>NC_092720.1:118950900-119253463 GCF_047496885.1 Scyliorhinus torazame | reverse complement strand
AAATAGCTTACACTTACCCCTTGAACAATACTATTCAACACAGTGAATACAATATCCTTACTTGCTATCTTTATTCCCACTTAAACAAGAAAATAGGCCATCTCAGCCCTCAATCCACCCGAACTATCAATAGCACTGAATAATACTTGCTTTACAGAGATATTCTTTGAGAAAAAAAAATCTCTTGACACTGCTTCAGAGAACAGATCTGACTCTGGCTTGAGCCCCAGCAGAAAGTCGGGCCGAATGTCTTCAAAAGCTGTTTCAACTGGATTGTTTTAGCTCCCCTTTGTCTTCAGACAAGTCTGCACTGCTTTAAATACAGTTAATCTATTTTAACTAACTTCCAGTGAGAACAAACTACCTTACTTGGTCTCAGCGTCAGCCAGATCAAAACTTAACTGAAAATTCTTTTGCAAAAAAATCCTGATGCCTTAGCTCCACCCAGCAATGACATAATCTCACCAAGCTGAAACTAATTAACTCCACTGGGAATTCCCTTAATCTAAACAAAATTGCATTAGCCTAAGCCAATGGTTAATTGCCCCTCTGGCTCCTAAAACCTTTGTTGTCTTTCAACCCAAGATTCTTTTAAAACGTGACTTTGGCAGTCAAGCACTCTCTAATTCTAGCGTTTAACCCTTACTTCAGCAAATATTTATACTCCAATGTATCTAAAATCCTACATTCATCACATGTGACTTTGCTTAACAAGCCAACCCTAATGGCTAAATTTGATATGTTCTTAAAGAGTGAGAATCCGTTTGGAAATCCTCAGGAGCAACAGCTTCAACTGGAGAGTTTAGAAGTTGCATTCCATAAACAAGACCTAATATATGAGGGTTAATGTAGCGAGAATGAAACCTCGAAGCGAGGTGTAGAGGTACTTTACAATCTGGATAAGTGACGCTAAAAGAGTGACGCTACGAGATTTACGTAAAGGAGGCCCTGCTCTACAGGTTGGAGGGGCAGCGGTTGGCAACAAAAAAAACAGATCAACATCCTGGGGTAAGAACTGAAGAGGCTGGAAATGGAGCTTGAACAAAGTCGGAGAATTCCAACACCAGCTGAACACCAGCTCCACCTTACTCCAGCTAAGATCTATCCTGGGTGAAATGGAATGAACTACAAAGGAAATACAATCTAGAGGAAGAGAAGAAGAAGAGATGAGCCTCTGAAGTGAAAGCTCTGAAAAAGCAGCTGAATCAGGTTTTGCAATGTAATAACAGGGCTAAACACTGTGGCCGAGATTCTCCGAGCCTCCGCACCGAAATCGCGCACGGCGCGGGGGCGGAGAATGGAGTGTCAAACCCGCGATCGGGTTCGACGCCGGGATGCGAACCTCCGGCGACCGGAGAATTGTCGCCAGTCGCGCACGGTCGATGCGGCACCGGTCGGGGGCCATTGAAAGAGGCCCCGCGGTCGATGGGCCGAGTTCTTGCCGCGTGGTTCACGTATGGTCCCACCCTGCGGGAGCTCGGCGTCACGGTTGCGGTGGCCATTCTGGTGGGAGGTGGGAATCAGTCTTTACGGGAGGTTGCACGATGGCCAGGCCCACGATCGTGGGCCACTGATCAGCGGGCACGCACGATCTGCGGGGGGCCTACCTTCTTCTGCGTCAGCGAGCTGTGTGGGTCCACCATGGTTAACATGGATAGGACTGATCTCCTACACCACCCAAACTCAGAACGATGCTGTGTGGAGAAGACATGCTGATCAACATTTAGCAACTCAAACAAGGTTGCCAGAGACAAGAATCAACCGAGAGTCTGTAACAAACTGTGCCAAGTGAAGACCTGTGCAAACCCGCGAACCTGATAATACCAGAACAACTGTGGAAGACAGTTCAGGACATTTCAACACTGACTCGTCCTCCAAATCCTACATCGACTCTGGTTGAGGCAACAACGGATGACATCAAACTACACCAAAAACACCAGAGGTTACAGTCAACACCAAAAGGCAGCTGACTGAGGTTCACTGACAATCACACAAGAATCAATGTCCTCCAAAACATCTAACTTGTTGACAGTTGTGTCTGTTCATTGTTCATATTGTAAATTTTGATGGTTAACGTTATAGTGTGCTTCATTGCAGGAACATCTGATGTAAAGGGTGAGGAAAGAGTTGTGTATTCATGATTGTTCCTAGTGGAACAAGGTCCTTTTAAGAGTCTGATCACATGACGCACTGATGACATCAGCAGCAGTTTGGGAGGGCGAACAGTCAGTCCATTCTGTGCAGTCTGTGAGAAAACACCTTTCCAATAAAGCTCTTGTTTGTACCTTCATGATCTGCAAACGTAACCTTTAAAAATACCGCAGGCTTCTCCTCCATGATTTATTTCAAAAGTTTTATAACACGTTTCCCCAACCTTCCTTGTGTTGGTTCGAGGCCCCCTGCACCCCCCCCCCCCCTCGCAGCCAATCACTCCCGGCCTTTGAGACCTGTGTGGTAGTCACCACTAATGGCATATTATATGTATTACGGCACTGCCCGTATAATAAGGGTACAACGGTAAATCCCTGACTGCTGGCTCCGCCCAGCAGGCAGCGTATAAAAGTGTGTGCTCTCCGATGCTGCAGCCATTTTGGTTCCAGCTACAGGAGGCACAACATCTTGCTCAATAAAGCCTCGATTGTTCCACCATTCTCATCTTGTGGTAATTGACAGTGCAACAATTTATTGAGCAAGATTTGTTAAACGATGGATCGCCGCATCAAGCCTGATCGCCTGCAGCTGAGCCCTCAAGCAGCCAACACTACGTCCGCCTTTGACCACTGGGTAGCCTGCTTCGAAAGCTACCTCAGAACAGCCGCTGAAGAAACCTCGGACTTGCAAAAGCTCCAGGTCCTCTATTCACGGGTGAGCCCTGACATTTTTCCCCTCATCCGGGATGCGCCCACCTATTCCGAAGCGATGGAGCTCCTGAAGGGACATTACGTTCGACCAGTAAATCAAGTATACGCCAGGCACCTCCTGGCCACGAGACAGCAACTCCCCGGGGAGTCTTTGGATGATTTCTGGCGTGCACTGCACATCCTAGGTAGGAACTGTGACTGCCAGGCAGTTTTGGCAGTCCAGCACACAGAACATTTAATTAGAGATGCTTACGTCACGGGCATGAAGTCTGCGTACGTCCGCCAGCGGCGACTGGAAGGGGGTACGCTCGATCTTGCGGGAACAAGGCAGCTCGCTAATTCGATAGAAGTGGCCTCCCATTATGTTCAGTCCTACGCCCCCAACCGCACGGCACCCTCATGGGCATCGCGGGCCCCACCAGCTGCCGACTCCAGCTCACTGCAAGCCTGCGCCGCATGGCAGCCAGCCAACTCTGGGGGGCCCAAGTGTTATTTTTGCGGGCAAAACAAACACCCCAGCAGCACTGCCCAGAACGGAGCGCGACCTGCAATGGGTGTGGGAAGAAAGGACACTTTGCTTCTGTTTGCCAGGCCCGGTCGGTCGCCGCTATTTCCAGGCCCGGCGTTCCTACACCCCCCACGTGCATCCCAGGGGCGCCGCCATTTTCCCCTTCGCAAGCCACGTGCGGCCCATGGGCGCCGCCATCTTCCTCACCGCAAGCTACGTGCGGCCCGTGGGCGCTGTCATCTTTGATGCCGCCCGCCATGTGCGCCCCATGGGCGCCGCCATCTCCGGCGCCATTTTGGACGGCGCCTCAGGACCCCTGCTCGTCTGGTCGTTCATCGCCTGCCGCTACCTCCGCCACCGCTGACCAGCCTGGGACCTCCCAGCATCTGCCGCAGCTCGCCTCTATCACCCTGGATCAGTCCCAGCCCCGCAACGTCGCAACCGCGACGACGACGGTGAATATCGATGGGCAGGAGACGACCTGCCTTTTTGACTCTGGGAGCACTGAGAGCTTCATCGGCCCCACTACGGTAAGGCGCTGCACCCTCCCGGTACACCCCGTCACCCAGAAAATCTCCCTGGCCTCCGGATCCCATTCCGTGGAAATCCGGGGGTACTGTATCGTGACCCTCACCATCCAAGGCGTAGAGTTCAGCAACTTCCGGCTCTACATCCTCCCCCACCTCTGCGCTGCCCTGTTACTCGGCCTGGATTTTCAGTGCCATCTCCAAAGCCTAACCTTAAAATTCGGCGGAACCCTACCGCCCCCCCCCCCCCCCTCACTGTCTGCGGCCTCACGACCCTTATGGTCAATCCACCTTCCCTGTTTGCGAACCTCACTCCGGATTTCAAACCTATCGCCACCAGTAGCAGATAATACAGTGCCCAGGACAGGACCTTCATCAGGTCGGAGGTCCAACGGCTTCTGCGGGAAGGGATCATTGAGGCCAGCAACAGCCCCTGGAGAGCTCAAGTGAAGACTGGGGAGAAGCACAGGATGGTCATTGACTAGTCAGACCATCAATCGGTACACACAGCTCGACGCGTACCCCCTCCCACGCATACGTGACATGGTCAATCAGATTGCGCAGTATCGAGTCTTTTCTACAGTGGACTTGAAGTCCGCCTACCACCAGCTACCCATCCGCCCGGAGGACCGCCAATACACTGCGTTCAAAGCAGATGACCGCCTCTATCACTTCCTTAGGGTTCCCTTCGGCGTCACTAATGGGGTCTTGGTCTTCCAGCGAGAGATGGACCAAATGGTTGACCGGTACGGACTGCAGGCCACCTTCCCGTACGTAGATAATGTCACCATCTGCGGCCATGATCAGCGGGACCACGACGCAAACCTCCAAAAATTCCTCCAGACCGCCAAACTCCTTAATCTCACATACAATAAGGAGAAATTTGTGTTCCGCACCAACCGCTTAGCCATCCTTGGCTATGTCGTGGAAAATGGAGTCCTCGAGCCCGACCCCGACCGCATGCGCCCCCTCCTGGAACTCCCTCTCCCCCACTGCCCCAAGGCCCTGAAACGATGCCTGGGGTTTTTCTCCTATTACACTCAGTGGGTCCCTAATTATGCGGACAAGGCCCGCCCACTCATTCAGTCCGCAGTTTTCCCCCTGGCGGCTGAGGCCCGTCAGGCCTTCAACCTCATCAAGGCAGACATCGCCCAGGCCATGATGCACGCGGTCGACGAGTCCCTCCCCTTTCAGGTGGAGAGTGATGCATCGGACGTAGCTCTGGCCGCCACCCTCAACCAGGCGGGCAGTCCCGTGGTCTTCTTTTCCCGCACGCTCCATGCCTCTGAAATTCGGCACTCCTCTGTCGAAAAGGAGGCCCAAGTTGTGGAAGCTGTGCGACATTGAAGGCATTACCTGGCCGGCAGGAGATTCACTCTCCTCACTGACCAACGGTCGGTTGCCTTTATGTTTAATAATACACAATGGGGCAAGATCAAAAATGACAAGATCTTGAGGTGGAGGATCGAGCTCTCCACCGATAATTATGAGATATTGTATCACCCAGGGAAGCTCAACGTGCCCCCTGATGCCCTATCCCGCGGTACATGTGCCAGCGCACAAGCGGACCAACTCCGGGCTCTCCACTATGACCTCTGCCACCCGGGGGTCAACCGGTTCTTCCATTTCATCAAGGCCCGCAACCTGCCCTACTCCATTGAGGAGGTCAGGACCGTCACCAGAGATTGCCAAGTCTGCGCAGGGTGCAAGCCGCACTTCTACCGGACAGATCGAGTGCACCTGGTGAAGGCGCCCCTTTGAACGCCTCAGTGTGGACTTCAAAGGACCTCTCCCCTCCACCGACCGCAACACGTACTTTCTGAACATGATTGATGAGTACTCCCGGTTCCCTTTCGCCATCCCATGCCCCGATATGACTTCTGCCACGGTCATTAAAGCCCTGCACAGCATCTTCACTCTGTTCGGTTTCCCCACCTACAACCACAGCGATCGGGGATCCTCTTTTATGAGTGATAAGCAGCGTCAGTTCCTGCTCAGCAAGGGCATCGCCTCGAGCAGGACAACCAGCTACAACCCCCGGGGAAACGGGCAGGTGGAGAGGGAGAACGGGACGGTCTGCTCGCCCTGCGGTCTAAAAACCTCCCGGTCTCCCGCTGGCAGGAGGTCCTCCCCGACGCGCTCCACTCCATCCGATCGCTCCTCTGCACCGTGACTAACGAGACTCCTCATGAACGTGTGTTTGCCTTCCCCAGGATCTCCACCTCCGGGATCTCGCTCCCAACATGGCTGACAGTTCCTGGATCCGTCCTCCTCCGGAAGCATGTGCGGACCCATAAGTCGGACCACTTGGTCGAAAAAGTCCACCTCTTACATGCTAACCCGCAGTACGCCTATGTGGCACACCCCAACGGGCGCCAGGACACAGTCTCCCTCCGGGACCTGGCACCTGCTGGATCCCCAGCCACGACCAGCGACCTGACCCCCCCCCCCTTCCCCCGGGTTGCCTCATCCACCTCTGCGCCACTCTTCCTCCCTCCAGCGAACCTCACCACAGCTCCCACCCCAGCAGGGTCCATCCTCCCACTGGATCCACTCAGGGGTGACGATACGAGGACAGCACGCTCCCGGAGTTGCAGGGGACCAAGTCGGCGCCCACATCACCACCAGGACTGAGCCGATCGCAGAGGAAGGTCAAGGCCCCCGACAGACTTAGCTTGTAATGTTTTCCACCACCCCTGCCAGCCTCTTTTTTTAACAGGGGGTGAATGTGGTAGTCACCACTAGTGGCATATTATATATGTATTACGGCACTTCCCGTATATTAAGGGTACAACGATAAATCCCTGCCTGCTGGCTCCGCCCAGCAGGCGGCGTATAAATGTGTGTGCTCTCCGATGCTGTAGCCATTCTGGTTCCAGCTACAGGAGGCACAACATCTTGCTCAATAAAGCCTCGATTGTTCCACCATTCTTGTCTTGTGGTAATTGACGGTGCATCAACCTGGATTCATATCCATTGGGTCCCGGGGTTGAAAAGTAAAATTCTGCGCCATGTCTCATTGAGAAGTTGTCTGTTGGACCCTGTTCTTGTGGTAAATGTAAAATAATAGATACTAGAACAGGAAACATGAATATGATGATGGGCGGCACGATGGAGGATTCGAGCACCCTACCCAAGGTCAACACCGCCACCCTATCCCCATAACCCAACACTAAGGGCAATTTTGGACACTAAGGGCAATTTATCATGGCCAATCCACCTAACCTGCACATCTTTGGACTGTGGGAGGAAACTGGAGCACCCGGAGGAAACCCACGCACACACGGGGAGGATGTGCAGACTCCGCACAAACGGGGACCCAAGCTGGAATCGAACCTGGGACCCTGGAGCTGTGAAGCAATTGTGCTATCCACAAGGCTACCGTGCTGCCCATTTTCACAGGGGCATGTCTGTCCTGCACTCTAATCAACCTTTCCTTCAAAGACTCCCACATTCCAACTGTGGATTTATCCTTAAGCAGCTGCTCCCAATCCACATTCCCTAGCTCCTGACGAATTTTGTTATACTTGGCCTTTCCCCAATTTAGCACTCTTCCTTTAGGACCACTCTCGTCTTTGTCCATGACTATTCTAAAACTTACGGAATTGTGATCGCTATTCCCAAAGTAATCACCGACTGAAACTTCAACCACCTGGCCGGGATCATTCCCCAAGTATCTTTAAAAAAAATTTTAAAGTTTAATTTCTCTTTCTGGGTTGATGCTTTGTGTTTTGTATGGCCCCTTCCCGAGTTGAACTATATACATACTGCTCTAAAAACCTCTCCTGGATGCTCCTTACAAATTCTGCTCCATCTACACCTCCAACACTACATGAGTCCCATTCAATGCTGGGGAAGTTAAAATCTCTCATCACGACCACCCTATTGCTCCTACATTTTTCTATAATCTGTCTACATATTTGTACCTCTACTTCACGCTCGCTTTTGAGAGGCCTGTAGTAAAGTCCCAACAATGTTACTGCACCCTTCCTATTTCTTAGCTCTACTCATATTGCCTCCATGGTACTCGAATCCTCCATCGTGCCCTCCATAATCACAGCTGTGATATAATCTCTGACCAGTAATGCAACTCCTCCACCCCTTTTACCTCCCTCTCTATCCCGCCTGAAGCATCTATACCCTGGGATATTTAGTTGCCAATCTTGTCCTTCCCACAACCAAGTCTCAGTAATACCAATAACATCATATTCCCAGGTACTAATCCAAGCCCTAAATTCATCTGCCTTACCTGCTACACTTCTCGCATTAAAAAAAATGTTCCTCAGACCACCTGTCCCTTTGCGTTCATCATCTCTTCCCTGTCTACTCTTCCCCTTAGTCACATTGAGTTTATTATCTAGTACCTTACTGGCTTTAGTTGCTGCCCCTTTACTGACCTCTAACTTCCTAATCTGGTTCCCATCCCCCTGCCACATTAGTTTAAAACCTCCCCAACAGTGTTAGCAAAAGCACCCACTAGGTCATTGGTTCCAGTCCTGCCCAGGTGTAGACCATCCGATTTGTAATGGTTCCACCGCCCTCAGAACCGGTTCCAATGTCCCAAAAATCTGAACCCCTCCCTCCTGCACCATCTCCCAAGACACGCATTCATTCTGACTATTCTTGAATTTCTACTCTGACTGTCTCGTGGCACTGGTAGCAATCCTGAGATTACTAGCTTTGAGGTCCTACTTTTTAACCTATCTCCTAACTCCCTAAATTCAGATTGTAGGACCACATCCTGTTTTTTACCTATATCGTTGGTTCACCCTCCCTCTTCAGTATGTCCTGCAGCCAATCTGAGACATTCCTGACCCGTGCACCCGGGAGGCAACATACCATTCGGGAGTCTTGTTTTCAACCACAGAAATGGCTGTCTACTCGCCTTACGATTGAATCCCCTATGACTATAGCCCTGTCAGTCTTTTTCCCGCCCTTCTGTGCAGCAGAGCCAGCCACGGTGCCATGAGCATGGTTACTACTGCCTTTCCCTGGTGAGTCATCTCCCCCAATAGTATCCAAAACAGTATACTTGTTTTGGAGGGAGTTGACCGCTGGGGACACCTGTACTCCCTTCCTGCTCTTTCTCTGCCTTTTGGTCACCCATTCCCTGTCCCTAACCAATCCTAATCTGCGGTGTGACCAACTCACTGAACGTGCTATCCACGACCTCCTCAGCATCGCGGATGCTCCAAAGTGAGTCCATCCACAGCTCCAGAGCCGTCATGCGTTCTAACAGGAGCTGCAGCTGGACACACATCCCGCACATGAAGGAGTCAGGGGCATTGGCCGCGTCCCTGAACTCCCACATTGAGCACGAGGAGCATAACACGGGTCTGGGATCTCCTGTCATTTTTACACTTTACCTTAACTGATTACAAATATAATATCAAATAATGAATAAGTGAAAGGAATAAAGATTTTACTTACTAATCACAATACTTACTGATGCGCAATCAATTACTCTCGAGACAAGGTGAGTCATAACTAATAGGCTTTAATCAGCTAGAACTGTTCCCAGCAGCTTCGATACAGAAAGTGAAGGCTGCTGGGACGGCATTGCTTCTTATACTCTGCCTCTCAGGGCGGAGCTATGTACATTAGCCAATGGTTGACTCCTAGGTCTAGCCAATGGTCATCCACCTCTCAGGTGCTGCAATACCTGGTATTACCACACTTACCAACACAGGAAGAGTTAAATTTCTCCCAGCTTCTGCTAATTGGAGCACTTTCCTTACCAGCCAATCAGGTCACTGCTTTGCTGTGATGTCGCTCTTCCCGACAGACCCCTGGCCACTGCTCCCGCCAAAAATCTGAAGGCCGCTTCTCCAGCAGCTGTGTCCCCGCCGCTCTCCTCACGCTCTTTCACTGAGTCCCCGCCGCTCTCCTCGCACTCTTTCACTGTGTCCCCACCGCTCTCCTCGCTCTCTTTTATCGTGTCCCCGCTGCTCTCCTCGTGCTCTTTTATCCTGTGTCCCCGGCGCTCTCCTCGCGCTCTTTCAGTGTCCCCGCCGCTCTCCTCGCACTCTTTCACTGTGCCCCCACCGCTCTCCTCGCGCTCTTTCACTGTATCCCCGCCGCTCTCCTCGCACTCTTACTCTGTGTCTCCACCGCTCTCCTCGTGTTATTTTATCCTGAGCCGCTCTCCTCGTGCTCTTTCACAATGTCCTCGCCACTCTCCTCACGCTCTTTCACTGTGTCGAGTTTGCATGTTCTCTCCGTTCCTGTGTGTGTTTCCCCAGGGTACTCTGGTTTCTTCCCACAGTCCAAAGATGTGCAGGTTAGGTGGATTGGACATGCTAAATTGCCCCTTAGGGTCCAAAATGTTAGGTGGGGTTATGGGTTACGCTGATTGGGTGGGAGCGTGGGCCTAGATAGGATGCTCTTTCACAGGGTCGGACAGTGTAAATTTGATGGGCCGAATGGGCTCCTTTTGCGCTGTGATTCAAAGCCTTCTTAGTTTAAGCCTGCAAACAGACAGGGATGGATGTGACTATTGACAAGTCATTGAAAGTGTCCAGTCAGTTGCATCTTTGTGTCAGTGATCTGACGGACTGGCTTGAAGATTATTCATCAATAATTCCATCTTTTCTCAACATCGAAAGAGGAGTGTGGCTGATTTTTCTCTCTCTCAAATGGGGCATTCGGAAGATATAAAATGAAAACAGAAAAATTCAACATGTCTGGCAGCATCTGTGGAGAGAGAAACAGGGTTAACATCGCAAGTGCAATATGACTTTTTTTCAGAAAGGTGGAAAATGTAAATCGTGCATGAGTCAGAGCTTTGCTGTTCATTTTCTGCTTTTTCCAGTTTTATGGCTGAACTCAATTTGGGGTGACGTGAGATGCAGCTGAAAGCAGGCGCTTCACAGCTCCAGAGTCCCAGGTTCGATTCCCAGCTTAGGTCACTGTCTGTGTGGAGTGTGCACGTTCTCCCTGTGTCTGCGTGGGTTTCATCCGGGTGCTCCGGTTTCCTCCACAAGTCCCGAAAGACGTGCTGTTAGGTCATTCGGACATTCTAAATTCTCCCCCATGTACCCGAACAGTCGCCAGAGTGTGGCGACTAGGGGCTTTTCACAGTAACTTCATTGCTTAATGTAAGCCTACTTGTGACAATGAAGATTATTATTATTATTATATTTTTATCCCAATACGTTTAATAGAACAGCAAAAAACATTAAACATGGACTGGTCTTGCTTCTTCAATTTGACCAAATAGAATAGAGTACACCAATCTTAATGCAGTCATTTACAGAGGCAGAAAGGATCAAATAGACCCAGTCAGGGCTGTACCACACTGGGTAGTAGTCAGCTTTGTAGTGTAAGTACAGCAAGATTATGTTTTGCTCTTGTTTCATTTGTCTCAGGATCAATTGTAAAACAGCTTCCATTTTTGTCCTTTAATGATGCCTTAACTCTACTTGCTACTTTCTTTTCCCCTTTGCAGCATGAAGGTTTCCTGGTCTACTCTGAGTACTGCAGCAATTACCCCAGTGCTTATTCTGAAATCTCCAAACTCATGAAGATACAAGACTATGCGTTATTTTTTGAGACCTGCCGATTGCACCAGCACATGTCGAACCTCTCCATCGATGCATTTATGATAATGCCAGTGCAGAAGATCTGTAAATACCCTTTGCAGCTGATGGAGCTGCTGAAGTCCACCACACCCTGTCACAGGTAAGCATGCTAAACAATCTGTCATCACAGCAGAGGGAATAAAATGTAATAGATCAATATTCCGTCTAAAGGCTAGACCTTTGGATTCCCCCTTCCACTTCTATAAACAATCTTTTACGGTTCTCCTACTGATTTGCTTATTTTCACAACAATTGCTGAAACTTGTTGTCGTAGGGTGTCCCTTTAAGGGGGCGACTCCCCTGAGGGCCACGTGACCCTATTGGTCAATGGGGCCGGGGGGCGTGAACTCTGGGGACGGAGCACGGATTCCCATTCAGTTAGGAGTTTGGAGCCTTGAAACATGGTAGCTTTTATCTCACTCTCTGTACATAGTTTCTTACTTTAATACATCGTTCATTTGTTAATCCATGTGGTAGGCGCCCGTCTAACAGGATATTGCACTTCTAAAAAGGGAGTACAAAGGTTTTCTATGATTTATAGCAATCAGCCTCACTGCCAAGGACCTACAAGGAACGAATGGGAGAAATTTGCCGCAAGCCATTCTTTTAATCACTAAGCAATCGCCTCAGAATTAGATGTGGCTCAGGTGGTTTCACAACTTGGAAGGCGATAGATTAAGTGATCAATGAAGATGCTCTAGATCAGTGGCTTCAGTTGTTACCTTGATAATTAATTAGGAAATGTAAAATAACAGAATACCTTGTCATGTGCTGTGAAGTGAGGGATCATCTCATACAGCTGGTTTCCCATCTGAATAGGCCTGGAGTGAGAATAATCATCTAAATGTACTCAGCGAAACAAAATTGGCGTTTCTGATCACTTTTCATTTTAATCAAGCAATGTTTGATCAGTAATTTGAAAGCAGTAAAGCATGTTGTTGTGCAAAAAGGTAATTGATGCTATCTTAATCAAATCAAATCAAACAGATTGTACCTCTTTTTAATTCAATTTTTACGGGATGTGTGCTTCGCTGGCTCGACCAACATTTACTGACCATCCCCAATTGAGAAGGTGGTGGCGGGCTTTCTTTAACCGCTGCAGTCCATGTGGTGGAGGTACACATAGAGTGTTGTTAGGGAAGGAGTTCCAGGATTTTGACTCGGTGACAGTAAAAGAACGACAATATATTTCCAAGTCAGCGTGGTTAGTGACTTGGAAGGGGACCTCCAGGCTGTGGTATTCCCATGTATCTTGTCCTTCTAGAAGGTAATAGTCGTGGGTTGGGAAGGTGTTGACTAAGGTGCCTTGGTGAGTTCCTGCAGTGCATCTTGAAGATGGTACACACTGCTGCTACTGTGCGTCGGTAGTGGAGGGAGTGAATGCCAATCAAACGGGTTGCTTTGTCCTTGATGGTGTTGAGCCTGTTGAGTGTTGTTGGACTTGCACTCATCCAGGAAAGTGGAAAGCATTCCATCACACTCCTAACTTGTGCTTTATAGGTTGCGGACAGGCTTTCAGGAGTCAGGAGGTGAGTTACCACAGGAGGCCCTAACCTCTGACCTACTCTTATAACCACAGTATTTATATGGCTAATGCAGTTCAGTTTGTGATCAATGGTAACCCCCAGGATGTTGATAGTGGGGGATTCAGTGATGGTAATGCTATTGAATGTCAAGATTGTTTGATTCTCTCTTACTGGAGATAGTCATTGCCTGGTTGGTACTTGTATGGCGTGAATGTTACTTGCCGATTACTAAGCAATTCAAAAACAACAAATGGCTACACATTGGTGTGGTGTTTGTCCGCTTTATGGGGTGATCTGCTGAGAGGATCTCATGACTTGGGTAACCAATCAGGGACCAGGGTGGAGGATCACCCAAACAAGTGTGGGTTTCTGTACCAGTTCGATCCTGGAGGCTGACTTACAGCCACAAGGCTCTGAGCCTCTGCATTGTGGTTATATGTAAATAAACAGTGCAGTTATTTACCTAAGCGATGAACAGGAAATATTACAATTGGCTAAAATCTTTACTTTACTGCACAATTTGTTTTCCATTAGCCCAAATTCTGGGCGTTGTATTGCTAGTAATACCAATTCGCTTGCTTTGCCAATGTAACTTCAGTACAAATTGGTCAGATTGTGACTGCTTTGTGATCCAGAAATTAAGTCGTTCTCAACATCTCTAACAGAGCTTTTCATGAGATTTACCATGCAGGTCATTGAAATCTATAAATGTTGGGTTCCTGAATCAAAGACAGCAAGGTCTTACAACAAAGAGTAGTTTATTCTCCAGTTTAGCAGCCACCTCAACACTTGTGCCCTGCCCGTGCCCCCGGAGATAACCAACTCCCGTGCTCCCGGCACGTGACCTCTTATGTAGCCGGTTGTCACCTCAGCATGTGGCCAATCAATCTACATCACCCTCGTTTAGTTGACGAAAAATGTGCAGCCGTTGTGGGGAATGTCCTTTGAGGACCCCGTCTAGTCTCTCATGATGACATCTTGTAATTGCCTGCATGCGATTTCTCTATGTAAGGCATCTTTGTGTTCTTGAATTCGTCAAAAGGAAAGCGCCTCTATTGTTATGATGTCTATGTCTTCTTCACAATCTGCCTGGTCTGTAGTGGGTGAGGAGGCTCTATGAAGGGTTTCAGCCAAGTACAGCTTCTTACCACATTTATAGGTGATGCTGAGTTTGTAACATTGCAGGTTTAGCATCATGCATTGCAGCCATACAGACAGGGTGGAGAGGCTTCTTTCAGATAGTTATAAGTTGCAGGATGACTATATATGAAGTCATGAAATTTCTGACAGGCGAAGACTAAAGCGAGGTGCTCCTTTTCAATTTGTGCATAGTGTGTCTCAGAGTCAATCGGGACACTTGCAGCAAAGACTATTGGTCTTCCATTCTAGATGCAGACTGTGCCAAGTCCATACTGAGAGGTGTCTACTGATATAGGTGCAGGTGCTCGAACATCAAAGTATTGTAACACCAATAGGGCTGTGGGTGCCTGTTGAGTCTGTTGAAGCCTGCTGTGTGGTGCTCTTGCCAGCACCATTCGACATCCAGCTGGAGAGGTTGACAAAGAGGTCCAGTAACCTCATTGTAACATGGAATGAACTTAGAAAGATAATTTGTCACAGCAAAAAAACACTGTAGGGCATGTTTAGCCACAGGAATGGACAGCTGTCATATAGCCATTGTCTGAATCGACCTTTACACCATCAGCTGTGAGTCGATGACCCATGTAAGGAACCTGGTTGACCCTGTATCTGTTCTTCCCAGGGTTAAGCTTCAGCTTTAGGGTCCTGATTCTGTCGAGGACGAGACAAAGACGTACATCATGTTCTTGCATACTACGACACTAAACCAGGATGCAATCAACAATGATCTCGCAAGGTGGGCCTGCAAAGAGTTGCTCCATGCGCAGCTGGAAAACCTTGCTGCCAGTGGAGATCCCATAGGCCATATGAAGAAAATTATATCTGCCTACCAAAGACTTGAATATGGCAAGTTTTGAGGGTTCCTCATCGAACAGGATCAGCCAGAACCTGCATTTTGCATCGAGAACGCTGAATACCTTTGGCATGTCTGCTATCAACTGTTCCACTGTCTTCATAGGGTGATAAGGTCTGAGTAGCACCTTGTTCAACTGCGCTGGGTCAATACAGATACTGACCACACCATCTTTCTTTACTTTGGCCACCATTGCTGAAACCCATTCTGTGGCCTCATCTATAGGAGGTATGATACTTCATGCTGTCATCTGATGCAGCTCACGAACTATCTTCTGCTTCATGTCTACCCGTACTCTCCTCTTGGTGGCACCGAATCATCTTGTCTCATGGTACACAACTGGTAACTTCTCAATGATGTGACAGTTGAAGAGATCTTTGCATGCTGTCATCTCTGGGGCCTGGTGTTGTAGAGCTTGCACGTCTGGACCAAGTTGAATGAGCGCCAGTGAAATAGTGTCCTGAAGACCGAATAGTGGCCTTATATTCTGCTCAACTATATGTAACTTGAAACTGTCCTGCTTGCAGTGGGGAGTAGCTACACCTTTGGTGTGGATTTGTCAGCCATAAGCCATGAAGTCCCTCTGAGTGCTGGGGTCTGGTGCTACGTGTGGGTCTAGTTCCCATAACATTCACCAAGCCAACATGTTACACTTTGCTCCAGTGTCAACTTTACTTTTAGTCTTGAGTTACTGTGAATTACATTGAGGGTGGTGAAGATCTCACCTTTTCTCTGACAGTGTTTTAAAAAAAAAAATTTAGATTACCCAATTCATTTTTTCCAATTGAGGGACAATTTAGCGTGGCCAATCCACCTACCTTGCACATCTTTGGGTTGTGGGGGCGAAACCCACACAAACACAGGGAGAATGTGCAAACTCCATACGGACAGAGACCCAGAGCCAGGATCGAACCTGGGACCTCGGCGCCGTGAGGCAGTAGGGCTAACCCACTGCGGCACCGCGCTGCCCTTTCTCTGGCAGTGTTAAGTTTCCAATGGAGTGTTGTTGGAGGCTCTGTAGTTTTACTGCTTTGGTTGAGCTCCAGTTCATTCATCTCACTGATGCTCCTACCCTTGGAGGACCAACAAGCTGCCCTATTGCAGATGGCAGAGGAAAGCAGCTGCATTCTTCAGCATTTAGAGAAGTGATTCCATTTTCCACATTTGTTGCATCTTTTACTGTATGCAAAACAAGCTGTTCTGTTATAAGTGTGCTGGCCACTGCAGTTTGGGCAGGGCATGCCCTCTATTGCAAGTACATCTGTTTCCTGCCTAAAATTTCTGCTTCTCTTTTCTGATTGTTCATTTAGCATGCAGATAATAATGGCTGCCTTTAACATTAGGGGCAGAATTCTCTTGCCGTTCACAGCAGCGGTGAATCCCGGCCTAGATCTTTTTCTTGCAATAGCTGCTTGCAGAATAAATTATTGTGAATTCTACTAAGTATTTGATCCCTGAATAGTTCATCAATGAGAGTTTTAAATGCACATTTCTTTGCCAAGATTTTTAGGGTGGCTGTGTATTGATCCATTTGCTCTTTGATTTGCTCAATTGAACACATGTCTATCGAGGATTATATTTTTTGACTGGAAGACAGACAGTTTTTGGTATTAAGAGGGTGATGTGCCATCAATGAACACAAGATGAGTAGTGAACGAAACTGAGGCTTTAATAAGCTAAACAGAAAGCCTCCTGGCCACCGATCCCCAACTGGGGCAGGGCTGGAGGTCAGCCACCTTTATACCAAGCCGGAGGGGAGGCGGAGCCATCTGGCAGTGGTTTACCACAATACATATAGTACAGTAACAGTTTATCACCAGACATATAATACACTAACAGTGGTTTATCACATTCACCCCCTGTTAAAAAGAAAAGAGTCCAGCGGGGGTGAAGTGGACTTAAAGGTCAAGTCTGTCGGGACCTTGACCTTCCGTTGTGATCGCCTCAGTCCCGGCTGTGGTGTGGGCACTGGTGTCGGGACCTGCGCATCCGGGAGCGTGTTGTCCTCTTCTTCACCCAGTAGTTCAGTCACTGGAGGGGGAGGCGGTGTTGGGGCGGGGGTGGTGGTGATGGTCGCTGGTGGGCCTGCGGGTGCCAATTCTTGAAGTAGCTGGGTAGTGGTGGAGGGAGACGGTGTAGGATCGGGGGTGGTGGTGATGGTCGCTGGGGAACCTGCAGGTGCCAAATCCCGGAGGGAGACTGTGTCCTGCCACCCATCATGATGTGCCACCTAGGCATATTGTGGATTGGCATGGAGAAGCGGGACCTTCTCGATGAGGGGATCCGATTTATGACTCCTCGCATGCTGCCGGAGGAGGACGGGCCCTGAGACTGTCAGCCAGGACGGGAGCAAGACCCTGGAGGTAGACGTCCTGGGGAAGGCAAACATACGTTTGTGAGGGGTCTCATTGGTGGCAGTGCACAGGAGCAACCGGATGGAGTGGAGCGCATCGGGAAGGACCTCCTGCCAGCGGGAGAGTGGGTGACTTCTAGAACGTAATGTCATGTAAGAGTACCTTTAAGAAATGGATGTTTAAGCAATGTACCTTTAAGGAATCGAGCTGATTGTATTACTGAAGTGATGTCAGAGTTTGGGGGGAGCTGAGCTCACTTCTGCTTTTGGTTTCAGTTTGCGAGAGAAGCTTGGGTGTGTCTGTGTGTTTTGCTGAGAGCAGCTGAAAAGTGCCTGACTGGTTTTGCTGAGAGCAGCTGAAAAGTGTCTGGCTGGTTTGCTGAGAGCTGCATGAAAGGAGAAAGCCAGTTTGAGGAGAAAGCTGGGAGTGTGTGTGTGTTTGGAAAAGAGTTGCAGGAAGAAAAACACAGAGCTGGTCTGTGGATGTCTGCAAATCCAAAGATTATAAGTATATTGAATGTAACCTCATGTCTGTTGTTAAAGATGAAGTCTTGTGGATGTTTAAAGGAACATTTTGAGGGATTATTTAGTGTTATATTATTTTCAGGGTTATCTTTGAAGTAAGGGATGTTAAGTGATCCTGTGTTTATTCAAAAGGTTAAGTTGAGTTCATGGAGTAAACATTGTTTTGTGTTTAAAAACCACGTGTCCATAATTGTAATATCACACCTGGGGAACAAGCCTTGTGCTTCAAAAGCAACAATCCATCAAAGGGGAGGTTGGTTGAACTCCATGATACATTTTGGGGTTCTGAAAACACCTCTCCCATAACAATTGGGGTCTCGTCCGGGATAAACGTCTATCTATTGGATTGGCTTTTGTGAACTTAAAGACCGTGAAGGATTGTGGCTTTTCCGGTGTGGTATTTTAGTTTAAGTGGGGAGAGTGTTGTAAACAATGGCTCTTTCGGAGGCTCAAGTTTTTGGGGGTGGAAACGGTAACACGTGATACCTTACTGACAGAGACTAAAAACAGACTGTTAGGTTTGGCAAAAGCATTGCAGTTAACACTGCCTAGCAAAATACAAAAAGATGAGGTACTTAACGCGGTATCTGCGCATTTACGTTTGCCTGTGATACATTCTGTCTCATTAGATATGGCAAAGCTCCAGTTGCAGATTAAGCAATATGAACATGAAAAATAATTAAAGCAACTTGAACATGAAAAAGAATTAAAGCGGCTTGAATATTGCAATGAAAGAAAGAGATAGAGACAGAGAGGAAAAAGAAAAGGAGAGAGAAGAAAGAAACAAAGAAAGAAATAAAGAGGAAAGGGAAAAAGAGACAGAGTTTGAACTTCGGAAAATGGCTCTGAAACATGAAAATCAGTTAAAATTGGCAGACGCAAAGGGACACGTACAGTTGGAGGAGATGGATGAGGATAATGAGACAGAGCGTCATAGTCGAAGATGTGGTGGGGGTCTATTTAAATCTGTCCAAGCATTGCCAAGGTTTGACGAGAATCAGGTAGAAGCCTTTTTCATTTCAATTGAGATGGTAGCTAAACAAATGCAATGGCCACAGTACATGTGGGTATTACCGATTCAAACAAAGCTGATAGGTAGGGCTAATGAAGTGTTTGCATTACTACCGGAGGAGGTATTTGGAACGTATGAGGAGGTGAAGAAATCTATCTTAAGTGCATATGAGCTAGTGCCTGAAGCTTACAGACAAAGGTTTAGAAATTTAAGGAAAGAATTTGGTCAAACATACATGGAGTTTGAAAGGCTCAAACAGAGTAATTTTGATAGGTGGATAAGGGCTTTGAAAACAGACCAAACGCATGAAGCTCTGAGAAATTATACTTTTGGAGGAGTTTAAAAATTCAATTCCTGATGTACTGTGAACTCATGTGGAAGAACAGAGGGTTAAAACTGGGAGATTAGCAGCAGAAATGCAGACGATTATGAATTAGTTCATGAATCAAAGATTGGTTTCCGACATCAGTTTCAGCCGATGAGGGATAGAAACTGGGGACATGAGAAATACTCAAGTGGTAAAGATACAGGTGATCTGATGGGAGACAATAAATAGAGTGTACCTCAGATTAAAAAAGAAATCCAGGAGGGTGGAAAAGAAAGAAAAAGTTTCAAATGTTTTCACTGTAATAAACTAGGCCATGTAAAGTCACAGTGTTGGTGGTTGAAGAAAAGCACTGGGAAGGCTGATGTGGTAAAACAGGATAAGACAGTGGGATTTGTTAGAGCGGTAAAGGAAAGCCCAAGGGAAGCGAAGGAGGTGCAAATGAGTGTACAGCCTGTTCAAGAAGTAATTGTTAAGAAGGTGCCAGATGTCTTTAAAGAATTTACTTGTGTGGGTAAAGTTTACTCATGTGTATCAGGAGGAGCAGGTGAAGAAGTCACAATTTTAAGAGATACAAGGGCTAGTCAATCTTTAATGGTAAGAGATGAGGAATTGTGTAGTTTGGGAAGAATGTTGCCAGAAAAGGTGGTGATATGTGTAATTCAGGGTGAGAGGAGTAGTGTTCCATTATATAAGGTAAGGTTGGAAAGTCCAGTGAAGAGTGGTGAAGTGGTAGTAGGAGTAGTAGATAAACTATCTTGTCCAGGAATACAGTTTATCTTGGGTAATGATATAGCTGGATCGCAGGTGGGAGTGATGCCTACTGTGGTTGATAAGCCAGTGGAAAATCAGACAACTGAAGGGTTGAAGGACGAATATCCTGGGAATTTTCCAGATTGTGTAGTAACAAGGTCACAGGTTAAGACAAGAGGCAAAATGAAAGAATGAAGATGAAGTTGAAGTGCAATTATCAGAAAAGATTTTTGATCAGATGGTTGAAAAAGAACAAGAACAGGTGGAGGATGAGGCGGATATTTTTAGTTCAGGAAAATTGGTGGAGTTACAACAGAAAGATGTAGAAATAAAACGGATATATCAGAAAGCATATACGGAAGAGGAATCTGAGAGTATGCCAGAGTGTTATTACCGCAAAAGTGATGTCTTGATGAGAAAATGGAGATCTGTACATATGCAGGCGGATGAAAAGTGGGCAGAAGTTCATCAAGTAGTATTGCCGGCAGGGTATAGAAAGGAGGTGTTGCGAGTTGCACATGAGGTACCAGTGGGAGGTCATTTGGGAATAAGGAAAACTCAAGCTAAAATCCAGAAACATTTTTATTGGCCTGGACTACATAAAGATGTAGTTAAATTTTGTCAATCATGTCACACATGTCAAGTGATAGGGAAACCTCAAGCAGTGATAAAACCTGAATACCCATTCCAGCATTTGAGGAACCTTTTACGAGGGTCCTAATTTATTGTGTAGGACCGCTTCCTAATACAAAAAGTGGGAATCAATATCTTTTGACTATAATGGATGTGTCTACTAGGTTTCCAGAGGCCATTCCAATATATAAGATTACAGATAAAAGGACTGTGGAGAAATTACTTAAATTCTTTACTAGATATGGACTACCCACAGAAATTCAATCGGATCAAGGATAGAATTTTACTTCAAAGTTATTCAAAGAAGTTATGGATAGCTTAGGAATAAAACAATTTAAATCAACTGTGTACCATCCAGAATCGCAGGGAGCGTTAGAAAGGTGGCCTCAGACATTAAAGACAATGTTGAGGGCGTATTGTCAAGATTATCCAGAGGATTGGGATAAAGGAATCCCATTCGTATTGTTTGCAATTAGGGATGCACCTAATGAGTCAAACAAATTTAGTCCTTTTGAACTAATTTTTGGTCATGAGGTAAGAGGACCACTTGGATTGATTAAGGAAAAATTGGTGGGTGAGAAATCAGAAAGTACATTATTGGATTACGGGTCAAATTTTAGGGAACGATTAAATAGAGCAGGTGAATTGGCTAGACAACATTTGAAAGTTGCACAAAATGTGATAAAACGTGTAGCGGACAAGAAATTCAAAGTTCGTAGTTTTGCCAGTGGGGATAAAGTTTTAGTGTTGTTACCAGTGATAGGTGAGCCTTTAAAAGCTAGGTTTTGTGGACCGTATCAGATTGAAAGGAAATTAAGTGAGTTGAATTATGTGGTAAAAACACCAGATAGAAGGAAGACTCACCGAGTGTGTCATGTGAATATGCTTAAAAGGTACTTTGAAAGGGAAGGAGAGAAAAAGGAGGAGGTTTTAATGATTCTAACTCAATGTGACGAACGAAATCCGGATGACCGTGAATTTGCCATACCTCAAATTAAATTGAAAAATGAGGATGTTTTTAAAAATTGGGATTAATTGTTAAGTTACCTTACAGAGGAAAAACGAACTGACTTGAAAGAGTTATTGATATCACATGGGCAAGTTTGTGGAGATAAATTGGGAAGTACTAAAATGGCTCTATCTGATGTAAATGTGGGAAATGCTGTTCCTATCAAACAACATCCATATAGACTTAATCCTTTAAAATTGGCACAGGTTAACAGAGAGATTGAGAGTATGCTTAAAAATGGCATAATTGAAATGGGTTGCAGCCAATGGAGCTCACCCACAGTGATGGTACCTAAACTAGACGGTACCCAATGGTTGTGTGTGGACTATCGAAAGGTGAATGCAGTTACAAGAACAGACTCTTACCCTATCCCACGTTTGAAGGATTGCATTGAGAAAGTGGGACAATCTGCTTTTATTTCCAACTTCCAGACATGGAAAGAACATTTAAAACATCGTATGGAGTTCTTCGATCGACTTCAGGAGGCGTGTTTGGTGATGAATCTAGCCGAAAGTGAATTTGGAGAAGCCCGAATTACTTTCATAGATCATAGAATTTACAGTGCAGAAGGAGGCCATTCGGCCCATTGAGTCTGCACCTGCTCTTGGAAAGAGCACCCTACCCAAGGTCAACACCTCCACCCTATCCCCATATCCCAGTAACCCCACCCAAACTAAGGGCAATTTTGGACACTAAGGGCAATTTATCATGGCCAATCCACCTAACCTGCACATCTTTGGACTGTGGGAGGAAACCGGAGCACCCAGAGGAAACCCACGCACACACGGGGAGGATGTGCAGACTCCGCACAGACAGTGACCCAAGCCGGAATCGAACCTGGGACCCTGGAGCTGTGAAGCAATTGCGCTATCCACAATGCTACCATGCTGCCCCATGCGGAGTTTCCGATACCCTCAAGACGAAGGGAAATAATGCGATCTCTTAGCATGAATGAATTTGATCGAACCTTTGTGCAAATGATTTGTAGCATGGTTGCTCCACTGATGGACTTGCTAAAGAAGCGTCAAAAATTTAAATAGACAGCAGACTGTCAACAGGCATTTGAATGCCTGAAAGCTGTGGTAACCAATGTTCCTGTATTGGAGAATTGCAAGGGACTCTGTGGTCAGATTGAACTAAATTATCTGATTCTAAAGAGAAATGCCGAGGAGTAGAGGGATGGATGGATCATGCAGAGACTTTTTTGTTCCAAGAGACTGTCAATCGAGAAGGATTTCGGTTGGAGGAAGAAGAACGGGGAAAATGGACTATATTATTATGCCTGTTTGTGTGTGTTGTGTTTTTTTTTAAACAAAAAAGTATTTTTACTGTGTGCATTTCTTAATTGATGGTGCAAGGTTAAAAATGAAACCATTTTGAAGTTGATGGTTTATTTTTCTTCTTGGGGGGTGTTTTCATGTGAGAGTACCTTTAAGAAATGGATATTTAAGCAATGTACCTTGAAGGAATGGAGCTGATCATATTACTGAAGTGATGTCAGAGGTTGGGGGGAGCTGAGCTCACTTCTGCTTTTGGTTTCATTTTGGGAGAGCAGCTTGGGTGTGTCTGTGTGTTTTGCTGAGAGCAGCTGAAAAGTGCCTGGCTGGTTTGCTGAGAGCTGCATGAAAGGAGAAAGCCAGTTTGAGGAGAAAGCTGGGAGTGTGTGTGTGTTTGGAAAAGAGTTGCAGGAAGAAAAACACAGAGCTGGTCTGTGGATGTCTGCAAATCCAAAGACTATAAGTATATTGAATGTAAGCTCATGTCTGTTGTTAAAGGTGAAGTCTTGTGGATGTTTAAAGGAACATTTTGAGGGATTATTTAATGTTGTATTATTTTCGGGGTTATCTTTGAAGTAAGGGGTGTTAAGTGATCCAGTGCTTATTTAAAAGGTTAAGTTGAGTTCAGGGAATAAACATTGTTTTGTGTTAAGAACCACGTGTCCATAATTGTAATATCACACCTGAGGAACAAGGCGTTTTCTTCAAAAGCAACAATCCATTAAAGGGGGAGGTTGGTTGAACTCCATGATACATTTTGGGGTTCTGAAAATACCTCTCCCATTACAGTAGGGCAAGAAGGACGGCCTTCCATACCGTCGCGTTCTCCTTCTCTACCTGTCCGTTTCCCCAGCGGTTGTAGCTGGTCGTCCTGCTTTAGGCGATGCCCTTGCTAAGCAGGAACTGATGCGACTCATCGTTCATGAAGGAGGAACCCCGATCGCTATGGATGTAGGTGGGGAACCCGAACAAGGTGAAGAGACTGCACGGCCTTGATGATGGTGGCAGAGGTCATGTCAGGGCATGGGATGGCAAAAGGGAATCTTGAGTACTCGTCAACAATGTTGAGGAAGTACATGTTACGGTCAGTTTGAAGTCGATGATAAGGCGCTCAAAGAGGCGGGAGGCCTTTACCAGGTGCGCCCTCTCTGGCCGATAGAAGTGCGGTTTGCACTCCGCACAGACCTGGCAGTCCCTGGTCACGGTCCTGACCTCCTCGATGGAGTAAGGCAGGTTGCGAGCCTTGATAAAATGAAAAAAACGGGTGACCCCCGGGTGTCAGAGGTCATTGTGGAGGGCCCGAGGTCGGCACATGTATCGCGGGATAGGGCATCTGGGGGCTCATTGAGCTTCCCAGATTGGTACAAAATATCGTAGTTGTAGGTGGAGAGTTCAATCCTCCACCTCAGAATGTTGTCGTTCTTGATCTTGCCCCGCTGTGTATTGTTAAACATGAAGGCAACCGACCATTGGTCAGTGAGGAGAGTGAATCGCCTGCTGGCCAGGTAATGCCTCCAATGTCGCATAGGTTCTACAATGGTTTGGGGTTCATTTTCGACAGAGAGTGTCGAATTTCGGAGGCATGGAGGGTACGGGAGAAGAAAGCCACGGGCCTACCCGCCTGGTTGAGGGTAGCGGCCAGGGCAAAGTCCAACGCATCACTCTCCACCTGGAAAGGAATGGACTCGTCCACAGCGTGCATCGCGGCTTAAAGTTAGTGTACTCTACGCCTCGTACCAAAAGGGTTGCAACGCAGTACCCCCAGATATCTACGGAATGTTATCCGGAAGCCAGGTAGATTTTCTGGGTCGCAGGTAAAATTGGGAGGGAGCAGCGCCTTACCGTATCTGGGTGGATAAAGCTGTTTGTGCTCCCGGAGTCGAAGAGGCAGGCCGTCTCGTGCCCTTTGATCCGGATGGTTATCGTGGATTTCGTGAGGTGATGAGGTCAAGACTGGTCGAGTGTGTTGGAGGCGAGCTTCGGAAGGTGATGGGTGGATCGGTCGGAAATAGCGGTGGCCAGTGTACGACCGGGTGAGTAAGGGTCCCGGGAGGCTGCGGAGTGGTCCCAGGATGGTGGCCTCCATGGGTCGCGCATGGTGGGCGAAATCAAAGATGGCAGTCCCCACGGGTTGCACATGGTGGCTGACAGCGAAGATGGCGGCACCAACAGGTCGCATATGGCGGGTGGCGCGGCAGATGGGGCGGTCCCGACAGACAACATGCAGCGCTGCTGGGCCTAGGAACTTTAGGGACAGGTCGGGCCTGGCACACTTTGGCGGAGTGGCCCTTCCTCCCACACCTTTTGCAAATCGCGTTCCGTGCAGGGCAACGTTTCTGGGATGCTTACCCTGGCCGTAAAAGTAGCATTTCGAGCTTCCGGCGTTGGCAGGTTGCTGCGCGGCACAGTCTTCTGCCGCACTCGCGTCGGATGATGGCGGCACCCACTAGGTCCAAGAGGGTGCCGCGTGGTCGGACGTGTAGGCCTCCATGTTCTGGAAAGCCACTTCCAGCGAATTTGAGAGCTGCGCTGTATCTGGGATGCCGAGTGTACCCCCTTCTAGCCAGCGCTGGCAGATGTAATTCGATTTAATGCTCGCGACATAGGCATCCCTGATCAACAGCTCCGTGTGTTGGATAGCCGATACCGCCTGGCAAGCACAGTTCCGTACCGAGTACCCACAAGGCACGCAGGAATTCGACTTGTGATTCTCCGGGGCGTTGTCGCCTCGTGGCAAGGATGTGCCTAGCATACACCTCGTTTACTGACATTACATACTGTCCCTTCAGCAGTATTATCGCCTCCGTATACGAGGGGGCATCTCTGATAAGAAGGAAAACTTGCGGGCTCACCTGTGCATTGTGTATTTGCTGCTTTTGGAGGTCAGTGACGTCTTCGGTGGAGGTAAGCTTCGAAGCAGCTTAGCCAGTGGTCGAATGTCACAGTGGCGTCGGCTGCTTGTGGATCCAGCTCCAGGCGATCAGGCTTGAGTGATGAATTCATCTTAAAAGTTTAGCTTATTAAATTGATGTGCCATCAATGTACACAAGACGAGCAGTGAACGAAACTGAGGTTTTAATAAGCTGAACAGAAAGCCTCCTGGCCTCTGATCCCGAACTGGGGCAGGGCCAGAGGTCAGCCACCTTTATACCAAGCCCGAGGAGAGGTGGAGCCATCTGACAGTGGTTTACCACAATACATGTAGTACAGTAACAGCTTACCACAACACATATAACATACTGATGTGGAGGTGCTGGCGTTGGACTGGGGTGAGCACAGTAAGAAGTCTTACAACACCAGGTTAAAGTCCAACATGTTTGTTTCAAACACTAGCTTTCGGAGCACTGCTCCTTCCTCAGGTGATAATATAATATACTAACAGTGGTTTACCACAGAGGGTCCTCTTTTTCCTCCTCCGCTTGGAAAATAAACGACTCCAATTTTTCGACGGCATTGGGGCCCATTAAGTTTTGAGATGTCAGACAATGCAGCACCGCACAATTACCCCACTCCTTCTTGAACTTTTCCCAATTATCTGCAATATTTTCATCAAAGGCAAGTGGATCGGCATGATGGAATCCTTGTGCCACACTGCCAATCCTGACACCACGTAAATGTGTTGGGTTCCAAACGACAGACAACAAGGATTTAATCTCGAGTTTAGCAGCTACTTCATCAATTGTGCTTTGCCCATGGCCTTGGGAACAACCAGCTCTCATTCTCCTAACATGTGACCTCTCATGTAGCTGCGTCATCATGTAAACATGTAACCGTTCAGTCCAATTCTGTGGAAAGGAAAATCAGGACCTTTCTGTACTGGATGAGCATTTTTGTGTAATAGTTGAGAAGCAGATAATCTATATTGTCGCTCAAGTTGTTTAACAGACAGCAATTTGGGGCAATTTTACTTCTAAATTCTGGTCTACAAATTGAGATTTCAGGCCTCTGGGTTGCATGGTTTCAGTCTGGGGTCAGGAAGAGCACTCCAGTACCTCCCAACTCTACATTCAGGGGTGGATTTTTAACAATTTTAATTTTTCTGTAAGGCCTATAGCAGTCCTATTAAGGATAGAAGGAGGGGCTGGTTTAGTACAGTGGGCTAAATAGCTGGCTTGTAATGAAGAACAATGCAGAACAATGCCAGCAGCGTGGGTTCAATTCCCGTACTGGCCCCCCCGAACAGGTGCCGGAATGTGGCGACTAGAGGCTTTTCACAGTAACTTCATTGAAGCATACTTGTGACAATAAGCGATTATTATTATTATATAGACCTACTTTACCTGAATGGTAGCTGCATTTAAGATGATGCAATTTTACACGGGGTCCACAAATAGGCATTGTACCTTTCATTTGTACACAGCGATTGCTTAATGTCTGTTATTGGCATGGACCCTTGACACATATTTGCTGGCCTCTATTTATATGGCGTGTGGGAGAACACTCTCCTGCTTGCCATAATGGAGGCTTATGCACCCCCAAAAGTAAGTGAACCATCAAATTTCTAGTTTAATCTTTATGTTTAAATACAGCTTTTGCTTTCAATTCTTTTCTGAGTGATGCAATGATTCTCCAGGCGGATTGAGAGAATAGCAGGAGAGCCCTGTAACGGGATTTGCACCTGCCGCAAATCGCTTTCTGATTCTTCCAGTCCACTCCACCTGGCAAGGATCTCACCCGAAAAGGGTGGGAACCTGATCACAACTCATTTCCATAAATTGTAACCTCATTAGCGAGAATAAAGTTTAATACAGCGGCCCCTCGGTATTCGTCCAACACCCCATTTGGGTGTTGGCAGGGTGCAAATCACTACTGGTCCCTAAAAGTGGGGACCAGGCTCCATCGACACTGAGAGGAGCTGGGCAGGGAGTGCGCTCTCTACACTTACCTTCAGGGGAGATGAGGGTTGGGGGAAGCTTGGGATGGGCTGGAGAGGCTCAGTTCAGGGACCTTTCCCAAGATAGGGGTTGTATAGTAAGTCGTCCCTCTGTAGCCTTGAAAACTTTAAAAAATATATATATTTATTAAAGTTTCTTAACACAATTTTTCTCCCTTACAAACAATAACCCCCCCCCCCCCACGTAACAAAATAACGAGAAATTGCGCAGAGCAAGATATATACATGGCAAAATGATATATTTACATGTCTTTGTACACTGGCTCTCTCCCATTCGTGCCATGTTATCACTTGCTCATCCATCCTCCCAGGCAGTCCCCCCCCTCCCCCCCCCCCCCCCCCCCCCCCCCCCCCCCCCCCCCCCCAGGTTGCTGCTGCTGCTGACTGATCTTCCTCTAATGCTCCGCGAGATAGTCTAGGAACGGTTGCCACCGCCTGTAGAGCCCCTGCGCAGACCCTCTCAAGGCGAACTTAATCCTCTCCAACTTTATGAACCCAGCCATATCATTTATCCATGCCTCCAGGCTGGGGGGCTTCACCTCCTTCCACATTAGCAAGATCCTTCGCCGGGCTACTAGGGACGCAAAGGCCAGAATGCCGGCCTCTTTCGCCTCCTGTACTCCCGGCTCGTCCACTCCTCCAAATATTGCTAGCCCCCAGCTTGGCTTGACCCGGACTTTCACCACCTGGGATATTGCTCCCGCCACTCCTCTCCAGAACCCCTCCAGTGCCGGGCATGACCAAAACATATGGACATGGTTCGCCGGGCTCCCTGAGCATCTTCCACATCTGTCCTCTACCCCAAAGAACCTGCTCAACCTCGCACCCATCAGGTGAGCTCTGTGAACCACCTTAAATTGTATCAGGCTGAGCCTGGCACACGAGGAGGAGGAATTAACCCTACCTAGGGCATCCGCCCACAGACCTTCCTCGATCTCCTCCCCCAGCTCCTCCTCCCATTTACCCTTCAACTCTTCTACCAGCGCTTCCCCTTCTTCTTTCATCTCCTGGTGTATTTCCGACACCTTGCCCTCCCCGACCCATACACCCGAGATCACTCTGTCTTAAATTTCTTGTGCCGGGAGCAACGGGAATTCCCTCACCTGTCGCCTCACAAAAGCCCTCACCTGCATATATCTAAAGGCATTTCCCGGGGGTAATTCAAACTTCTCCTCCAGTGCCCCTAGGCTCGCAAACGTTCCGTCAATGAACAGGTCCCCCATTGTTCTGATCCCCGCCCGCTGCCAGCTCTGGAACCCCCCCGCCCATCTTCCCCGGGACAAACTGATGGTTACCCCTGATCGGAGACCACACCGATGCTCCCATTGCACCCCTGTGCCGTCACCACTGGCCCCAGATCCTTAGCGTTGCCGCCACCACCGGGCTCGTGGTATACTTTTGTCGGCGAGAGCGGCAGCGGTGCTGTCACCAACGCCCCCAGGCTCGTTCCTTTACAGGACATCATCTCCATCCTCTTCCATGCCGCCCCATCTCCTTCCATAACCCACTTGCGGATCATCGACACATTTGCTGCCCAGTAGTAGCTCCCCAGGTTTGGCAGCGCCAACTCTTCTTGGTCCCTACTACGTTCCAGGAACCCTCTCCTTACCCTCGGGGTCTTATTCGCCCACACAAACCCCTTAATACTCCTACCTACTCTCTTAAAAAAGGCCTTAGTGATCACGATGGGAAGGCACTGAAACACAAACAAAAACCTCGGAAGGACCACCATTTTGACCAACTGCACTCTACCCGCCAGCGAGAGCGGTAACATGTCCCATCTTTTAAAATCCTCCTCCATTTGCTCCACCAACCTCGTCTAATTCAGTTTATGTAGGGCCCCCCAACTCCTGGCTATCTGGATCCCCAGATACCGAAAGCTCCCCTCCGCCCTCCTCAGCGGTAGGTCCCCATCTCTCTTTCTTGGTCCCCCGCCTGAAATACAAAGAGCTCACTCTTCCCTACATTGAGCTTATAGCCCGAAAACTCTCCAAACTCCCGCAGAGTTTGCATGACCTCCACCATCCCCTCCATTGGATCCGCCACGTACATCAACAGGTCATCCGCATAAAGCGACACCCGATGCTCTTCTCCCCCTCGGACCACCCCCCTCCATTTATTAGACTCCCTCAATGACATGGCCAATGGTTCGATCGCCAATGCGAACAACAGGGGGGACAGGGGGCACCCCTGCCTCGTTCCTCGGTACAGTCGAAAGTACTCCGACCTCCGCCGGTTCGTCACTACACTCGCCACCGGGGCTCTGAAAAGGAGCTTAACCCAACTGATAAACCCTCCCCCGAACCCAAACCTACGCAGCACCTCCCAGAGGTACTCCCACTCTGCTCGGTCAAAGGCCTTCTCCGCGTCCATAGCTGCTACTATCTCCGCCTCTCCCTCCACCGATGGCATCATCATCACGTTTAAGAGCCGCTGCACATTGGTGTTTAGCTGCCGACCCTTTACAAATCCTGTCTGATCCTCGTGAATCACCCCCGGGACACAGTCCTCGATCCTCGTGGCCAGCACTTTTGCCAGCAACTTTGCATCCACATTAAGGAGCGAGATTGGCCTGTACGATCCACATTGCAGTGGGTCCTTGTCCCGCTTTAGGATCAAAGAAATTGTCGCTTCCGACATTGTCGGAGGTAGGGTCCCCTCCTCTCTTGCCTCATTAAAGGTCCTCACTCGGAGCGGGGCCAACTGGTCTACGTACTTCCTGTAGAACTCCACCGAGAACCCGTCCAGACCCGGGGCCTTCCCCGCCTGCATGCTCCCCAAACCCTTGCTCAGCTCTTCCAACCCAATTGGTGCCCCCAAGCCAGCCACCTCTTGCTCCTCCACCGTCGGGAATCTCAGTTGGTCTAGGAATCGTCTCATACCCTCTTCCCCCTCTGGGGGCTGGGATCTGTACAGCTCTTCATAGAAGGCCTTAAATACCTTGTTTATTTTTGTCGCACTCCGAACCGTGGCTCCTCTTCCATCTTTGACTCCCCCTATCTCCCTCGCTGCCATCCTTTTACGGAGCTGGTGTGCCAACATCCGACTAGCCTTTTCCCCAGACTCGTAGGTCGCCCCGTGCGCTTTCCTCCACTGTGTCTCCGCCTTCCCTGTGGTCAACAGGTCAAACTCCATCTGGAGCCGTCGTCTATCCCCAAGTAATCTTTCCTCCGGGGCCTCTGCGTATCTCCTGTCCACTCTCAAAATCTCCCCCACTAACCTCTCCCTTTCCATGCCCTCTGTCTTCTCCCTATGAGCCCTAATGGAGATTAGCTCTCCCCTGACCACCGCCTTCAACACCTCCCATACCACCCCTACCCGCACCTCCCCGTTGACGTTGGCCTCCAAGTACCTTTCGATACAACCCCTCACCTTCCCACACACCACCTCGTCCGCCAGCAGTCCCACATCCAGCCGCCACAGCGGGCGTTGGTCCCTCTCCTCTCCCAGCTCCAGTTGCACCCAGTGCGGGGCATGGTCCGAAACGGCTATGGCCGAATACTCCGTCCCCTCCACCCTCGGGATGAGCGCCCTGCCCAGAACAAAAAAATCTATCCGGGAGTAGGCTTTATGTACATGGGAAAAGAAAGAAAATTCCCTGGCTTGCGGCCTTGCAAACCGCCATGGGTCCACTCCCCCTATCTGATCCATAAACCCCCTAAGTACCTTGGCCGCCGCCGGCCTCTTTCCAGTCCTTGATTTGGAGCGGTCCAGTGCTGGATCCAACACTGTATTGAAGTCCCCTACCATTATCAGGCCTCCTTTCTCCAGGTCCAGAATGCGCCCCAACATGCGCTTCATGAATCCTGCATCATCCCAGTTCGGGGCGTATATGTTTACCAACACCACCCACATCCCTTGCAGCCTAGCGCTCACCATTACATATCGCCCTCCATTGTCCACCTCAATAGTCTTGGCCTCAAATGACACCCGCTTTCCCAATAATATTGCCACCCCTCTATTCTTCGCGTCCAGTCCCGAGTGGAATACCTGTCCTACCCATCCCTTTCTTAACCTGACCTGGTCCACCACCTTCAGGTGAGTCTCTTGGAGCATGGCCACGTCCGCCTTCAGTCCCTTTAAGTGCGCGAACACTCGAGCCCTCTTCACCGGCCCATTCAGCCCCCTCACGTTCCACGTTATCAGCCGGATTGGAGGGGCTCTCAGCTCACCCCCCCCGCCTACCCCCCACCCCCCGCCAACTAGCCATCTCCTTTTGTGGGCCAGTCCCGTGTCCTCGCCTCTCTCACCCTCCAGTCCCCCAGACGGGGGGCCCCCGTCTCGATCACCTCTTCTGTGTCCCATTCCTTTTCGGCCAGTGCAGCAGCAACCCTTTATCCCCCCCCCTTCCCCCCCTCCCCTCCCCCCCGCTAGACCCCTGTCTAGCTTTTTTGCTCCCCCCATGTCACTCCCGTAAGTCAGCTGACACCTGCTGACCCCGGCTTCCCCCGCCGTCCCATTGACCTCCCCATGTGGGAGTCTCCCAATCCATACGCGTTCCTTCGTTCCCCTTCCCGCCTTTCTTCCCGCGCGCGGGAGAAACCCTGCGCTTTCCACAGCCCACTCCGCCCCTTCTGGCGCTGCTCCTGTCGCGGCCTTGTCTCTCTCCCCCAGCCCATATACCATTTCCTGCGTGTGATTGACCCCCTATATACAACAACCATCACACATCAAACCTCAAACATCCCCCCCACCCTCACAAACCCTCAATTAGAGTCCAACTTTTCGGTTTGTATGAAGGTCCACGCCTCTTCAGGCGTTTCGAAGCAATAGTGTTGGCCCTTGTATGTGACCCACAGTCGCGCTGGCTGCAGCATTCCGAATTTCACTCCTTTCCGGTCAACACCGCTTTGGCCCGGTTGAAACCCGCTCTCCGCTTTGCCACCTCCGTGCTCCAGTCCGGGTTTATTCGGATCTCTGCATTGTCCCACTTACTGCTACGCTCCTTCTTGGCCCATTTCAGGACCAACTCTCTGTCCGTGAACCGGTGAAACCTCACCACCATCGCCCTTGGCGGCTCATTTGCCCGGGGCTTCCTCGCCAGCACCCGGTGTACCCCGTCCAACTCCAGCGACCTCGAAGGGGCCTCCGCACCCATCATCGCCCCAAGCATCGTGCTCGCGTATGCCCCGGCATCAGCCCCCTCCACTCCTTCAGGGAGACCCAGGATCCGCAGATTCTTTCTCCTCGACCTGTTCCCCAGGTCTTCGAGTCTTCCCGCCCACCTCTTGTGTAGCGCCTCGTGCTGCTCCACTCTCACCGCCAGGCCCAAGAGCTCGTCCTCGTTCTGGCTGACTCTTTTCTCCACCTCCTGGATCTTAACCTCGTGGGCCTTCTGGGTGATCCCGAGTCCTTCAATTGCCGAAAGCATAGGTGCCAGCATCTCCTTGCGCATCTCCTCGCGCTGCTCTTCGAAGCAGCGCTTGATGAACTCCTGCAGCTCCCCTTTGTCCCTGGCTGCCGCCATTTTGTTTTTTTTACCCTGCTTCTCCCGTTGCTCTAGTGCCACTTTTCTGGCCGTTGCACTTCGGGTCTGTTTCACAGGCGTTGGAGGGGGACCTTCTCTTCCCTTCCCCACGGGTTTTTGTCGAAAAAAGTTACGTTGGGGCTCCTCTAGCGAGCCCGAAAGTCCGTGGTAGCGGGAGCTGCCGACTCGTGCGGCTTAGCTCCACATCGCCGCACCCGGAAGTCCGCCTTGAAAACTTTTGATGTCTCTCCCAGCATGTCAATTTCAAAGATCTGTCAGATGAAGGTGAAAATGTTCCCTTTTATGTGTTGGAAACGTTTGAAGTGCTTTTTTCACAGTCAATTTATTTCCATTTAACTTTTTTAAGCCTCTGGGCATGCTGAGAAGCCTAAAAGCTTTGTAGTGCATTGCTTACATTCAATTTTACAGTCCATTATCTTTTACTAGCCCCTTGATAGACAGGTTCATTCTATTTCAAAGGAGGGATTAGCTTTGTTTGTTTTTATGGCTCTTCATGGTCCATTATCTCTGAAGTACTTACTCTTTTGAGCAGGTGTTGTTTCTAACAGAAGTTTTTTCATAGAGGCATTTTCTTTGTTCTGAAGTGCTTCCTATAAAGAACTGGTTCTCTGGCTGCTTTTCTTTCATGCTGAGTCTTTTTCGATCTCTTATGCTGGAACAGCATGCCTGTACTGGAAGTTGAATTCAGCTATTGAAGAAGCTGGTACAACTCAGAAATTAAAGTCCAATGGTTCCTCAATGAGGATCTTCTCACAGCCACAATTTAATTCTCTGGATAGACGTTATTCCTACACTGAGGTACTCAGAGACCTTTGGAGTCCCAGGTAGTTAGGGACATGGCTGGACAGTGCCCTGGCACCCTGGAAGTGCTCACCTGGCAGTGCCAGGCTTGCACTGCCAGATTGAAACTATCATGTGCCAGGGGCTTGGTTGGCAATGCCAAGTGTTGGACCTGAAAGGGATCCTGAAGGGGGTGTAGCCTTTTATGACTCCATAGTGTTGTGTGTCTCTCTTGTGTGTGTGTGTGTGTGTGTGTGTGTGTGTGTTTGTGGGGGGGGGGGGGGGGGGGAGAATGATGCCTCTGACTTGCTGGGTGGGAAATTATGCCTCTTATGGAGGGGGGACGCAATGGTGCCTTTGTCTAGGGGGTAGTTGTTTCACCCTCATGCCTGCACAGTGTGGGGGAGGGAAATGACCCAATAATTTTGTGGTGGGGGTGAACGTTCTGTGGTGAAGGGTTGGGAGTTCTCCACTTGTCTGCAAGGCATTGCGGTGTCTTTGGGGGTGGGGTGTGTCTGGTAGTTTACTCTGACATCAGGGATGCCTTATAATGGCACCCTGCTCTCTGAGGAACCAATTGCGCCAGTGTGTTTTGGCCCTTGCACTCTCCAAGCCTATGCAAAACCCGCTCCCCTCCAAAAAATTGGTTCAGTGTGCGTGGATTGCAATCGGGATCGCACTCACTCACCCAGCAAGAATCGTACCGTGCTTCCTGCCGGAGATGACATTTTTGGGATAATTCCACCCAATGTACTAATTGTCACTTCTTCGTCAATTAAGGGATTACAAAGCCCTGGAAGCTGCCACAACAGCAATGAAGAATATTGCCAATGTGATTAACGAACGCAAGAGACGAATTGAAAACCTCGATAAACTCCCTCGGTGGCAGAATACAGTTGTGAATTGGAAGGTATTAACTGAGACAATTTATTAAAACCCTGTTCCTCCTTCTCCCTACCCCATGTCTCCTCATTTGAGTAAGATTAATTTTCTTAATTATCTTTTATAATTTATACATAACTATCACTATAGGGATGCATATATGTTCATTTTCATTGAAATGGCATTAATTAGTTCAATACATCAAGCTATTCCAATGTAAACTTAAGTAACCTGCAATGCCTTTTCAAAATCCTTTTTTTTATTATTCCTGACTGAATCAATAACAAATACAAGTTTTTAATCTTGCTATATTTCTTTATCCAATGACTTGCCAGTTGTGCATCATCAATCGCTGCCTTTTCTCAAGTCATATTGCTTCCCTCAATTACTCTTTACACTTAACATTCTTCCCTGTTTCATCACCACCATAGGATTTAGCTCTTCCTAATAATCCCACGGCCTCTCTTGGCATCCTTCATCATTCTCTTTGGCACCCCACACTTGACCTTCCCAATGCAGCAACACAAACAATCTCACCTGTCACTCTCAGTGAGAATTTTGTCGAGCAGAGTCATCTCTATCTCCTCCCCAGGCTACTCATGTCTCTCACAGCCTCCACCTCTGTTCTTGCTTGACTGTTTCCTTCCATTTATTTCCAACCAGAACATTTTTTTCCCCTTGCCAACAAAACTTATTCAACCCACAAGCTTACCATTGACAAATCCATTGACAGCCTGATAATAACCAAAACCTGGCTCATGGTATCAATTCTTTCTCCCTTCCTGAAGCCTCCCCACCTGACTGTAACTTCCAACACTTACCCGACTCCAGGCAACACAGTGATATTATAACCCTTATCACCAATCACACCTTCGAACAACTCAACCCGACTATCTGTTCGGTCAATCTTTTAAAATGCTTTCCATATTCCTGTGAAGACTCATGTCAACTCAGTTACCGTGAGATCCTCTATTTTGACTCTGTCAATTGTCTTCTCATTCTTGTTGATTTCAACTTAGTCCCTCCCCTCTTATTTCCTTTCCCTTCTGCCGCCAATCTCATCTTTGTCTAAAGTCCCTTGCCCATAAGCTTGGTGGTTCACACAACCATCCCAAGATTTTGGTCACTGAGAAGATTACTTCTTAACCACATTATACCAGCCACATTATTTTACTCCCCCTATACTCATAAAAAATATTTTCAAATTTGCAATTAATTTTAATAGCTCCCCACGTATCACACACGAAGCTACTTTTTTGTCCTCACACCTCTGTCTTCGACGTCGTGTTCCCACTGCATACTCACCATCTCTCACCTCTGTCATTGCCGCTAGTATAGTCACTAACATTCCCTCAAATCAGTAGACTGTAAATGTAAAGGCAATTGAGACACATCCATCGTTCAATCACCTTTAATGATACGAATAAATAAAAAATGAAAATGCTGGAAAGACTCAGCGGGTCTGGCCAAATCTGTGGAGAAAGAATTGAGTTAATGTTTTGAGTCCAATATGACTCTTCTTTGCAACTGGAAAGAGGTCGAAATGTGATAGGTTTTACATTGATGAAAAAATTAGGCTAACCACAAGTATTGTTGTAGCTCACAAATTGCAGTTAAGACATTAGGGTCCGCCTCTCCTCTACATCAAACCGCTCCTCAAATAACTTCTGTCTGCTTACTCAGGCCCTTGGCTGTAATTCCAAGTGTACAGAAGTCATTGACCTCTTTTATTGAGAAGGTTCAATCAGTTCCCTCCACTCCTACCTGTAATCCTGCTTTCCCTCCACTTCCAATCTACCTGGAGTTCTCCGCCCATTCTTGTTTTGGTGCCCAGATGCTTTTTCTCTTCCATCATGCATCACTAATTCCCACCAAGAGACACTTTTCCATCTACCTGATCTCTTCGACATGCAATTTCTGACCATTTAAACAGCCCACCCGGTTACAATGCTGCTTGTAAATGGGTTCCCTCCCTTAGATATCATCCAACCCTCCCGCCCCTATCAAAACTCAATCAAATTCTCACCTCCAAGATTTGTGCCCATTACCTCAAAGCTCCTTGCCTCAATTCTTTCAAACTTCCTCTCTGCTCATAGCACTGCTATGACTTCCCAAACCTGAAAGCCTCTGAGTGCATTATGACTGCAGGGCGTGAACCCACGCTGTCCACTGCAACCCCGCTGTAGCATTTGAAGCATTGGAACTTACCTTCCCCTGCTGTCACCTCTTATCCATTGCTCAATATATATAGGACAAGTCTTAAATGGCTTCAATCCTTACCCATATGGACTCAGCCAACACAATGTCAACAGTGGTGTGGTCTGCACCAACCCTGTCACTTCTGGAGCTCCCATCATTGACCCCCCCCCCCCCCCACACTTCTTTCCCATCTACTTGCTTTCCCTCAGTAACATCATCCACACGGGGTTGAATGTCCCCCAGTTCTATCCCTCCACTATCTCTCTTGATCGAGTGACTGACTCTATGCAGTGAGGCTGTCCTCTCGAAATCAAGTCAGAGAGTGCCACCCTCAAATTTAACATCAGGAAAACCACAGCTTTGTTTCTGACCATCACCATTAATTATGCTCTTTTTCCAATCCCTTTTCCGACCCCTGCCACTGCTACTTCTTCAGAATGAACAAATCTTGGTGCCCCATTGGACCCTGAACTGAGCTTGAAAGCGCACAGCACCAAGGCTACCCAGCTCCATTAAACATTAGCCACCTTGATCACTCTGCCACTGAAACACTTACCCACACTTTTGGCCCTTCTGTACTTAAATAACACAATGGGAGGAATTTACCAACCACTCCGCCACATGTGTTTTGGTTGGGGAAGCAGCCTGTCAGTGGGATCTACCGGTCCCATCACTGTCAACAGGATTTCCTGTTAACAGCAACTCTCGCTGCCGGGAAACCCGTGCGCTGGCATGGGACCGGAATTTCCCGCCTGCCTGAACAGCTGGTAAATCCCACCCATTGTCTCCATCCTGCATAAACACCTCAACTGAGGCATAGCCATCTTTATCCTACTCAACCATCACTCCCGTCCTCCCTCTCAAGGCTCTTTGTCCTCCAACTAATGCTCATGTTTTTGCTCTGGTAATGACAGTGAAATTCTCAATGGTCAGTCATGACGCCACTGAAACGGACATCAACAGAAAAATGTGGAAATTTAAAAGTTGTATTTGTGCTAAGTTTGCTGATGGCACAAAGATAGGTAGAAAAGTAAGTTGTGAAAAGGACATAAGGAGGCGTCAGAAGGAGGTAGATAAAAGTTAACTGAGTGGGTAAAGATCTGGCAAATGGAGTAAACCGAAAATATGAAATTGTCCATTTTTGGCAGAAAGAATAAAGTTGAAGCAAATTATCTAAATGGTGAGAGATCGCAAAGCTGTGAGATTTAGAGGGAACTGGGTGCCCTAGTGCAAGAATTGAAAAATGTTTGTCTGCCGGTACAGCAAGTAATTTAGAAAGCTAGTAGAATGTATCATTTATTGTGAGGGGAATTAAATACAAGTGTAGAGGGGTCATACTTTAGTTATACAGGGCCTTGGTGAGACCAAATCTGGAGTACTGTGTATAGTATTGTTTCCTTATTTGAGGAACAATGCAAGTACGATACAAACAGCTCAGCGAAGGTTTACCAGGTTAATACCTGGAATGAGTAGGTTGTCTTATGAGGAGAGGATGAACAGACTAGGCTTGTACCCACTAGAGTTTGGAAGAGTAAGAGGCGACTTGATTGAAACATATAAAATTCTGAAGGTTATTGGCAGGGTTGACGTGGAAAGGTTGTTTCCGCTCGTGGGAGAATCTAGAACTAGAAGTCATTGTTTAAAAATAAGGGATCTCCCATAATTCGTATGTTTACATGCTCATATGGAGCACCAGGCATCAACCTAGGTACTGGAAATGACAACGGTACAACCAGCCATGTCGACCCTGCAAAGTCTTCCTTACCAACCTCTGGGGGTTTCTGCCAAAATTGGGAGGGAGCTGTCGTACAGACTAGGCAAGCAACCGTCTGACATAATCATACTCACAGCATCATATCTTATAATATCCCAGACACCACCATCACCAACTCTGGGTAGGTCCTGTCCCACCAGTAAATTTCTTATGTTAAGCATATTAGGTGACTTTCTCTGGTCTCCCCACGGCCCGTTTCTCAGTCTGGGAGGTGGCCCGCAATTGTCCGGCGGAGGGATCTTCTGTTGACGCCACAGTCAATGGGATTTCTCACTGAATACACCACATGCCGGGAAACCCGCGGAAGGGGTGCGCCATCGACAGGACCGGAAGGACCCGCCAGCATGAACAGCCAGAAGGTCCCGCGCATTACAGGCAGGCATGGTAGCACAGTGGTTAGCACAGTTGCTTCACAGCTCCAGGGTCCCAGTTTCGATTCCCGGCTTGGGTCACTGTCTTTCTGGAATCTGCACGTTCTCCCCATGTCTGCGTGGGTTTACTCCGGGTGCTCCGGTTTCCTCCCACAGTCCAAAGATGTGCAGGTTAGAGGGATTGGCTATGCTAAATAGCCCCCGGTGTCCAAAAAAGCTTCGGTGGGGTTCAGGGATAGGGTGGAGGTGTGGGCTTAGGTCGGAGATCTTTCCAAGGGCCGATGCAGACTCGATGGGCCGAATGGCCTCCTTCTGCACTGTAAATTCTATGATTATTTATATGCAAATTGTTACACAACAGAAAAGAATATGAGATGCTCCACGAGCAGAGCCTCTTTAGCTAAAAGCACAAGAGAGGGAGAAATGGGGCTGCTATGCAATGCTCATATTTGTGACTGGCAAGTTTATGTATCAGCGGTGGAACCTCACAATGTCTTCTCATAATATGTCCCTAGGTTTAGATCCTGTAATCCTGCAACGTTAGGCTTCTCATTCACACAAATGATTCAAAGTCATGCTTATGAACCTTCCCCTCTATAATATCCATGAGGTTGAAACATTCAGCTGCTTCTGTCCCTACCTCTCAGTGCAAAATGATGTGTTGTATGTCAACCATTATGGTAAATTGTTCCTCATAGGTTTCTTTTTGGTAGGGAGAAGATGTTTTGGACCGTAGCTCAGAACTAATCCAAAGTGGTGAATTAATTGTGATCATGAAGCCACAAGGCAAGAGCAAAGACATGATACTTTTCCTCTTTGACCACCAAGCAATCTTTTGTAAGAAGGTAAATTCACAGCCAACTTTGCTTCTCTTATAAAAACAGTCACAACACAAAAATGCTGGAGGGGTCTACAAGGTAGTGCGTTTTGCTTTTGTGGGACCACAAGCAAAGTGCACAGCCAGGAGCAAGGAATTCTGTAATATTTTCTGTTTGTTTTTGGTTTGCAAATTATTTTTATTACTGAAATTAGATTACGGGGCCACGCTATATGTGGTAATATTTGTAAGAGATTCCCATTGAGGTAATTTAAACATCAATGAGATTAGTTGAAAAGAGGTTGCAAAGGAACTGGATTAACATTAAAGTTAGTTGATCACCAATTCAGTTGTCATTAAATATAAGGGGGTAGGTTGTGCCCAAAGCTAGAGGCCCGAGGAATGATGGAAATTAATCCTCTGGCCTCATTACTGTTTGGGTTTCGGGAATGCAATCTTGCTAAGTGTACTAACGTCTTGCCGTAGTCATGTGACTGCCACGAGGCAGGCTGCCTGTAAGCGGCCATTTAAGATCAATTTAATAAAGCCTCTCACTTGAGACAAGAACCTGAAGAAGACTGCTGTCCTTCTACATGGGACAATTACCATATTCTGCGCAGGCAGAACATACATACACACGAATTAAGAATAGGCCACATGGACCTTCGAGCCTGATCTGCCATTCAATGAGATTGTGGCTGTATTGAGTGATTCCTTTTCTGTAGTGTGGTAGTATGTATTGGGGGTCATGTGGGACTGGAAGCCCTAATGTCATTGGCTGACAGATCCCGGGTCCTGGTTGGCCGTTGACCTCATACTCCGCCCTGAAGGCGAAGTATAAGAAGCCGGTGCCTTCCCCCGCAGGCCAGTTTACTATCGGGCTGCTGGGGAACAGACACGCTTAATAAAGCCTCATCGACTTCACTCTATTTGTCTCACGGAGTCTTTGTGCGCCACAATTTATTAAGCGTGCCTAAAAAGGACTATGGAGCTCAGGATCATTCCAGAATGCCTGAGGATCAGCCCCCACGCAGTGAATGCGGCAGCAGCCTTCAAACACTGGCAGACTTGCTTTGAGGCCTACATCACATCGACCACAGGCCGAGTCTCAGACGAACAAAAACTGCAGGTCCTGCACTCGAGGGTGAGCACGGAGATTTTCACCCTCATTGAAGACACCCGCGATTTCCAGACGGCCTTCACAGCACTGAGAAGTCTCTACGTTCGCCCAGTTAACCAAATCTACGCTCGCTACCAGCTCGCGACAAGACGGCAAGCTCCCGGAGAATCGATGGACGAGTTCTACGCCGCGCTGCTGATTTTGGGACGAGCCTGCAGCTGCCCGTCGGTGAACGCAAACGAACACACGGACATGTTAATGCGCGATGCTTTTGTTGCAGGTATGCAATCCTCCCAAATCCGCCAAAGACTTCTAGAAAAAGAGTCACTAGGACTCTCAGAGGCACGGGCCCTGGCAGCCTCGCTGGACGTAGCCGCGCGTAATACCCGCGCCTACGGCCCCGACCGCGCGGCAGGCCATTGGGCCCCGTACGTACCCGCCGCGGCAAACCCCCTACCCCCCCCCCCCCGGACACCCCACAGGCTTGCGCAGTCCAAACGCCGAGTCGCACCGGGGGCGCCCGCTGTTATTTCTGCGGCCAGGCGAAGCACCCCCGACAACGCTGTCCGGCCCGCGCAGCCATCTGCAAAAGCTGCGGGAAAAAGGGCCACTATGCGGTGGTATGCCGATCCCGCGTGGTCGCCGCCGTCCCGGGAGAACAGGGAGCCCTACAGGCAGTCTATGCCTCCCAACCCCCCCAGCACTCAATGTGCGACCCGCAGACGCCGCCATTTTGGGTCCCGACCACCACGAGGGGAGGAGGGGCCCCGCCATCTTGGACTGCCCCCGACCTGTACGACGCATGGGGGCGGCCATTTTGTCCACCCCCGACGCCATCTTGTGACCCCTCAGCTACGGGTGAGGTATGGGGGTGGCCATTTTGTCCATCCCCGACGGCATCTTGGACGGCAACAACGGACCCCACCCCACTACTACAACCACGGCTCGCTTCGGTTACACTCGATCAGGCTCGGCCCCGGACTCTCCAGACGACGACGACAACGGTCCTAATTAACGGCCACGAGACGCCATGCCTAGTCGACTCCGGGAGCACGGAAAGTTTTATACATCCCGACACGGTAAGACGCTGTTCCTTAACTACCTTCCCCAGCGCACAAAAGATTTGCCTAGCTGCAGGATCCCACTCCGTACAGATCCAGGGATTCTGCATAGTTACCCTAACGGTACAGGGGAGGGAATTCAAAAACTACAAACTTAACGTCCTTCCCCAACTCTGTGCCCCCACCTTGCTGGGCTTAGATTTTCAATGTAACCTACAGAGCCTTACGTTTAAATTCGGCGGCCCCATACCCCCACTCACTATCTGCGGCCTCGCCACCCTCAAGGTGCAACCCCCGTCCTTGTTTGCGAACCTCACTCCGGATTGCAAACCCGTCGCCACTAGGAGCAGACGGTACAGCGCCCAGGACCGGACCTTCATTCGCTCCGAAGTCCAGCGGCTACTAAAGGAGGGCATAATCCAGGCCAGCAATAGTCCCTGGAGAGCGCAGGTGGTAGTAGTGAAGACAGGGGAGAAACAAAGGATGGTCATTGACTATAGCCAGACCATCAACAGGTACACACAACTAGACGCGTACCCTCTCCCCCGCATATCCGACATGGTCAATCGGATTGCCCAGTATAAAGTCTTCTCCACCGTGGACCTCAAGTCCGCCTACCATCAGCTCCCCATCCGCCCAAGTGACCGCAAGTACACAGCCTTCGAGGCAGACGGGCGATTATACCACTTCCTAAGGGTCCCTTTTGGCGTCACAAACGGCGTCTCGGTCTTCCAACGGGAAATGGACCGAATAGTTGATCAACATGGGTTACGGGCCACGTTCCCGTACCTCGACAATGTAACCATCTGCGGCCACGATCAGCAGGACCACGACGCCAACCTCCAAAAATTCCTCCAGACTGCCAAAGCCTTGAACCTCACGTACAACGAGGACAAGTGCGTTTTTAGCACCGATCGGCTAGCCATTCTGGGCTACATAGTGCGCAATGGGATAATAGGCCCCGACCCCGAACGTATGCGCGCACTCATGGAATTTCCCCTCCCGCACTGCCCAAAAGCCCTGAAACGCTGCCTGGGGTTCTTTTCATACTACGCCCAGTGGGTCCCCCAGTACGCAGACAAGGCCCGCCCCCTAATACAGACCATGACTTTCCCGCTGTCGACAGAGGCTTGCCAGGCTTTCAGCCGCATCAAAGCGGACATCGCAAAGGCCACGATGCGCGCCATCGACGAGTCCCTCCCCTTCCAGGTCGAGAGCGACGCCTCTGACGTAGTTCTAGCGGCTACCCTTAACCAAGCGGGCAGACCCGTGGCCTTCTTCTCCCGAACCCTCCACGCCTCAGAAATCCGCCACTCCTCAGTGGAAAAGGAAGCCCAAGCCATAGTGGAAGCTGTGCGACATTGGAGGCATTACCTGGCCGGCAGGAGATTCACTCTCCTCACTGACCAACGGTCGGTAGCCTTCATGTTCGATAATGCACAGCGGGGCAAGATCAAGAACGACAAGATCTTGCGGTGGAGGATCGAACTCTCCACCTTCAACTATGAGATCTTGTACCGGCCCGGAAAGCTGAACGAGCCGTCTGATGCCCTATCCCGCGGGACATGTGCCAACGCACAAATTGACCGCCTCCAAGCCCTCCACGAGGACCTCTGCCACCCGGGGGTCACTCGGCTTTACCACTTCATCAAGTCCCGCAATCTCCCATACTCCTTAGAGGAGGTCCGTACAGTCACAAGAGACTGCCACATCTGCGCAGAATGCAAACCGCATTTTTTCAGGCCAGATGGAGCGCACCTGATTAAGGCTTCCCGTCCCTTTGAACGCTTCAGTCTCGATTTCAAAGGGCCCCTCCCCTCCACCGACCGCAACGCGTATTTCCTTAATGTAGTGGACGAATACTCCCGCTTCCCTTTTGCCATTCCCTGCTCCGACATGACCGCGGCCACAGTCATTAAAGCCCTGAACAGCATATTCACACTGTTCGGTTACCCCGCATACGTCCACAGCGACAGGGGGTCCGCTTTCATGAGTGACGAGCTGCGCCAGTTCCTGCTCAGCAAGGGTATAGCTTCAAGCAGGACGACCAGCTACAACCCCCGGGGGAACGGGCAAGTAGAAAGGGAGAACGGCACGGTCTGGAAGGCCGTCCTACTGGCCCTACGGCCCAGGGATCTCCCAGTTTCACGGTGGCAGGAGGTCCTCCCGGACGCTCTCCATTCCATCCGGTCGTTATTATGTACGAGCACTAATCAAACGCCTCACGAGCATCTCCTTGTCTTCCCTAGGAGGTCCTCCTCTGGAACGTCGCTGCCGACCTGGCTGGCGGCCCCAGGACCCATCCTGCTCCGAAAGCACGTGCGGGCACATAAGGCGGACCCGTTGGTCGAAAGGGTTCACCTCCTCCACGCAAACCCCCAGTACGCCTACGTGGAGTACCCCGACGGCCGACAGGACACTGCGGGATCTGGCGCCCGCCGGCACCACGCACACCCCCCCGGCACCATCAACCCAACCGCCCCCCTTCCTGCCACCGCCGCACCCCGCGACCGCCCCCTTCCCAGGAGGATCAGTCCCCCTCCCCTTTGCACCGACAGCTGAAACCGTGCGGCTCCCGGAGGCGACAACGCTGGTACAAGCACCACCACCACCGCCGGGGCCGAGGCGATCGACACGGACGACCAGACCGCCCGACCGACTCGTGGCGTCGATGTAAAACAAAGATGGACTGTCCAATGAACATTTTGTTTTTCCTATATCCTCTGTAAATAGTTGTAACAGGACGATACTGTCCAATACGGTACTACCATGTAACTGTTCTATCCTCCCAGGACCAGTATTGTAAACCCTTACCACCATACGAAGCATCACCCCGCCGGGTTCATTTTTGACAAGGGGTGAATGTGGTAGTATGTATTGGGGGTCATGTGGGACTGGAAGCCCTAATGTCATTGGCTGACAGATCCCGGGTCCTGGTTGGCCGTTGACCTCATACTCCGCCCTGAAGGCGAAGTATAAGAAGCCGGTGCCTTCCCCCGCAGGCCAGTTTACTATCGGGCTGCTGGGGAACAGACACGCTTAATAAAGCCTCATCGACTTAACTCTATTTGTCTCACGGAGTCTTTGTGCGCCACATGTAGTAACACCCATTTCATAAATAAGTTTGCAACTCACAACCAGCTCTACCAACAAGGATTCAATTGCACACCAGCACATCAGAAATATTTATTGATGGTGGGTGGGGGAGGTGTTTGGGAGAGGAGTGCTGAATTTCCGAGAGGCTCGGAGAATTAGTTGCGTCTGTTCAAGTGGACTACTCTGAAGTGAGGAACAGCAATCTTTTTGTGGTGAGATTAAAACTCGGGCAGTCACCACAGTCCATAGGTCAGCTTACTCTAAAACAAATTCTGGAACAATGCTTTGAATTTCAGTTGGGAAATCCTGGGGCTGGATTCTCCGCACTCCGATGCCAAAATCGCATTCGGCAACGGGGCAGAGAATCCGTCTTCCCACACGAAATTGGGACCGCTGCCGGTTCCGCTATTCTCCGCCCCCTGAAAAGCGGCGTACTCCCCGAGTATCCACCGCCTCAGGCCATTACCTGAGGCCCGCCCCGCTGTTCTCCATCCCTGACCGGCCTAATTCCCAATGGTGTGGTTCTAATCTGGCCCTGCCATTCGGGAACCTCGCGTGGAGACTGCGGGCTCAGTCCGGGGCCACCACAGGCGAGGGTGGGCCGATCGGAGGGCAGGGGGTGAACCTCATTCGGGACTGTGGGCTCCGAATGAGGGCACGTGTGTGGGCAGTCCAAGTCGGGCGAGCGACCAATGCGGGGCACTATTTTGGCGGTCGGGGTCCGCGGGCTGAGTCTGCCACGGAGCACGGCGCGGTCGCTGGAGGCCGCCAATGTGTGCATGCGCGACCTCTGACCCAGAAGTGCGGGGGGCCTTATCGGCAGCTGGATCTGCGAGCTCCAGGACAGCTGCCTGCTAGCCCCCTGGAAGACCGGAACCTGTGGCCTTTTGTCTCCAGTTTTGCTGGTGTAAAAGACCACAGTTTTCACAGAGGTGTGGGGACATAGTTCCGAAAACGGAGAATCCAGCCCACTGTTCAAATCATGTAACATCCATTGCTCCCAGTGATTGTGACAAGACATGTTTAACCTGGTAAGGTCACACTGAATGCCTCAGTCAGACCGTCAGTCAAATTGAAAATGTAAAATATAGGGGACGATTCTCTCGATAAAAATCTAAGTGCTGCCACCAGTGGAAAAAACCATGTTTTTCCCGCTGGCGATCCAGGCCCATCCAACCTCTTTTAATAAACCCGAGTGAGCAGTGGCAGACAGCAGGTTGGCCTGTGCCAAAGAAATGGGAGTCCACTGCACCTTTATCCAAATGACCTGACTCAGTGAGTTTCCCATCTCCCACACTCTTGATATTCCCAAATGCTGACCCATGTCCTTTGTCTTCCAGAATCTCCATCAGATGAGGATGGGCCATCCGGATGCACTGCCTTCTGACCAACCTCACAAAGCACCAAATTTCAGGCACTGCTTTAACCAGCATCGTCCACCAACGCTGAGACACACACCTCGGTGGGACATGTTGGCGGACACAGTTCTGGGTCACTTTCTGGTGCCCACCACACAGCTGCTGAAGCACATTAGATGAAGGCACGAACTTCCAAGGGACTGGGCAGTCAAAGGTGTTCTGGATCCCAGGAAACAGCTGCCCCAAAGCCAGATGCCGGGCCTTTGGAAAAAGTTCTCCCATCACTGCTCAAAATGCAAATACAGAGCCAGGCATTACAGGAAGGGGTGTCAGGGACATTCCAGCAACTGGAGGAGCCTCGAAGCCTTCTGTTGCAGATGGTGCCAGCATTGGGTGGGACCCAGGCCAACACTCCAAGGAAGGCATCCTCAGTGTAAAGCCTGGGGCAAGATGTCTGAGCCATGTCTGACGACGTTAAAGGCTTGGCTCACTTTGTGATGTTCATGGAAGAGGCCCACAAGAGCACAGCCCAGACAGAGAAGGACATGGTCCAGGTGCAGATGGACATCGCTGCGGCGCTCCAATCACAGAGGACAATGGCTGAGGACTGATACACCATGGTTCAGACATTGGCAGGAGTGGCAACGCCACGTGACTCAGACACTTCTCATGGAGTAGCTCCAGGGCCAGAGAGCATCCAAAGGGAGAAGGAAGCCTTGGACCCCATCCCAAGGCCCTACAATAAGGAGACTCGGGCAGTCTTCAGCATTTAGGAATCCCCTCCTGAAACAGGCACATCTCCTGGGTAACAGGCAGGAGAGGGGACATCTGTGACCCACAAAGGTCGGCCGAGTCGATCCCGGTCCAGGCCTTCCAGATAACCCCGGCCAAGGACATCGCAGGCCGGAGGGTGTAGAATGCAGCAGGCCACCTCCACTTCTGATGTGCATCCTGGGGAGACATCGAGAAGGAGCACATGGCCATGTAAGATAAAAAAATTATAGGAGCATATTGTTGGCTTGGGTGAAGTCACATAGCTTTAGTTAGGAAGAAAAGGAGACACACTGTAAATCAGAATTAAAGAATGTTGCGCCTCAAAAATGACATACCTCTCACTGCTTTCTCACATCTCGCCATCGGACCTTTGAACCATCCACAGCCCCTCCAGGTTCATTCAGAAGAGAGTGACAGGAGTCAGACTTAAGCAGAATCTGAGGAGCACCACAGCTTTCTCACAGCGAGTCATCATCACTCTCTTGCCTTGAGAAGAGACCCACTGACACTGCCAATCCAGGCATGTCACCCTGGTATGATGTTAAGTTAACCCTTGGTCGGTGGGGGGTAGGGGATACTGGTCGTGGAAAGGGAGGAAAGGTTTAAGGGCAAGGTTGGCAAGGTTTGGGGGAAGAGGGGAAGACTGGGTAGTGAGAAAGGGGAAACAAGGGATCGGGCAAGGCTGGGTTTGAGGGTAAATGGGGTGGGGTGTTTTGGTCTGCTGAACACGAAGCCTCCTACTGTGTAAATCTGGAGGCTGTGAGGGCCTCCCTACTCCTCCAGCCCTATCAGCCCCTGGCTGCCGGCTGTCCTCCATGACAGCAGTGACTGGGATTATAGCCAGCTTGACAGGCTCTATCCAAAAATTCATCATTCTGTGAGGAGGTGGAGAAGAGAGATGGTAAACAAGGCCTTTCATCCTTAGACCCTCCATCCCCCGACACCCCTACTCCTCCTGAGCCTGACCAACCATCAATATTCCCCCACCCAATGCAGCCTTGAACACCTACTGCCCATAACACCTTGCCTACATGGTCACGGACAATGCCATATGCACCCACATATTTGTCCAAGGTCTCCCAATGCCTAATCCATCCTTTCACTTCATCAGTAATGGCGTCCCTCATTTGCTGCTGAGAATGGATGCCCCTCTGTGGTTTCATGGCTCCCGGGTCCATAGGTGCAGTCATGTGGTCAATGGTATGAGGAACCAAACCATCCCTCACTATGCCTGGTCCGCATCCCTCAGGCCCTGCCTCTGACTAATTCTTCACCTGATTGTTACTTGGAGATTGAGGCAGCTGCGATAGATGAATGATAAATGGAGATGGGCTTTGGAAAGGAGGTACGTAACTAGCAGGAATGTGAAAGGGCACAGGTGCTTTCAGAGGCGAGGCTGGAGATGCTCAGGTTTAAACACCATGCCACCTTATCCATGGCAAGTAGCCACACTCCATGCAGCAGGGCAACCAGTGTAGAACCTTTTACTAAGGAACCCCCAAAACCTCCCTAGCCATTATAATGACTGTCCAGCCCTGTCTCAATGAGTGACACGCAGCCAGCCCTTTTGATGGAAAACTTCAAGCTTCACGCTGCCCCCTGCCCATTTCATGAGCCAGAGGCAGAAGCACCAAGTTGATTAATCTCAGCTCAGTGACATTCATGCAGAGATTTCTAAAGACTCTGATGCGAGATCCTCATGGAGGGACCCTTGAGCCTTCTTGCTGAGCTGTGGCAAATGCTTGTGTGGTGGAGATGTAACAACTGTCAAAGCAAGAGGCTCTTTCATAAGAAATTGCAGTGATGCCACTGCCAAAAGATCGATTTCATATAAAGGTTATCTGACATTTTACGAAGCTTGGCAGGTTGCTTTTAGAAACAGAGAAAAAAAGAAGTTATATAAAGAATATCTGCTTTCCAGGAAGGTTCAGAGAAGAGGAGAAAAAAAGCAGACAAATAAAAAAATGGGGCCAGACAGAACACATGCTGAAAAGAGGAAGCACTTCACAATAAAGAAATAGTTAGAACACACCGGCTCAAAAAAGGAAGCACTTCAGAGTTAATGGGCCGTGAAAATTTATGAAAACAAAAAAACATACCCTCCTTTGAAATAAAGGGCCTCTCAATCAAGAGGCTTGTAGAAGGTAATGGATCTTGAAGAGCTATAAAAACATTCAAAGCCTACTCTTCTTTGAAATATCCTGGACTTGTCAATCAAGAAGCATGTAAAAGGTAATGAACCGTAAAAATGTTTGTAAACAATGCAGTTCAAAGCTTTTAGGCTTCTCAGCACACCCAAAAACTTGAGAAAATTAAAAGGGAATGAAATTGAATGTGAACAAAGGACTTCAAACATTTCCAACACATCAAAGGAAAGACTTTTACCTTCATCTGACAGATCTGTGATACTGACATGCGAGGAGAGACATCTGGTTTAAAGGCTACGGAGAGGGAAGACTTTTATCTTCATCTGATCGATCTTTGATATTGACATGCTGGGAAGGAGTTTAAAGGTTTTCAACGATACAGAGGGAAGACTTGCCACACAAGCCCATCACGGGAACTACCTCTGACGTGGGGTTCTCCAGCCCAGCGCAAGCCCCCCGACCCCCCAACTGTCCTGAAGGACCCATCCCTCCTCGGCACCCAAGATGGCGTCTCCTAGATCCCCTCAGACTCCACAGTGCCTGGTTCCCACTTTCAAGGAACAGTACTGCTTGGCGCCTGTGGAACCTCTAGCTGGGTGGGTGGGAGAAGTGTGTGAGGCCACAGCATCCCACTTCAATCTCGCTAATGAGATTGAAATGAATGCTAATGAGTTCTGATCAGATTCATCCCATTTCACGAAGACAACCTGACTTTGCCAGGTTCCACGGGCTGGGAGACTCACAAGTCGCAATGGCTTTGACACCCTGTGAGAATCTCAATTTTGCCCTTTTGTCCAATTGGATCGGCCATCGGGAATCATAGCTGGGGCTTGCTGCTCCAGGGTCACCAATAGATTCAGATAATTTAATCATGTAAAAGAGAACAGCAGGAAATTTGAGAAAGCTGCTTCAAAATGGAAAAGGACAGGAGAGGATCAGGAGAGTTTTCCTAATCTCTAGTTTAAAATTCCCATTTTAGTGAAAGTTATTACCCTGGTGGAAGTTAATCTGAACTGATTTTTTTCCCAGGTTAACCTGGATATCAATTATCACCGAGAATAATGTTTTGTGGACAATTATGACAATTAGACATAAACACAAAAAGCTTTCCATGACTGGTGGGCACTGCTGGAGTTTTTGTTCACCCCATAAAATTATATTTTGATTTAGTTTGATTTGAGTAGTGCCCTTTTAGTGGGCTTTAGTTTAATTTGGTAATTGGCTAATTAGTCTAATTTTGTTCAATCAAAAGAGTATAAAGAGAGACTGAACCAGCAGGTGGTCGAAGAGGTCATCATGCCTGCTATCTCCCATCACCTCCTTTTCTTTAACTGGGTCGGTGGTTAATTAGTCTATTTCATTTTTGTTTAAACAAATGAGTATAAAGAGAGACCAAGACAATGGGCGGAATCTGGCCTGACTGCATGACCCTCTTCTGTAGCTGCATTCACACCCAGGAGAGGGAGCATGTGGTGTACACTGATATGCTTGAGGTCTTGCCTCATGAGTGGGCACCACTGCATCTAGTCCCCTGTGGTAGTCTGTGTAGAGGTATTATGGTACCTGGTAATGCTGGAACACCATTGGTAGATATTGTATGCTTCCTATTGGTCAAGCTGTATGGTAGCTCCGCCCTGCAAGGCGGGGTATAAGAGCCCGTGCCACCCCAGCAGCCTTCTTTCTGTACCTGAGCTGCTGTGGGAAACATCTAGCTTACTAAAGCCTTCAGTTAGACTACAACCTCGCTTTAGTGGTCATTGATCGTGCATCAATTTAATAAGCTAGATTTAAAAGGATGGAGTTCCGAATTAAGCGCAACTCAGCCCCCACGCGACGAACTCAGCGGCAACCTTCAAGCACTGGCTGGCGTATTTTAAAGGATATCTTGGAACGGCCGAAAACACACCCACGGGAGAACAGAAATTGCAAGTCCTGCACCCAAGGGTGAGCCCGGAAATTTACACCCTTATCGAGGACGCGGACGACTTCGATGCAACAATGGAGCTGTTAAAAGGACATTATATTCGCCCGGTAAACCAGGTCTACATCCGACATCTGCTAGCGAGGCGACAAATCCCTGGGGAATCGCTGGAAGAATTCTGCCGTGCGCTCCTGGTGTTGGGGAGAAACTGCAGCTGCCCGCAAGTTTCGGCGAGCGACCACACAGAACTCTTGATCCGGGACACTTTCGTGGCAGGTACGCTGTCCTCCCAAATCCGCCAGCGATTGCTGGAAAAAGACACCCTAGGCCTCAAGGAGGCACGGGCCCTTGCAGGCTCCCTGGATGTGGCCTCCCAAAACGCACGCGCTTACGTTCCCAACCACGCGGCAGCCCCCTGGGCAGCGTGGAACCCCTCCGCAGCTGACCCCGAGACATCCCCCATCCCCCCACAAGCTTGTGCTGCAAGGCGGCCTGGCAGCCCTGGAGGGCCCTGCTGCTACTTTTGCGGGCAGGCCAAGCACCCCCGGCAGTGCTGCCCGGCCCCCGCATCCACCTGCAAGGGATGCGGTAAAATGGGCTACTTCGTGGCGGTAAGCCAGGCCCGTGCGGTCGCCGCGGTCTCCAGTGGCGAATGCGGACCGCCACCACAAACCTCTCGGTCCCCGTGCGGCCAGCGGGCGCCGCCATCTTCCTCCTCCAGGGCCACGTGCGGCCCACAGGCGTCACCATCTTGTCCCACGGACGCCACGTTCGATGGTTGGGCGCCGCCATTTTGTGCACATCCAGATATGCGCGACCAATGGGAGCCACCACCTTGGATGGACTCCCAGGACCCCAGCTCGGCTGACCGCACACCGCCCGAAGAGAACACTCAACTGCTGCGATTAGCCTCAGTGACCCTGGACCAGTCCCGGCCTCGAACATCAACTGCTACAACAACCGTACTAATCAACGGGCACGAGACGTCCTGCTTAATCAACTCTGGGAGCACGGAGAGCTTCATACACCCCAACACGGTAAGGCGCTGTTCTCTCCTCATCCACCCCGTTAATCAAAAAATCTCCCTGGCCTCCGGTTCCCACTCAGAAGAGATAAAGGGGTTTTGTGTAGCAAACTTCATGGTCCAGGGAAGGGAGTTTAAAAATTACCGGCTCTACGTCCTTCCCCACCTCTGAGCGGCCACACTCCTAGGTTTAGACTTCCAGTGTACTCTCCAAAGTCTAACTTTCAAATTCGGCGGCCCTATACCGCCCCCCACCCCCCCTCACTGTCTGCGGCCTCGCGATCCTCAAGGTCGATCCGCCTTCACTGTTTACGAACCTCACCCCGAATTGCAAACCCGTCGCCACCAGGAGCAGACGGTACAGTGCCCAGGATCGGATCTTTATTAGGTCAGAGGTCCAAAGGTTACTGAGGGAAGGAGTCATTGAAGCTAGCAACAGTCCCTGGAGAGCCCAAGTAGTGGTGGTAAAGACCGGGGAGAAGCATAGGATGGTCATCGACTACAGTCAGACCATCAACAGGTTTACGCAGTTGGACGCGTACCCTCTCCCCCGCATATCCGACCTGGTAAACAGGATCGCGCATTACAAGGTCTTCTCCACGGTGGATGTTAAGTCCGCCTACCACCAGCTCCCCATCCGCACTAGTGACCGCAAATACACTGCTTTCGAGGCAGATGGGCGGCTCTACCACTTCTTAAGGGTTCCCTTCGGTGTCACTAACGGGGTCTCGGTCTTCCAGCGCAAAATGGACCGAATGGTTGACCGGTACGGTTTACGAGCAACATTCCCGTATCTGGATAATGTCACCATCTGCGGCCACGACCAGCAGGACCACGACACCAACCTCCGAAAATTCCTCCAGACCGCAAAAATCCTTAACCTCACATATAACAAGGATAAATGCGTGTTCAGCACCGGCCACCTAGCCATCCTCGGCTACGTAGTGGGTAATGGAGTTATAGGCCCCGACCCTGAACGCATGCGCCCCCTTATGGAGTTCCCCCTCCCTCACTGCTCCAAGGCCCTGAAGCGCTGCCTAGGTTTTTTTTCCAACTATGCCCAGTGGGTCCCCAACTATGCCGACAAGGCCCGTCCCCTGATCCAATCCACAGTTTTTCCCCTGTCTATAGAGGCCGCCAGGCCTTCAGCCGCATCAAAAGGCCACGATGCACGCCATCGCAAGTCCCTCCCCTTCCAGGTCGAGAGCGACGCGTCTGACGTAGCTCTGGCAGCAACCCTCAACCAAGCGGGCAGACCCGTGGCCTTCTTCTCACATACCCTCCATGCTTCTGAAATCCGCCGAAATCAAACTCCTCGGTCGAAAAGGAGGCCCAGGATATAGTAGAAGCTGTGTGACACTGGAGGCATTACCTGGCCGGCAGGAGATTCACTCTCCTCACTGACCAACGGTCGGTTGCTTTCATGTTCGATAATGCACAGCAGGGCAAGATAAAAAACGATAAGATCTTGCGGTGGAGGATTGAACTCTCCACCTACAACTACGAGATCTTGTATCGTCCCGGGAAACTAAACGAGCCTCCTGATGCCCTGTCCCGCGGCACATGTGCCAACGCACAAGTGGACCGCCTCCGAGCCCTCCACGAGGACCTCTGCCACCAGGGGGTCACTCGTTTTTTCCACTTTATCAAGACCCGTAACCTGCCCTACTCCGTCGAGGAGGTCAGGACAGCCACCACGGACTGCCAAATCTGCGCGGAGTGCAAACCGCACTTCTACCGGCCAGAGAAAGCGCACCTTATAAAGGCTTCCCGTCCCTTTGAACGCCTCAGCATGGACTTCAAAGCTCCCCTCCCCTCCACCGACTGCAACACATACTTCCTGAACGTGATTGATGAGTACTCCCGGTTCCCATTCGCCATCCCCTGCCCCGACATGACCACAACCACCATCATCAAGGCCCTCCATGGCATCTTGGCACTGTTCGGGTTCCCCGCTTACATACATAGTGATAGGGGGTTCTCCTTTATGAGCGACGAGCTGCGTCAATTCCTATTCAGCAAGGGCATCGCCTCGAGCAGGACGACCAGTTACTACCCCCGGGGTAACGGACGGGTAGAGAGGGAGAACGGAACGGTCTGGAAGACCGTCCTACTGGCCCTATGGTCCAGGAATCTCCCAGTCTCCCGCTGGCAGGATGTCCTCCCGGATGCCCTCCACTCCATCCGGTCACTGCTTTGTACCACGACCAACCAAACACCTCACGAACGTCTCCTTGTCTTCCCCAGGAAGTCCTCCTCTGGGACCTTGTTCCCGACCTGGCTGATAGCTCCTGGACCCATCCTGCTACGAAAACATGTGCGGGCGCACAAGTCAGACCCATGGTCAATAGGCGTACCCCTATGGCCGACAAGATACGGTCTCTCTACGAGACCTGGCGCCCGCCGGATCCCCACGCACACCCCAGCCACCAGACCCACCCTCCCTCCCACCGGTGCACCTTACGGGAGGATCAGTCCTTCCGCCGGCCCCGTCTAGGCCCCTCCGCCCACCAGTGCACCCCGCAGACGCTCCCTTCCCAGGTCAACCGTTTTCCCCACCAGCGCCGTCTAGGGGTGTTGAAGCTGCCACAGATATCGAGGCCACGCTCCCGGAGTCACAGACGCCCGAGCCTCCACCGGCATCACCACCAAATCTTCGACGATCACAGAGGACGACCAGGGCCCCCAATCGATTGATTGCTTCATTTTTAAATATATAGTTAATTGTCAATCTCTAAATAGTTACAAAACGCTGTACGGAAGTATTACGGTACCTCCATAACTATAATTTCTACCATGTTACCATGTTGTAATATCAAGCCACCACCCTCGCCGGTCTCTTTTTGAACAGGGGGTGAATGTGGTAGTCTGTGAGGTATTACGGTACCTGGTAATGCGGGAACACCATTGGTAGATATTGTATATTTCCTATTGATCAAGCTGAATGGTAACTCCGCCCTGCAAGGCAGGGTATAAGAGCCCGTGCCACCCCAGCAGCCTTCTTTCTGTACCTGAGCTGCTGGCGGAAACATCTAGCTGATTAAAGCCTTCAGTTTGACTACAACCGTGCTTTAGTGGTCACTGATCGTGCATCATGCCCAAAACAACATTTTAATTGAGTTGGATAAGGTTCCTTTGAACTTCTGGGCTTTTGTCACAGTTCCCCTTTAAGAGTTGTCAACTTGTCTGAATTGGTTTGTTTAATTGGTTAATTGTTTTTATTTAATTGACATTATCAAACATTTTGAAGAGAGACTTCTGGGACACGTCTGGTGAGAAGCAGACATGAATAATGCTGCATTCTGTGAATAAACCTATTAACAAGGAATGTATTGGAGACGAGTTTCATACTTTATGACATGTGTTGGGATTGGATTAACAACATGGATATGAATATTTCTGCAACATCTACACACAATTGATACTGGAGAGAAAAAAATGATTTTTAATGCAAGATTTACTGTACAATATTACACTGCTGCAATTTCAGTAAAGTAAGGATTTTCGTAGCGGGTATAGGGAGAAATTGTTTCCATTGGTGGATGGGTTAGTAACCTGAATACACAGAAATAAAATCATTGGAAAGAGAACGAGGGAGAAAAAGAGGAAACAAATGTGCAACAAGTTACGATGACCTGGAACTCACTGCCTGAATGGATGCAGAAGTAGCTTCAATAGAAATTTTCAAAAGGGAGATATATAAAAAGTCAAAGGTTTGCGGTGCTGTGGGGAAAGAACGTAAAAGTGGGGCCAATTGGCTAGCTTTTCCAAAGTGCTAGCAGAGGTAGAATTGGCCAAACGGACTCCTGTGTTGTAAGATTCTATGGGCTGAATTTTAAGGACCACCCCGGGCAGGAAAACAGGTGGTGACCTGTAGATTTGGGAAACATGTCTTCACCGACATGTCCATCGCCACCACATCCACTCCTGCCACAATTTAACAGTGACATAGAAGGCGTTGAGTTCGCCGCCAGTGCATGGCCCAATTTAGGTGTTTAAATGGTAACAAATCCCAATTAAGCGCCTCATCCCACGGCTACTCTTGATGTAAGAGGTGGTGGGAAAGACCCGCACCCAACATGTAGCCTGGTGGGTTTAATCCTGCAGGCTACTGGGAAGTAAAAAAGAAGTTGGGGTGCCTCCTTCCCAGTAATTAATGGACCATTGCCTGAAAAAATTAGAAATATAGAACCTTGGAATTTCTGCAGTGCAGAAGGGTGCCATTGGGCCCATCGAGTCTGCACCAACTCTCTGAAAGAGCGTCCTACCTAGGCCCACTCCCGCCGCCCTATACCATAATCCCACCTAACCTGCACAACTTTGGACATTAAGGAAAAATGTAGCATGGCCCATCCACCTAATCTGCATAATTTTGGACACTGAGGGAAAATTTAGCATGGCCAATCCACCTAACCTGCACATCTTTGGAATGCGTCCAAAGTAGGTTGTTGGCCAAATGGAGGTGGGCTTGCTGCCCCCCTCCGTCCCATCAAATTTACAGTGAGGTTCAGGTATCCACCCACCCACAGGGTGTAAACCAGCCTCCTGATGCTGTAATATGGTTTTAGATAATTGTTCCTGATGCCTAACCAATTTAACAGATCGATAGATGATATTGTAAATAATCCATTGCGTTGTGTGCCATATTTCACAGGATCTTCTACGTCGTGACATGTTATACTACAAGAACAGAATAGACATGGACAACGTGCTCGTGATAGACATAAACGATGGAAAAGACTGGGAATTCAATGTCAAGGTTAAAAATGCTTTCAAATTTCAGAACAGGCTTGTAGATGATGACGTGCAACTGTTCTGTGCAAAGAAATCCTCAGAGAAGCTGTTGTGGCTTCATGCCTTTGAAGATGAAAGAAAACTAGTTAGAAATGATGAGGAATCAGGTAAAAACATGCTTTATACTTGATTTCATAATACATGCAGGTTGGGATGAGGTAAACAAGATCTATTGATTCGTTGATTTAGACCAAGCAGCGTCCAAGACACCCTTGACGTCTTATGACGGTTACATTTTATGATGAAGTGAAGAAAACCCAGTTTCAACGTGCTGCCTGAGGCGGGAAAACTGGTGTGCAGCTCACTGGCTGCACAGCCGATTTTCTCTCCACAGCATGCACCAGTCTGTGCAGACAAAATATGGAGATAGGCCAAGGCGGCGGGCAGAGCCGGAAAAAGCTGACAACACGGGAATGCTGAGATTGAAGTGCGGTTTTGAAAGGGTGTCTCAAGACCGGCTGGGAGAACCAGGAACTGGCCCCCCCCCCCACCCACCTCCCCACATGTACACGGAGATCACCACCCCCACACGGACATGGGGTGCCCCTCCCATGGATATTGGGAACCCACACAATGGACCCACCCAAAGGGCTCCCTTAACATTGCCCACTGGCACTACCCAGGGGGCAGTGCCAGGAGGTCTGCCGGTGTTTTGCCTGATCATATCCCTCTCTGCCCGGGGGAAATGTTTACCTATGGGTTCCCTCAGCCTGGACAAGTCAGTAAGGGGGGGAGATCCCAATAAGGGGGGAAACATAAGGCGAGAGTGTGCCCTTTAATTAGATTATAATTTAGTTAAATGGCCTCATTATGTCTCTGTCAGGGGGCAAATCGGAAAACGAGTTCTTGCCGGCAAGATTCTCATTTTCTGTCACTCGTGATATTTTGCGCCCTCGCCACCATTTGTGCTCACAGCAAAAGAGGGTGAAAATTGCGGTGACCCCGTGTCTGCATGGCTTTCCTCCGGGTGCTCCGGTTTCCTCCCACAGTCCAAAGATGTGCAGTTAGGTGGATTGGCCATGATAAATTGCCCTTAGTGTCCAAAATTGCCCTTAGTGTCCAAAAAGGATAGGTGATGTTACTGGGTTACGGGGATAGAGTGGAGGCATTGGCTTAAGTAGGGTGCTCGTTCCAAGAGCCGGTGCAGACTCGATGGGCCGAATGGCCTCCTTCTACTCTGTAAATTCTATGATTCGCTTTTCGAGGCTCAACACAATCAGAAAAGTTTTAATTGGAGACTCTTTGTTTTATTATTATTGTAGTTCTGTCTGCTGATTTTCTTAGGCAACAGTCCTCTCTTATGGTCAATGAGTTAAATTGGTGGTTCATAACAATATATTAAAATACAATAGAAAGGAGGGACAAAATCATCTTCCATCAGTCAATGTTCTTTGAAGGGATTGCTTCTCTCTGATTCCTGGCTGTAGTTCAAATTTATTTACTCGAAACAGAAATGGCTGATGTCACCAGAAGTTAAAGCTAAATATACATGCAAGGAGATAGTGGCACAGTAGTATTGTTACTGGAGTAGTAACCCAGAGATCCCAGGGGTCCACCACAGCAGGTGGTGAATATAATCTAATTATTATGGCTATGTGGCCATTGCCATAAAAACCCATCTAGTTTACTAATGTCCTTCAGGGAAGGCAATCGGCTGTCCTTACCTGATCTAGCCTACATATGACCTATCCTGACTTCCAAGTGCCCTCTGAAACGGCCTAACAAGCCATTCAGTTCACGGGAAGAAAGGGATGGGCAACCGGGCAAGGTATACCTTGCCAGGGACATCCACATCCGTAATAACCCTCAAGAGACCCACGGAGCACTCCAAATGATTTCCCCTGCTAGTGGGTGGAGTGCCATCAGCTGGGGCTCGTAGAAATCAACTCATAAAATTTGACCAGGATTGAAACCAGCGACAGCAGTAGTCCCGATTGGGGCCTAGGAGCTGTAAGCTGCATTGCGCCCTTTACTTTAGTTGATGAATTAAACTTATTTTAGATTTACCTTCTTGGGCCTTCTGAGCTTTCATACTGGTGACGAGGAAAACAATGGCTGCGATTCTGGATGCCCTGACCACACTAGAATTCCTAGCCTCCCGAGTTAACCGAGTTAACCGGCCTCCCCGAACAGGCGCCGGAATGTGGTGACGAGGGGCTTTTCACAGTAACTTCATTTGAAGCCTACTTGTGACAATAAGCGATTTTCATTTTCAGTGGCATGGACAAGGTCAGCGAGACTTTAAAAATGCCACTTTTCAGAAGGCTAGAGGCCTTTGAGGAAGACATAAAATACTGGGCTCAATATACCGAATGGATTCGTTGTTTCTTCCAGGCAAATGGTATTGTTGGAGATGAACGGCAAAAGGTAATACTCTGGACCGGCTGTGGGCCCCGACATTCAGTGTAATCAAGAACCTCATCTAAATGGCGGACCTGGACTGGAGAACCTTTGGCGAACTCGTGGAGCTCGTTGCGAATCATTATGATACTAAGCTGTCAGTAATAATGCAGAAATACTGTTTCAATACAGCCAGGCGAGTCGTGGGGAATTGGTTATGGAATTTCTGATGCAGCTTCGCAAGTTAACCGAGCATTGTGACTTTGGCTCATCCCTCCCTGAGATGCTGAGATATCGTTTGGTGTGTGACATAAACAATATGGCGACCTGAAGGAAACTGTCAGTGGAACCGGCCTTGGATCTATAAAAGGCCATAAAACTGTCGCTCTCCTCCAAGAAAGTGTAAAAGGGGGTTCAGGAACTTTAGGGTAACATTTACTTTGACGTGCGCAATGTTGGTCGGCCCCCTTTCCGATGAGCGACGCCTCCCAAGGAAAGGACTTATGTGACCCAGTCACCACCAAAATAGCATCATGGTCAGACCCACAGGCCAAGGGCCACCACAGCCCAACGGGACATCTCCCCAGAGGACAGTGAGGAGAGGAGTATCCACAACAGTGGTGCACTTTCAGTCGCAGTAACCGTGGCAGTCAAGGCTACCAGAATCGACAGCGAACACGTCGCCCTGGCGAGGGGACACGAGCCCCAAGCCTGAGTTTTACACTTTGCCCCACCCGAGGAAGACCACTTCAGGCAGTAAAACTGCATCACCGCCCTACAAAGTAGCCACAATAAGAATAAAGCTCCAAGGTATCGTTCACCTCCTGGACATAGAAATCGATACGGGGATTTCTGATTCAATTATTGGACAACAAACGTTTCATAAGCCACAAAAACAGAAAATACTGGACAATCTCAGCATGTCTGACAGCATCTGTGGAGAGAGAGGGGAGCTAACGTTTTGAGTCTGGATGGCTCTTTGTTAAACGTCCCATAAGCTCCGTTTGGGGATCCAGAATCTGGGCTTAAAGGATACCAAGGCCCAGCTGGCAACACACACCAGAGAACCATTGACCATCCTTGGGACCACGGTGACCCCGGCTACACACGACAGCACTCAGTCCGGCTACCACTGGTAATGGTGCAAGGACCCGGACCCAGCCTCCTTGGCCATGACTGGTTACAAAGATGCCACCTGGACTGGCAAAGATCTTCTGGATGGTACTGGCGGTTTGTACAAAGTCCTCAGAAAGTATCTGGAAGTATTCCAGGACAGCCACAGCTAAAATCTACATTGACCTAAAGGTCCAGACTAAATATTTTAGGACCCCTCCGGTCCCAAACGCCTTTCTGACAATGGTAGATGATGAACTGAGCCGGCAGGAGAACCTAGGCATCATTTGCCCAGTCCAGTTCGCAAAGTGGGCAGTGCCGGTGGTCCCGGTGCTGAAGACAGATAAGTCAGTTTGCCTGTGTGGCAATTACAAAATGACAGTCAACAGGGCCTCACTTGGACAGGTACCCCATGCCATGCCTAGAGGACTGACACAAGAAGATAGCTGGAGCCATTCATTTATAAAGCTGGACATGAGCCATGTGTACCTCCAGCTGGAGTTAAACGCGGCATTTAGAAAATACATAACCATATACACTCACAGAGGTTTGTACTTGTATACCCAACTTCCATTCAGGGTATCATCGGTGTGTGCAATTTTCCAGTGAGTGACGGAAAACATCCTCCAAGGGCTCCCAGGGTGGTCGTCTACCTGGCAAGGTACTTATTTCAGGAGGCACCGAAGGAACATCTGGAAACCTATCAGAGGTCCTCTGACAGTTTTCTGTCATGGGTGTCCTCCTGAAAATGGGCGAGTGCATCTTCCAGACGAAAGAGGTCATATATTTGAGATTTTGTGTCAATAAGGACGGATTGCACCTGGTGGAGGAAAACGTCATCAAGGGAGCCCTGACATTTGAGAACGCGACAGACCTGAGGTCGTTCCTTGGGCTTGTCAACTATTAGGCAAAGTTTATCCTGAACCTGGCTACCTTGCTGGTGCCCCTGCATGCGCTAGCAAATTTAAGTTTATGGAGCGAGGCCCAATCATGGGCCACCCGGATTTCCAGATAACGGTAGCTAGTCCTGGCAGGGCGAAACGGCAAACTCCTCAGATCAGCTCCCCTCCCGGGGGTGGGGTTCACCGAATATTCACTTTTGTCCGGATTCAGCTTGTACCCCGAGAGGAGCCAAAACTCCTGAACAGCTTTATTATCTCCGCCACATTGGAGAGTGGGTCGATGATATACAGCAGCAAATCTTCCACATTTAAGGATACTCCATGCTACCTCCGCCCACCCTCTATCCCCTTCCATCCTGTTGACAACTTACACAATAGTCAGCAGCTCAATCGTTGAGGCAAACAAAAGCATTGACAATGGACACCTCTGCATTGTATCCCTATTCAGTAGAGCTCAGGACATTAGTACAAACACTTGGAGTGGGGACCCTTACAAAACCCTAATCCATGATGTAAATTTTGGCCCAAAGTCAAAACCTCCAAGGATTTCTAAGAGGTAACTCAACCCTGTCAAACACTTTCTCTGTGTCCATTAAAATAATCCCCTCTCGTTCGGGCCCAATGTTTAACAATTTACGAATGTTGGCCAACAACTGCTGACCCTTAATAAAACCTGTCTGCTCCTCCGAAATCATCCTCATTAGGCAGGACTCCAACCGCGTTGCCAACACCTTAACGTTAGTGTTTAACAATGAAATAGGTCGATATAGCCCACATTCTGTGGGATCCTTGTCCTTCTTCAGGATCAAGGAAATTGATGCCTGTATCAACGAGGCCGGCAACACCTCCCGAGATACTGAATCATTAAACATATCCAGCAGACATGGGACCAACTGACCAGCAAACTGTTTGCAAAATTCAATAGAGGGAATCCATTTGCATCTGCTGCTTTGCCTGTCTACATTAACCTAATACAGTTCATGACATCCTTCGGCCCTATCAATGTCTCCAACTCCTGCCTTCTCTCCTGTTCCACCTCCAGGTAAGTCAACCATCCAAAAACTGCATCATTGATGATCTCTCCTCTGGGAGCTCTGACTTATACAGCTCTTAGTAAAAAGCTTCAAACATACCAGTAACCTTCTCTGGGCAGAAACCAACCCTCCATCCAAGTCCCTGATCTCCCGGGAGGCAGTCTGGCATCTCTGCTGGTGAGCTAACAGACAACTGGCCTATCCTCATACACATAAAAGGTCCCCCTCGAGCGTCGCAGTTGGTTCACTGCCTGACCCGTTGACAACATCTCAAATTCCATCTGCAATTTCCTTCTACTCGACAACAACTTCAGTATCGTGCGACCTCGAGAATTGAATCCACCAACCCCTGCCTCTCCATCCTTCCAGATTTATCTGTATGCACTTTGTAAGAGGTTATCCCCCTACCCCCTTGCTAATGACTGCCTTCAGGGTGAGGAAGGTGAGACTGCCTTATATGTGTTAAACTCAACATACTCCATTTCACGGGGCATTGGCAGCAGTATTGGAACAGGAGGGGTCTGTACTGTTGGGACAGTATTCACCTCAACCGGTCTGAGACCAATGTTCTAGTGGAACGGATAAATAGGGTGGTCACAAGAACTTTAAACTAGCAAGTGGGGCAGGGAAGGGAAGGGTAAAGCTACGGGAAGTATAATGGTTAATGGGAAGCAAAGCAGCAGGTTAGAGTGTGGAGAGATGAGGTCAAGTACATGGAAAACTATGAATAAAGTTAAAGGGAAGAAGAACTCAGGCGATGTTATTAATGGAGGTGTTAGGATTCAAAAAGGTATTAAAACTAGCATAAGGGCACTTTACCTGAATGCTCGTAGCATTTGAAACAAGGTAAATGGAAATTAGAAATAGTAAGGAAAGGGTCACTGATAGATATAGTCTATAGGACACCAAATAATGACACCACGGTGGGGCAGGTAATAAATAAAAAAATAATTGATGCAGGTAAAAATGGTACAGAAATGATCATGGGACATTTTAATCTACATGTTGATTGGTCAAACCAGGTCAGTCAAGGCAGCCTTGAGGAGGAACAGTATGTAGAGGAACCTACGAGGGAGCAAGCTATCCTAGATCTGGTCCTAAGTAATGAGACAAGAATAATTAATGATCTCATAGTTAACGATCCTCTTGGAAGGAGCGATCACAGCATGACTGAATTAAAAATACAGACGGAGGGTGAAAAGGTAAAATGCAATACCAGTGTCTTGTGTTTAAAAAAAGGAGACTACAATGGGATGATGGTAAGGTAGATTGGGAGCAAAGACTTCATGGTAAACAATTGAGGAACAGTGGAGGACTTTCAAAGCGTTTTTTCACTCTGCTCAGCAAAAGTATATACCAGTGAAAAGGAAGGACTGTAGATATTCTCCATCTCCATTCCCATTAATTAGCTTTACAGCTAACAGGGTGACCCCACACAGGGTAAAATCAAAGGCAACTAAACAGAATACCAGCAATCAGCTCCCTGCCTATATCAAATTTTAACACATAACAGTAGACGAAAATAAACACCCAATCCCCACCCATCAAACAACTCCAACAGTACAATAGACAAACCCCAACATCGCCAAGGAAATCACCCAACAACAAAGTCCCATAACAATCCCAGCCTGTTCCTTGTCTTGGTATCTGTCGAACCTGATGATGATGGTCTATGGTGGCTCCTCAGATCTGGGCTTCTGCCTCAGCAACTGATGGACCCGGTCCAATTCATGAGAGGACAATAAATTCCCCTCTCCCCAACTTTCCAAATATCTTGGACATAAAGTCCATAGTTTATGCCCTCCAGACCTTCTAGTAGCCCAACGATTCTTAAATTTTGCAACCTGGAGCGGTTCTCCAGATCGTCCACCTTAATCTTCAATGCTTTACACTCTTCAGCTAGCAACACCATCTCTGCCTCCAGTGAGACAATCCAGTCACTATGGTCTGAGAGTACCACCTCCACCTCAGTTTGCTTCTCTTGCTTCATGTGAGAAGCCGCGAACATTTCCAGTTCCCAGAACCAGCATGTGTGCAGGAAGTGTCTCCAGCTACAGCTCCTGGAAGCCTGGGTTTCGGAGCTGCAACGGCGGCTGTAGAGCATCCATGAGGTGGAGAGTCCTATGAAAAGCATGTACGGAAAGATGGTCAGACGCCACAGGCAGGAAGGGAATGGGTGACCACCAGTCAGAGCAAGAAAGCTAGTTAGGCAGTGCAGGAATCTTCTATGGTCATTTTCCTACAAAACAGATATACCACTTTGGGTACCATTGAGGAGAATGACCTCTCAGAGGAAATCAACAACAGCCAAATTTGTTGCAGCATGGTTGGTCTGCTGCAGAGGGGAGGAGCAAAAAGTGCAGGAATGCAATAGTTATAGGGATCCAATTCTAAAGGGAATAGATAGGCGTTTCTGTTGCTGCAAATGAGACTCCAGGATGATATGTTGCTTCCCTGGTGCTAGGGTCAAGGATATCTCGGAACAGTTACACAACATTCTGGAGAGGGAGCAACTGCCAGGGTCGTGGTGCACATCAGTACCAACGACATAGGCATTAAAAGGGATGAGGGCCTAAAATCAGAATATAGGGAGTTAGGAAGAAAGTTGAGAAGTCACCACTCAAAGGTGGTGATCTCAGGATTACTACCAGTGCCATGCACTAATCAGAGTAGAAATAACAGGATGTATCGGATGAATATGTGGCTGAGGTATTGGTGTGAGGGGGAGAGTTTCAGATTCCTGGGGCATTGGGGCACGTTCTGGGGGAGCAGGTACCAGTACAAACTGGTTACACCTGGGCAGGACCGGGACTGATGTCCGATGGGGACTGTTTGCTCGAGTGGTTGGGGAGCATTTAAACTAAAATGGCAGGAGGATGGAAATCTCTGCAAGGAGTCAGAGGAGCAGGAACCAAAGACAAAAATAAAAGACAGAAAGGGGAATAAGAAAAGTGATAGGCAGAGAAACCAAGGACAAGATTCATACAGTGCCACAGTGAAAAATATCGGGAGCGAGATAAGTAATGTTAAAAAGACAAGCTTACAGGCTTTGTGCCTTAATGCGCGGTGCATTCGCAATAAAGCGGATGAACTAATTGTGCAAATAGACGGGATTACTGAGACATGGCTGCAGGGTGACCAGCGATGTGAACTGAATGTCCAGTATTTAGGAAGGACAGACAAAAAGAAAAGGCGGCGGTGTTGCATTGCTACTTAAAGAGGAAATTAACGCAATGGTGAGAAAGGATATTAGCTCTGACAATGTGAAATCTGTATGGGTAGAGTTGAGAAACACCAAGGGGCAAAAAATGTTAGTTGGTGTCATCATTTACCCCCCCCCCCCCCCTCCTCCCAAACTGCAGTGCTGATGTTGGGAATGGTATTAAAGAGGAAATTAAAGATGCACACAATAAAGGAATATCTGAAATTATGGGTGATTTTAATTTGCATATAGATTATGTAAATCAATTAGCCACAATACCGTAGAGGAGGAATTTCTGGAGTGTATATGGGATGATTGTCTGGACCAATACGTTGAGGAACCAACTGGCGAACAGGCCATCCTAGACTGGGTACTGTGTAATGAGAAAGGAATCATTGCCAATCTGGCTGTGCGAGACCCCTTGAGGATGAGTGACCATAATATGATACAATTTTTCATCAAGAGAGTGAAGTAGCTGATTCCTAGACTAAGGTCCTGAATTTTAAAGGAACCTATGATGATATGAGGTGTGATTTGGCTTTGATCGATTGGGAACGTTACTTAAAGGGATGACAGGGATCGGCAATGGCAAACATTCAAGGAGCGCATGGGGGAACCGTAACAATTGTTTATTCCTGCCAGGGGGCAGTGCCAGGGCACTGCTTGGGCATGTCCCTCTACCTCCCCAGGGTTATAACGACCGCTACGCCCTCAGAGGAATCCCTCTGATAGCCTCACACCTGGGCCAACCTGTTGTAAACCTCGCCGACACGACATCATGTCGGTGAGTGTTGAAGGTCTTGCGAGGGGGCATCTTGTGCTGGGGGGTAGGGGGGGCATTAATCACATTAAAATGAAGTGAAATTTATTCAAATGAGGTTCACATCCTATGTGGGTGTGAATCTCATGCCACCGCCGCCGAGGAGTGGAGAAAATAGGGAAACATGATCTCACTGGCGGGAATCGCGTATCCCGATTCTCTCGAGATTTTCCACCTGCACCGCTGATCCAATAGGCAACGAGGGTGGCCTCATGATTGGCCCATAACCTCCACAGAGGTGGACCGATTTGTCCAATTTAAGGGACGACAGGTGCTGCCCACTCTCCAAATTGCACAGGTTGTATTATACCTCGTTTTCCAGGCACTCAAGCTCAGTCTCCAACTTCTCCAACAGGGAATATGGAACTGGTCTTGCTTTAAGATATTTAGGCGTAGCATTGGAATCAACATAAATTTTAGCTTTGGTTCCTTTTATTTTTCCAAGGCCCTATTGGAAGACTTCTGGATATTTGTTGATGGCTTCATACATTTTTCCCACACCCAGCCCTGAAAATCTCTAGCCAGTTCAACCTGATCTGCTGGAGCCAATCTCTCCCTATACAATTGACCCCACACAATGAGTGAAAGCCATGCTGATTGCTGCATGTAGGTTACTGGGGTAATTGTGGTGCCCTTTTTCCCCAAGTTTTCCCCATGTAGATGGCTAGTCTGGCCCTTATGTCTTTTAAACTCGAGTTGGATACCAGTTTGGAGGTGATCAAGTGTCTGCTCCCCAATGACAGAGACTGCAGCTCCTGTGTCCACCTCCATTTTTAATGGATGACCATTTACCAACTGTTCCGCCATTATTGGGATGACCTTCACCATGGTGATACAGTTTAGTTGCATTGTCTCTGCTTCTGGGAGTGGTAAAACCTACATGGTTTGATCTTGTGCTGGCCTTGGCTTCTTCCCTGAGTAGCACGCGTATTGCCTATTCCTATAGTTTTGCCTTGGCTGTGCCCTTTTACAGTGCTTGCATCTGAATCTTTTTGGATTTCCTTGCATCCTTAGGACTGTCATAATGTTCCCTTGACTGCCGGGGGATGCATGCTGAGCTTCGATTTGGTGATGGGTAACTTACACAGATGCCTTCAGTTGAGCAATGGTCACTCTTACATGAGGCCCCTCTGTCCAAACAGAGGACATTGCTGAATAAAGCCCTATGTAGCTCTTGAGCCCCTTTTTCTGCATTTTCCAGTGATAGAGCTATTTCAATGTTTTTTAAAAATCCAGATTGGGTTCTGCCAATAACCTTTTTTTATATTGTCACATTGTTTATTCCACTCACCAATCTGTTTCGCAACATTTCTGTCAGGGCTGGCCCAAATTCACAATTTTCTGCCAGTTTTCACAATCTGGTCAAAACCTCAGTGATTGGTTTCCCCGGGAATATTCCTGCCATGTTGAAGTGATATCTCTGGAGGATGATAGAAGGCATCGGTTGATAGTGATTTGGCACTAGGTCTACTAGCTAGTCAAATGTTTTTGAATCGGGGCACTTGGTCGGTCAGGCATTTTGTCATGCTGAATGATGGGGCTTCACATGCTGTCAGCAGAATCATTTTCTGCTTCTCATCTCCCACAATGTTAATAGCCCATAAGAAGTAACGCTTGCACTCCTTGTATTGGGTCCAGTCCACTCCATTAATGTCACAGGGTTCGAGTTTACCAAAGAAAAGCTTTTTCTTCCTTACCGGAGAAGCCGTTCATTTTCGACTCTGAAGGTTGCTCGGAAGAACCTGTTTTTACTCCTCGTCACCAATGTAATAACATCTCCAAGGCCAGTATTCTAACACCAAACACCTTTATTGAAGTAATGAAAAAGGTCGCTTTTAGGCTTCTGCAACACATTTTCTGTTGGGCAAACTACCGCCCACTTAATAGGGGAATCCATATTCCACAAATCCCACGGGGAAATCTATTAATGATCCCTCATGTCCTTTGTGGCTACCAGAACAGCTACTTTGTTTTGCATAACACTGGGTGCCAGCCTAATCCTAGAGTGTTAAAGTTGCCATATAAATGGAGTGTGACACCAGCTAATTAAAATAGAACAAAATCTGAAAATGGGTAATCCATCTAACAAGCAGTGAGAACATGCTCGTTGTGCGACGTGGGTCATGAAGTGGTGAAGTAGAATCAGAACAGGAAATGGTGGTGGTGGCATAAGGGCTGATCTCAATCTTCTGCCATCTAATGGAGGCAGGTATTCCAATCATTGATAGCTCTTTGATATCATGTGACTTTAGGGAAAGTGTTATTGCTTTTTGTAGTTCTGGAACACAGTCAGTAAATTAATAATTTAGTTACATATTGAGTGTTCCGTGTAAAATATGTCCTGTTTAACAGTAGAATACAGTGATGATGAATACATCTCCACCCTGTAAGTTAACAATCATCAATTATTCATCATTATTCTTCAATTAGAAGATGTATATAAGCACGCTACTAATCACGTGTTTCTCCAAATTGTCACGCACAAGAAAATAAAACAAAATATATCTTGTCATGGTAAATAACCCAATCTAGCAATTACAGTAAATTTGCCAGTTACAAGTTTAGTAGAGCATTAAACTGTTATTAATGAGGCTTTCTGCTTTCTCCCCCATTAAGTTCAAATATTGAATACTCCGATATAATAGTACAGCTTGAATACGATTTCTTTGTAATTATTAAAACCAAAGATAATTGAAACCGAGTTCCATCTCCTTTGAGTTGTGTCCATGTTATAACCCGCATAAGACCTCTGGGGTTGGAGTAATCTGTGTCCCCGTGAGTCTCGCCAAGTACGAGCTCCCCTGCTAAGGGGGCAGGGAGTCCGACAACATTCATGATTGAATTCTATATAAAGTCTGCCAGGTATGCACCCGACAGCGCAGACCCGGCTGGGATCTGATGTATATTGTAACTATAATTGCTTTGCAATAAATATGGTTTTCTTTCACCTACTCGATTCAGACCGGTCTGTGGCCTACAAAAGTTAATATATTGCATTATGCTACTTTTAAAGGTTTTGTCATCACGGAAGGCCAAAAGCAGAAGGCGAAAATGCTATCAAAAAAGCCAATGAAGAAAAAAAGAGGTGATTTTGCTGATGTTAAATATATAAATCGTAAGCGTCCATTCTGGAAATAAACCACAAGAAATGAAACAGCCACCACATTTCTATTTTACAATTTTCATTATGGGCCATGTGGGAAAGATTTCCTCCGTGAGTCATGTCTAATTAAATTGTAAACCTGTTTTGAAGAATAGATTTATGATTTTGTTGCACACGAACAAAGGAAATAATTTCTCTGCCTTTGAGGGAAGTTGTTTCCTAAAAATTGCGAGTCATTCCTTTAATGCTATATTTTCAGAGTTTTAATGTTTAAAGTCTGGTGAAAATAGTAGAAAAGGCAAAACAATGATTTACTCCTATGTTCAGGTTTGTTCTTCTAAAGGTCCTATTATCACATAGGTCACGCATACTCTTTTGAAACTGAGCAAGAATAGTTCAAAAAAATCACAGTTTAGAACAAAGGAGTATGACCATAACTATGTTAATTGTACTTGCGAAGTCAAGATCAATGTGGTCTGCAGTTGAAGTCAGTTGAGAGACATGGTTGCGCAGTATAATTTTGTTACCCATTTTAAAACCATACATCCAGTTCTTTATTTTTACATAATGCTTTGATTTAACGTCATTATGGTTAAAAAGCAAGTCTTACCGCAATTTGGGAAGCAGAGAGAGGTGCAATTGGCTGGAGCTTACAGATGCCGTACAGAACAGAGTGAGCTGAAAGATGCAAAGCTGAGCACAACGATGCCACCATTGGTTAGAGGGTGTAATTGCAGGGTGACTGGTTCAAAAAGGACGTTTCAATTGTAGATGTGGACATTGTGGCAAAAGTATGATTAAGTTGGACCTATGGTTAAAATATTTGGGTGGGGATGGGGAGAGCCAAATTGGCACATGTTATGCTCCAATGCCCTGTTATTTTCCATGTTCAAGATGTCAGGGTGACACAGTGGTTAACACTGCTGCCTCACAGCGCGAGGGAACTGGGTTTTATTACAGCCTTGGGTGACTGTTTGGAGTTTGCATATTCTCCCTGTGTCTGTGTGGGTTTCTTCCGGATGCTCCAGTTTCCTCCCAAAGACCAAAGATGTGCTGGTTGGGTGGATTGGCCATGCTAAATTGCCTCTTAGTGTCCAAAGATGTGTACGTTCGGTTATAGGGGTCGGGCAGGGTGGATGAGGGAGTGGACCAAGCCACAGTGCTCTTTTGGAGGGTCGGTGCAGATTTGATGGGCCGTATGGGCTCCTTCTGCATGGTATGGATTCTATGCCGTTTAAAATTTGAATACATTAATTGCATCAACTTTGGTTACATAGTTTGCTAATTTCAAAGTTCTTGAGAGGGATCATGATCCCAAATAGGTGGGTGTCACAATTATTATGTACATAGGAAACAAGAAAAATCCTGTATTCAACTTGGGCTGACAAGTGGCAGGACAGCAAGTACCAGAGGGAACCTAATAATTTTCCCTTGACATTGCGATTGTTGAATCTCCCACTACCAACATCCTGGGGGTTAATATTGACCAGAAACTGAACTGGACTAGCCATATAAATACCATGGCTTTAAGAGCCAGTCAGAGGCTAGGATTCCTGTGGCGAGTAACTCACCTCCTCACTCCCCAAAGCTTGTCCACTATCTCCAAGGCACAAGTAAAGAGTGTGATGGAATACTCTCCATTTGCCTGGGTGAATGATGCTCCAGTAGCACCCGAGAAGGTTGCCATCTTCTAGAATAAAGCAGCTCACTTGATTGGTACACCATCCACAAACATTCACTCCCTCCACCAATGATGCACTGTGGCAGCGGCATGTACCATCTTCAAGATGCACTGCAGGAACTCAACAAATCTTAGACAACACCTTACGAACCCATGGCCACCACCACCCAGAAGGTCAAGGGCAGCAGAAACATGGGAACAGCACCAGCTCGAATTTCCCCTCCAAGCCACTCACCATTCTGACTTGGAAATATATCTTCATTCCTTCACTGTCACTGGATCAAAATCCTGGCACTCCCTTCCTGACAACACAGTGGGAGTACCTACACCACATGGACTGCAGCAGTTCAAGAATACCGCTCACCACTACCTTCGCAAGGGAAATTAGGGATGGGCTAATAAATGCTGCCGAGCCACCGATGCCCTCATCCCATGAATTAATTTTTTTTAAGTCAACATCTCAAACCTGTTTCACTATTTTATTCGATAACTTTATTGAATAAAAATCTGTCAATCCCAATATTGAAATTGACTCACACCAATAGTTTTTTGGCGGAGTGAATTTCAGATTACCAATTTTAGTCGAATTTCACAACTTGCTATCAACTCTGGATTTCCAGTCCAGTACTATAACTGCAAGACCGAACATCTAGCTAAGAGCACAGAGTAGGAAGAATGATTTAGAATTTTTATGAAGCGGAAACCCCTGAAAGAGGGAAGGCGTGTACCAATCAGATGGGCTGTGATCCCAAATGAACAGATAAGACATGATGAGGTTGTCAAGCAGGATAAATTGGTGGCTGATTGCAGAATACATCAGCTACAAAGGGCAAAGAACTATAGTACAGATGTACAAAATAGCTTGAAATGTTGAGATGGGAAGAAGAGTCACATAATACAGGAAGACAATGAAAAACCATGAAAGTTCTCTTTTAAATGAAGCAATAAACAAAAAAATGGATGTATTTATCTCTGCTCACCTGTTGATGAAACCTTCCATCATGCCTTGGTTATCTCTCTAACTCCACTGCTCCACTGCACCCCTCGCTACTCTCTAACGTTCCACCTTCCAAAAACTGGAGTCATCCAAATCTTGAGTGCCCATGTCTTAACTAGCAGCAAGTCCTATTCACCCTTCAGCCCTGTGCTCACTGACTTTAAAATTCTCATTGTATTCAAATCCTTCCATTGTCTTGTTCCTTCCTTTTTCTATAATCTCCAGTCTCACAACCCTCCAAGATAGCTGTGCTCCTCCAAATTTAGACTCTTTTGCCACAGAGAGCATCCTATCCAGCTGCATTACAGCTTGGTATGGCAACTGCTCGGCCCAAGATCCCAGGAAACTGCAGAGTGTGGTGAACTCCGTCCAACGCATCACACAAGCTTGCCATCCTCGCATTGATTCTGTCTACATATCCCGCTGCCTCAGGAGGGCAGATAACATTGTCAGAGACCCCTCACACCCAGGCTTTGTCCTCTTCCAGACCCTTCCATCAGCAGAAGGTACAGAAGTCTGAAGACCCGCACATCCAGACATAGGAACAGCTTCTTCCCCACAGCTACAAGACTCCTCAACGACTCTCCCTTGGACTGATCTGTTCCCTCTAAGAACACTATTCACGACGCCCTATGCTGCTTTTGTTTGGCCCTTGTTCCGCACTGTAACCAATCACTTTTTGTTGATGTACCATTTGTCAATGTACTGTTATGGTGTTTTCAGAACCCCAAAATGTATCATGGAGTTCAACCAACCTCTCCCTTTAATGGATTTGTTGCTTTTCCTAGCACACGGCTTTTCCCTAGGTGTGGGATTACAATTATGGACACGTGGGTTTTTAAACACAAAACACAGTTTATTCCATGAACTCAACTTAACATCTTAAATAAACATTGGATCTCTTAACACCCCTTACTTCAAAGATAACTCAGAAAATATTGCAACAGTAAATAATTCCTTAAAAAGGTCCTTCAAACTTCCAAGAGACTTAACACCTTTAAACAGTATCACACCAGGTGAAAGGATATATATTTTTTCTGTAGAATGGCAGAGATATATTAACTTGGTTGACTTCAGCTCCAGCACCTTGCTTTCTTCCTGCAGCTCTCTGGACACACACAGACACACACAAACTGCTTTTTCCAACTGGCTTTCTCCCTTCAAGCAACTCAAGCAAACCAGAACTTCTCAGGCTGGTGGCTCAAACTGGCTTTCTCGTTTTAATCAGCTCACAGCAAAACAGCCAGGCACTTTTAAACTGCTCTCAGCAAAACCAGCCAAGCACTTTTCAAACTGCAAAACCAAACTGCAAAATGGCTGAACTGACCTCAGCTCCACCCACTCTCTGACATCACTGTTTTCTTAAAGGTACATTGCATAAACATCCATGTCTCAAAGGTACCCTCACATGACACCTGCCCCCAAGAAAAAAACAAAAACCATCAACTTCAAGACGGTTTCATTTTTCACTTTTGCACCATCCACTAAGAAATGTACACAGTAAATATACCTTTTCGTTTTAAAAAAAACCCACATGCAAACAGGTATAATAATACAGTCCATTTTTCTTTGTTCTTCTTCCTCCAACCGAAATCCTTCTCGATTGACAGTCTCTTTGAACAAAGTCTCTGCACGATCCATCCATTCCTCTACTCCTCGGCAGTTCTCTTCAGAATCAGATAATTTAGTTCAATCTGACCACAGAGACCCTTGCAATGCTCCAAAACAGGAACATTGGTGATCATAGCTTTCAGGCAGTCAAATGCCTGTTGAAAGTCCGCTGTCCATTGAAATTTTTTACGTTTCTCCAGCAATTCCATCAGTGGAGTAATCACGCCACAAAACCTTTGCACAACTGTTCGATCAAAGCCATTCACGCGAAGAAATCGCATTATTTCCCGTCGTCTTGAGGGTATCGGAAACTCCGCAAGGAAAGTGATTTTGGCTTCACCAAATTCATTTTCGGCAAGGTTCATCTCCAAACCCGCATCCTGAAATCGATCGAAGAACTCCATAGGATGTTTTAAATGTTCTTTCCATGTCTGGAAGTTGGAAATAAAAGCAGATTGTCCCAATTTCTGAATGCAATCCTTCAAACGAGGAATAGGGTAAGAGTCCGTTCTTGTAACTGCATTCCCCATTCTGTAGTCCACACACAACCATTGGGTAACGTCTGGTTTAGGTACCATCATTATGGGTGAGCTCCATTGGCTGCAACCCACTTCAATTATGCCATTCTTCAGCATATTCTCAATCTCTCTGTTAACCTGTGCCAATTTTAAAGGATTAAGTCGAGATGGATGTTGTTTGATAGGATCAGCATTTCCCACATCTACATCATGTATAGCCATTTTAGTACTTCCTAATTTATCTCTACAAACTTGCCCATGTGATATCAATAACTCTTTCAGGTCAGTTTGTTTTTCCTCTGGAAGGTAACTTAACAATTCATCCCAATTTTTAAGAACATCCTCATTTTCCAATTTAATTTGAGGTATGTCAAATTTACAGTCATCTGGATTTGGTTCGTCACTTTGAGTTAGAATCATTAAAACCTCCTTTTTCTCTCCTTCCCTTTCAAAGTACCTTTTCAGCAGATTCACATGACACACTCAGTGAATCTTCCTTCTATCTGGTGTTTTTACCACATAATTCACCTCACTTAATTTCCTTTTAATCTGATATGGTCCACAAAACCGAGCTTTTAAAGGCACCCCTACCACTGGTAACAACACTAAAACTTTATCCCCACTGGCAAAACTACGAACTTTGGATTTCTTGTCCGCTACCCGTTTCATCACATTTTGTGATACTTTCAAATGTTGTCTAGCCAATTCACCTGCTCTATTTAATTGTTCCCTAAAATTTGACACGTAATCCAATAGTGTAATTTCCGATTTCTCACCCACCAATTTTTACTTAATCAATCTAAGTGGTCCTCTTACCTCATGACCTAAAATTAGTTCAAAAGGACTAAATTTGGTGGACTCATTAGGTGCATCCCTAATTGCAAACAATAAGAATGGGATTCCTTTATCCCAATCCATTGGATCATCTTGACAATACGCCCTCAACGGTGTCTTTAATGTCTGATGCCACCTTTCTAACGCTCCCTGCTATTCTGGATGGTACACAGTTGATTTAAATTGTTTTATTCCTAAGCTATCCATAACTTCTTTGAATAACTTTGAAGTAAAATTTGTTCCTTGATCCGATTGAATTTCTGTGGGTAGTCCATATCTAGTAAAGAATTTAAGTAACTCCTCCACAATCCTTTTAGCTGTAATATTACGTACTGGAATGGCCTCTGGAAACCTAGTAGATACATCCATTACAGTCAAAAGATATTGATTCCCGCTTTTTGTTTTAGGAAGCGGTCCTACACAATTGATTAGGACCCTTGTAAAAGGTTCCTCAAATGCTGGAATGGGTATTAATGGCGCTGGTTTTATCACTGCTTGAGGTTTCTCTATCACTTGACATGTGTGACATGATTGACAAAATTTAACTACATCTTTATGTAGTCCAGGCCAATAAAAATGTTTTTGGATTTTAGCTTGCGTTTTCCTTATTCCCAAATGATCTCCCACTGGTACCTCATGTGCAACTCGCAACACCTCCTTTCTGTACCCTACCGATAATACTATTTGATGAACTTCAGACCACTTTTCATCCGCCTGCATATGTACAGGTCTCCATTTTCTCATCAAGACATCATTTTTACGGGAATAACACTCTGGTACACTCTCAGATTCCTCTTCCGTATATGCTTTCTGATATATCCGTTTTATTTCTACATCTTTCCGTTGTTACTCCGCCAATTTTCCTGAACTAAAAATATCTGCCTCATCCTCCACCTGTTCTTGTTCTTTTTCAACCACCTGATCAAAAATCGTTTCTGATAATTGTACTTCATCTTCACTCTTTGATTTCTCCTCTTGTCTTAACCTGTGACTTTGCGACCTTGTTACAACACAATCCGGAAAAATCCCAGGATATTCTTCGTTCAACACTTCAGTTGTTTGATTTTCCACTGGCTTATCAACCACAGTAGACATCACTCCCATCTACGATCCAGCTATATCATTACCCAAGATAACTGTATTCCTGGACAAGATAGTTTATCTATTACTCCTACTACCACTTCACCACTCTTCACTGGACTTTCAACCTTACCTTATATAATGGAACACTACTCCTCTCACCCTGAATTCCACATATCACCACCTTTTCTGGCAACATTCTTCCCAAACTACATAATTTCTCATTTTACCATTAAAGATTGACTAGCCCCTGTATCTCTTAAAATTGTGACTTCCTTACCTGCTCCTCCTGATACACATGACTAAACTTTACCCACACAAGTAAATTCTTTAAAGACATCCGGCACCTTCTTAACAATTACTTCCTGAACAGGCTGTACAATCGTTTGCACCTCCTTCGCTTCCCTTGGGCTTTCCTTTACCACTCTAACAAACCCCACTGTCTTATCCTGTTTTACCACATCAGCCTTCCCAGTGCTTTTCTTCAACCACCAACACTGTGACTTTACATGGCCTAGTTTATTACAGTGAAAACATCTGAAACTTTTCATTTCTTTTCCACCCTCCTGGATTTCTTTTTAAATCTGAGGTACACTCTCTTTATTGCCTCCCATCAATCACCTTATCTTTACCACTTGAATATTTCTCATGTCCCTAGTTTCTATCCCTCACCGGCTGAAACTGATGTCGGAAACCAATCTTTGATTTATGAACTAATTCATGATCATCTGCCATTTCCGCTGCTAATCTCACAGTTTTAACCCTCTGTTCTTCCACGAGTTCTCACTACATCAGGAATTGAATTTTTAAACTCCTCCAAAAGTATAATTTCTCTGAGAGCTTCATACGTTTGGTCTATTTTCAAAGCCATTATCCACTGATCAAAATTACTCTGTTTGAGCCTTTCAATCTCCATGTATGTTTGACCAAATTCATTCCTTAAATTTCTAAACCTTTGTCTGTAAGCTTCAGGCACTAGCTCATATGCACTTAAGATGGATTTCTTCACCTCCTCATACGTCCCAGATACCTCCTCCGGTAGTGATGCAAACACTTCACTAGCCCTCCCTATCAGCTTTGTTTGAATCAGTAATACCCACATGTCCTCTGGCCATTTCATTTGTTTAGCTACCTTCTCAAATGAAATGAAAAAGGCTTCCACTTCCTTCTCGTCAAACCTTGGCAATGCTTGGACATATTTAAATAGATTCCCACCAAGCCTTCGACTCTGACGCTCTTTCTCACTATCCTCATCTCTATCATCCAACTGTACGTTTCCCTTTACGTCTGCCAATTTTAACTGATTGTCATGTTTCATGGTCATTTTCTGAAGTTCAAACTCCCTCTCTTTATCTTTTTCCCTAATCTGTATCTCCCTTTCTTTTTCTTTTTGTTCTGCTAGGGCTATACTTTCTTTTCTCCTTTCTTCTCTCTCCTTTTCATTTTCCGCTCTCTCTCTTTCTCTTTCTTTTTCCTCTCTCTCTCTTTTTCTTTTCTTTTCCGCTCTCTCACTCTTGTATGCCAGCCGCTTTAATTCTTTCTCATGTTCCATTTGTTTAATTTGCAACTGAATTTTTGCCATTTCCAATAAGTCAAACTCTATCTCAGGCAACTTTAAATGCTTAACCACCGCCATAATTACCTCAACTTTCCGCATTTTGTCAGGTAATGTTAACTGCAATGTTCGTGCCAAATCTAACAGTCTGCTTTTTGTTTCTGTCCGTAAAGTACTACGTGTGACATTCCCCACCCCCAGAAATGTCTGAGCCTCTGAAAGAGCCATTGTTCACAACACTCTCCCCACTTAAACTAAAATACCACACCGGAAAAGCAACAATCCTTCACTATCTTTAAGTTCACAAAAGCCAATCCAATAGACAGACTGTAATCCCCCTCGAGCCCCCAATTGTTATGGGGCTAGGCGTTTTCAGAACCCCAAAATGTATCATGGAGTTCAACCAACCTCTCCCTGTAATGGATTTTTTGCTTTTCCTAGCACACGGCTTTTGCCTAGGTGTGGGATTACAATTATGGACACGTGGGTTTTTAAACACAAAACACAGTTTATTCCATGAACTCAACTTAACATCTTAAATAAACATTGGATCTCTTAACACCCCTTACTTCAAAGATAACTCAGAAAATATTGCAACAGTAAATAACTCCTTAAAAAGTTCCTTCAAACTTCCAAGAGACTTAACACCTTTAAACAGTATCACATCAGGTTAAAGGATATATATATTTTCTGTGGAATGGCAGAGATATATTAGCTTGGTTGACTTCAGCTCCAGCACCTTGCTTTCTTCCTGTAGCTCTCTGGACACACACAAACTGCTTTTTCCAACTGGCTTTCTCCCTTCAAGCAACTCACAGCAAACCAGAACTTCTCAAGCTGCTGTCTCAAACTGGCTTTCTCCTTTTAATCAGCTCACAGCAAAACAGCCAGGCACTTTTAAACTGCTCTCAGCAAAACCAGCCAGGCACTTTTCAAACTGCAAAATGGCTGAACTGACCTCAGCTCCACCCACTCTCTGACATCACTGTTTTCTTAAAGGTGCATTGCTTAACCATCCCTGTCTTAAAGGTACCCTCACATGACAGTACTCTGTCGATTACTCTTTTGTCTACTATGTACATACTGTGTACGTTCCCTTGGCCGCAGAAAAATACTTTTCACTGTACATGTGACAATAAATATCAATCAATCAATCAATCAATCTTTTGTGTATTCCCCATGACAATTACAATGAGGCAAACAAAGTAAGTTACTGGTGGGATTATATGCTTTTAAACCTCCTCCCCCGCCCCCGCGCACTGATTAAACAACTGACATTAACCTGTTAATTTTCAGTGAGGTAAATTCATCTAATATTGGAAAAGATAACTATTCAAATATATCATGGTGTTTGGGTAGTTTCATGGTAAGAGAGTCAAAACTCTTTGGAGGTGTTGGCGTCAACCTAATATTGACCACCAATTGTTGTTGGGGAACAGTGATCATAGAGTTAAATACTGTGACTAAATAGAGAATGGAAAATAATAGTCGTAAGAGCAGGTCACTGAAATGTAGGAAGTCATATTTTAATAATATGTAAAAGAAGAGAGTGAAGCTAAAGCAATTAGATTCAATTATCTTAAAATGATGAGAATGCAGCAACTGATGAGTTGTGGGAAGAATAGTGAAGGAAGGTAAGATATATAGAAACCATTAAGGGAGATGGCAAAGAGATTTAGGTATTGAAATTGTCTTTGACAAAGTGCAGTAAAAATAAGTATAACAAGAAATTCAAAGTACAAAAAGACTGTTGGTGCAAAGCGAGGACCTGGAATTAAAATTCTAAGGAAATTCATTACAGAATGAAGAAAAATGAATATATATAATAGATAATTCAACTACTGATTGCAAATATGGGACTCACAAGTGGTGAAGTTATGGACATAGCCAATTTGCACAAGTTCTTCAGCTTGATATGTACAAGTTCAAAGCTAATTCTGGGACAGTAACAAGATGGATGTTCCCAGAGGGAAGAAATGAACAATGCAATATTCCTGATACATAGTTAAGCTGGTTGCTAGATATTTGAGTGAGTTTCAATTAGGCACCTTAAATAATAGGATACACTAATAGGTTCTTAAAGAATGTAGGAATGAGCTAACAAGGTCAAACATATGAACAAAGGGAATAATGCCAGAGGAATGTGGAATGGCTAGTGTAGTGCCCCGATTAAAAATAGAACTGATGGAATGATGGTCGCAAAGGGCCAATAAGCCTGATACAGGAACAGATAAAATTCTGGAAGCAATTATGAAGGTCAAGAGGGAAGCACTTAAAGACTGTCAATCTATTCTGTTCAATTTAGGCTCCCTTTATTGTCCGTATGGAAATTCATTTCGGGTATGTTGATCACTCATTTAAAAATTAAATATAAATGAACAATAACGATAAAATGAAGAAATGTACCCTGTCAGAGGTCTAACTTTAATTAAAATATGTACGAAAAACTATTCCAGTCTATTGATATGAGTCCCACCCTAAGTTCATATCCTGATCCACACATCAAAGCCTGCTTAAAATGTCTTATAGATAAGGCACAAACAAGTTGGGACTGATTGGTTCTGCATCTGAGGGATTGTAGCCTTCTCCCTGAATGTAACCAGCAGTGACATTGGAACAAGAGGTGATTCTCCTTGTTCTTGACGCTCTTAACTTTTGTCAAAGTTCTTTGAGCAGATTTTGTCACGAAAGATCTGCTCTTCAAATATCCTTCCTGCTTGGTTCAACAATCTATACCCTTAAGGAGTCTTTCCGAAGACAACAGTACCAGCTGAGACATCCAAAAAGGGTAGCACTCTCAACCACAGCTATATAGGATATTGGGTTGTACCACTGGTCTCTGACAAGCCAGAGACTGGAAAATCTGGGCCAATATAATTATCTGACTTTTTCCTAAAATCTACAACGAGTTCTTTCACCTCATTTTCCTTTAATTTAACTGAATTTTTATGCACCATTTTGAGAATTTCTCCACCAGGTTTCTATAATTTCCTTCATTATTTCTTATGAGACTCACAAGCACTGTATCATCAGCATGTTTCAGGATTGTTATGTCGTCATACTCTGACTGACAGTCATTCATGTAGAGGAAGAGAAGCAAAGGTGACAGTTCACAATTCTGAGGAGATCCAGTATTCATCGACATGGGCTCTGAGCAAATCCTGGAAACTAATACCTGATGGGTGAAGTTTTGATCAAAAGTAGAGGTGGATTGGCATCAAGCTTCTTGAAATTTTCAAAAAGCTTGAATGGTTACATGCTATTAAAAGCTAAAGAGGAAACAGATAAAACAGCACCAGCATAATTGCCTCATCTATTGTAGCCACCTAAATTGGCCAACTCCCGATTTAAAATGGCGAACGGCAAAGGCTGATGGGAAAGTCAGCCAACGTAGACAGAAACAGCAGCTGCAGGCTTGCTGTGTATTTACCTCTGAAAAGGCCAGACAACATCGATACCAGCGACCATCAGCATAACAAAGTAGCAGCCATCTGCATACTGATGAGCAAACCCCGGGAACAATAAGTAACATTTTGGACACACAAAGCAAAGCCAGACTCCTTGGCGCCAGCAGGAGCCAACACAAAGGAGGTGAACGAGCACCTCAAGACCGCCCATCGATCAGGGAACCGCTCTAGTATTGGAGAAAATCGAACCAAGCGATTGGGACAAAGTCCAATCACTTGGGACCAGGTACAGGGTCCGCCCCGAAAGGCGGGAAGCCCCTGGGTAATATAAGAGTTAAGCCCCAAGTTCAAATCGCTCTATTCACCTCTTTGTCCTGCCCGGGTCACCCAGCAACACGAACCAACATTGACCGTGACCGGTGCAGTGACCACCGAACAAAGTAAGTCTTAATTCAACGCTCGCTACGAGACAGGCGCTCCTAGCTATCAATCCGTAGCAACTTCGAATCCCGCAGAATCAGAACCCGAACGAAAGGCCATTTGTTCCCCTGACCTGGTGGGCCAGTCCGAAGTTAAGTATAGGCCTGTTAGTTATAGAAGTAGCTTAGACGTAGAATTTGTGCATGAATAGCGATTACTGTGTATAATAAATATGCTTTGATTTGAATCTTACTAATTGGTGTATTGGGTTATTGATCATTACTCTGACTTGAACCTCGTGGCGGTATCATAAAGATACCTGGCGACACGAGAGCAAAGGTAATAAAACAGAGCAATTGAACCAAGGAGAAAGTTAGCAACACTATCTGTGTGCTTTTGGACCAAATGGACCAGGTCAGAAAAGTATAATCGACTGACACGAGTTTGATAGGGAAACTACATAATCAATACGTGGAACAAATGGATCTAAAAGGTGCTTTGACACACTTTTAAAAATTCATTATGGGATGAGGGCATCGCTGACGAGGCTAGTGTTTATTGTCCATCCCTAGTTGCCCTTGAGAAGGTGATGGTGAGCTGCTTACTTGAACCGCTGGAATCCCATGCACTCAGAACACTTCTATTGATGGAAGTGAAAGGAACTCGCTCTCTCTTGTTGTGTTCTGTTACTTCCTTGATGATGAAGGTACACATAGAACACAAAGATGTAGTTGCTACAAGTATTTATTCTTAGTGGTAACCAGGCATTACTATATACAAACGATTCCGTCTCGGTTACTGATGGTTGTTGTCTTGTCTCTCCTGCTACCAAGTGCCTAGCTCTCATCCGTCCTCTAATATATAGATACATCTGTCTGGTCTGGTTCCACCTGCTGATGGGAGGTTATAGCTGTCCCTACATGTGTTGGGCATTGTCTATATACCGTGGCACTGTTATATACAGTGTATATAGTATATAGAATATACAAATATATACATTGATACAACTATGTACAATTATAGATAGATATGCCTGTACGCATATCACCACATCTCTCCCCTGCTTTCTGAAGTGAAAGAACTACTCTATTATTCGGAAAGCAGTGAGTGCCTGGTACATTCTTTGCTATAAAACTGAAATGATGCTGAGTCTGCAGAGAAAGTAGAGAGGCGGTGTACCTTGCCAGGAAACCATCTCAAGCCGAGAAGGAAGAAGGTTTAAAAACGTCTGCCAAGTTCTCTTAGAAAGCATCACGCATTAACCAATCACTGACTGTTTTACAGGCAGAACACTGTCCATTGGTTGCCAGTTAACCAATTGAACTGACTCCCTCCACAACCTGGTTCCTAAGGTCCACTCAGTGCCAAGGAGTCTGGTTTCTCCTCTCCAAAATACAAAACCTGGGAACACAGTGTCCTGGCAAGCAGGCCGTTTAACGTTGAGCCTTCTGCTTAAAGATACATCCCGATTATGGGTCCACGTACCAAAATAATAAAATAAAATAAATAGGAACAAAGGAGATAAACAAGAATGACTCTTACACTATCAATGTAAGAACAATAATTTACAACAGCTCAGCAACCCAAACCGTGGGATTGGCGGTTCGGTTCCGGGGTGGGGCAGGGGTGGTGAGCGGTGCTGGGTCACTCACCGGGTAGGCTCTACTACATGGTGCACCCGTATCTGTCGCCAGGCCCCTGTTGCCTCTGAGGGCGGCCACTGGGGGTATCCCTGACTGCCCTGGTCCGTGCCCATGCCATGCTCCAACACCCGCATGCCACACCGCTGCCCCCCCCCCCCCCTCCAACCTGGCACCCAGCCCAGCCCATCCTTCACACACTGTACATAGAGGGCTGAGGCAGTTCAGAACATCGGCGAACAGGTGCTTATTTGAGACAGTGCTATGTACAACGCTCACCACCCCTGCCCCACCACGGAACCGAACCGCCAATCCTGCGCCCCTATTAAGGATTGTTCGCCTGAGTGATGGACTGGCCAGCACGCATGCAGGGGTCTCCCAGGTGGACAGTGCGATGTGATACCAGGGTGGGAGTCAGACATTGGCAAATGACGCTGATCACCAGGGGTCATCATGGAGTGGGTCGTTATCATCCTCCTGGCTGAGTCCCCATATGCTTCACTCAAGCCAACGTAACTGGTGTCTATGCTACTGACCTTATGAGTCCTTACGCTCCTTCTAGGTGGCCCCACAGACAGTACATCAGCCATGGAGACAGCCAACTGCATTTCCTGCCCTGTGACCTGGGTCCCCGTTGGTGGCCATCCTCCAGAGCGACCGTTCCCATCTTTTGGATGTCATGGATGGCGTGGTGCCACCCTGTTCTGCCCCGCTACCCATGGTATGTGCCAGGGACAGGTGAGGCGGACTCAGGGGTGCTACGGTGTTCGTAGAATTATAGAATTTATAGTGCAGAAAGAGACCACTCGGTCCATTGAGTCTGCACCGGCCCTTGGAAAGAGTACCCTACTTAAGCCCAGACCTCCACCCTATTCCCGTAACCCATTAACCCACCTAACCTTTTTGGACACTAAGGGCAATTTAGCATGGTCAATCCACGAAACCTGCACATCTTTGGACTGTGGGAGGAAACCAGAGCACCCGGAGGAAACCCACACAGACACAGGGAGAAAGTGCAAACTCCAAACTGACAGTCATCCGAGGCGAGAATTGAACCCAGATTCTTAGGGCTGTGAGGCAGCAGTGCTAACCACTGTGCCGCCATGCTGTCCATCCAGCACCATCCCGATGGGTGTCACCGGCATTTGCCCCATCGCCCCCTCTTCCCTCGGGGTAGCTGATGGTCGTCGGGTTACTCCTTGGGCCGGGTCATGGCCGGAGTGAACTCAGGGAGCTCCGCTGTAGCCTGGCGCTGCCAGTCCTGGAGACCCACTCTTGTCTCGACCAGGATCTCCATGCTCGTGGCCATGGAGCACAGCCCGATTATCGGTCTACAGACCAAAATAATAAAATAAAATAAATGGGAACAAAGGAGATAAACAAGGAGGACTCTTACACTATCGATGTAAGAAGGACTCTTACACTATCGATGTAAGAAGGACTCTTACACTATCGATGTAAGAACAATAACTTACAACAGCTCTGCAGCCCAAAACCTCTCAGCAACCAGAATAATGATGGCTGATTTCCAAAAGCAAGGAATAGTATGCCTGTGAAAAAAAATGCCTGCCACCTCTGTCTGGGACTGTGCCATATCCTTCTGGCATTGGGCCGCATCACTCAGTGCCATGCGATGGTTGCTGACACACCTTCCTGTAGTCCCTGGCTCTGCGTCGCGCCTCAGGCATTGATGGGACTGCCATTTCCTGAATGCTCAACCTGTCTGGAAGGCAACCAGTCCCTGGGGTCGGGGTGCCCTCCCACTGTCCACCCCCTCAGGGGTTCCTACCTCCACCTGATGTACCGCAGCACATGTGTGGTGCGCACCAGATAGTGCCCCAGGAGCTTTTTCACTAAAATGCCCAACCGAGGTGAGTGTTTCTGAGATGGTTGTGGGTGCCAGTGACAGCAATGATGAGATGTTGGTGTCATCCCCATATATGTGCTCCGGGGTGTTGTAGGGAGGTGAGGGGCCCTGGACAGACCCGTCTCACCTGGTGGTGACACAAGACACAATCCAAGATGCATGGTGAGATCACGGGTAGGCGTGATTGGAGGGGGGTGACTCATATGCCATAGGCACATTGCAGCGCATCCGAGGCTCACTTGATTGTCCCATGCTGACCTCCATCTTGGCGACTACCCGCTCTGCCATGCCAACGACCAGGTCCAACTCCCTATGCTCCGCAATGGTAAGGCCCCCTCCAGTCTTCTCCTGTTCCTGGCGGTTGTGGGCCACCTTCTCCTGGGCGGGGTCAGATAATGCACTGTGTTAGACAATCAGATGCAGGGAGCACCGGGGTGCACAGCTGCTAGCCTGTGTGTGGGAATGGGGGGCATGGAGGTGGTGATTCACCCGAGCTGCCCTGAGTAGACTGTGCAGCTTTTTCCGGCGCTGTTGCCCAGTTCTCATGGTGGGGCCCACCCACCAGTTAACGTCAACGCGTGGCAGCCTTCTTCCCACCCCAGAGAACAGGGTGTCCCACCTCTCCTCCACGACATCCAGTAGTATCTCTAACTCGGCATCTGTGGCAGCTCTTTGTGATGCCATCTTCTTGGCTGGAATGAGTGTGTGGGGAGTGGAGTTCATATATGCAGCTCGGGCTTGTCATGTCCCTGCCAATGCCGACCCCGATGAATCCAACGGTGGCGTGAGTGAAATTACACTAGTTCCACTGTGAGTGCTAGTCCATTAGCATGTCCTGAATTGCTCCAGGACCGGCGCAGCCATAGGGACAGTCGAAAACCCGCCATTCAGTCCCGGAATCAGTACTTAGTCTCTTAAACGGAGAATCCTGCCTGAGATGTTTAAAATAATATTTTGTAGAGAGAACCCAAGGTACGGGTAGGGATATGAATTCAGATGTAACACCATTTGGATTCTAGTGAGATATTTTCCTAGATACTTTGTAGAAATCTCGGGGTAATTGTTCGTCGAAGATTCTTTGCAGAAAACTAGCCAGGTGAGAGACGGTCTTTGCGTATGGGAGTAAATATTAACTTCCACTGGAAAATCGATGGTTTAAATATTGTGTTTGTCCGAAAATAACATTTGTCATTATTTCCTCATGGGCGGGATTCTCCGTAGCTGCGGCTAAGTGCTGGCTCGAACGGAGAATCCACGGGAGGTCTACACAAAGATAATCGGCGCGAAACCCCTCACCAATTCCGATACCAGTGAGGGGCTAGCACTGGTGCCGACCAAAACCCCGGCCTCCCGCGCCGAAAACAACCGGAGAATGGCCGGATCCTGGGTCGTGCATGCACACGGCTGACAACCTGCAGCGGTCATGCTGTGCAACATGGCAGCGGCCTTACGCTGACCCGACTCGCAAACTGAGACCCCATAGCCTACCCCCTGGCCACCCCACACCAGTCCCCCCAGCCCTCGCAGAAGCCTCCCCGGCCAGCAGCACGGATCCCGGCCGGCTGTGGCTGCGACACAGTACGCCCGCCCGATTCACAATTTCTGTGAGGACACGTGCCTCATGCCGTCGGGAACTCGGCCAATTGGGGCGAAGGATCGCAAGTGGGTGGCCGATGAGGCACCAACGGCATTGTGACTGCGCACAGCGTGCGTCACGATGATGCTGGTTTGGAGGGAGCGAGATAGAACATAGAACATAGAACCGAACAGCACAGAACAGGCCCTTCGGTTCTCGATGTTCTGCCGAGCATTGTCCGAAACCAAGATCAAGCTATCCCACTCCCTGTCATTGTGGTGTGCTCCATGTGTCTATCCAATAACCGCTTGAAAGTTCCTAAAGTTGTCCGACTCCACTATCACAGCAGGCAGTCCATTCCACACCCTAACCACTCTCTGAGTAAAGAACCTACCTCGGACATCCCTCCTATATATCCCTGAATCTTATAGTTATAAGGATCTCGCAAACTGGCGTCAAACCGGCGGCCGCCCCGATTCCAGCGTCGGAATTGATTCTCCACCCGATCGCCAATTGCGATATCAGCGTCGGGCAACAGAGAATCACGCCCATTCCCGCCAAACCACCATCGTAGTGCTGCACAGGCTTCCTCACTGAGTTGACCATCTATACCGTGAAACAGCTTCACTAGTGTTTCATAGTCGTCCAACTCCGGCTCATCGTTCAATCTTTGGCTTACTCCTTCATAATGTTCATAGGATTCTTCGGGGTACTCATACTCAGAGTCAGTGTCATCTGCAAATATTTCTCCTGTAAAATACAGCATTGCATGCAGAATTGCGTGTTCACTCAGGATTCGGCCAACTTCAGAGTCAGCAGCGAGTTTTGCTGCAGAACATTTATTTAACATTCCATGCTGCGGAGCTTCTCGAGGACTGAAGAAATTGAAGAATGAATCATTTGGTTGCGCTTTTGTGGCCGTTTTGCGAGTGCTCCGACCACAAAGCTTCGGCTTCATTTTAATGGTTTTCAATGTGAAATTTCTCTCCTTTCTTCCATTCAATCTGTCACCCAGTGCATCCGTAATTTCTGGTTTGTCACAGAATGCAAATTCTTGCTCGTCAGGCCGTGATTCCAGCTGGTATGCTTTCGTAATTACCTCGTTCGTAAAATAATCATTTGGCTCAAATGTAAACTCCAGATTGAAGTTCCTCGGCTGTGTACATTCTGAACATTTGGCCCTCACAGCCTGTATTTAATATGGGCTCATCATGCTCCTGTATCATGCCACTGAGTGTATACGCCTACTTGAAAACTTAAACAGAAGCCCCCTTTGGCTCTTCCAGTGCCTCATTGGATTTTGTCGTCTTTTGCCTGGACTTTCATTTGCTTCTCATCTAGTGAGTATACCAGCACATCACGTTGCGAGCCGCAGTAACCGCCTGGCCACTTGCTGTCTGGCCTGTTCAGCAGCTCACAACTATTCTGAAGGATTCCTTCACTCATTTCGGTTGGACCACTCTGACCCTTTTCTGAAATTAAATCAATAATGAACAGCTCTTCCAGAAGCATCTCCTCCACTATATTCACTGCTCTCAATTAGTCCATTGAACGACGCAAAAAACATTTTTTCGCAAAGTGATTCGTTTGACCGCACCTTGGGCATACTTTTCTATATATACTGGACATTGTCGTGGGCCATGCCGGTTACCACATTTATGGCATAAGGTGGCGGACGCTGTCGGCCACTTAAAATGGCCACCCGCACTTAGACCATGTTTCTTACTGACCTGCGTCACAGTGCTGATGGCGCTGGTGTCTTCCTCCATGTTGGCGCCAAAATGTTTTGAGCTGAGTGTACTGATTTAATGTGCAGCCAACTCACTCACATGACAAATCTTAATTGATTTTTCCATACCAAATCTTTCTCCCGCTGCAATCTCTCACGGAGCTTATCATTTGAAATTCCAAATACTATTTGGTCGTGGATCATTGAGGGTTTTAAATTTCTGAAATTGCAGGACTGGGCCTTCAGCCTCAAGTCAGTGACAAAACTGTCAAAAGATTCGCCAGGTTTCTGGGTACGTGAATGGAAAATATATCTCTCAAATGTCTCATTCTTTTTTGAGTGAGCAATGTCGATCGAAGTATGCTATCACTTGATCATATCTCCAGCTGTCCTCTTCGCTATTGAAAGCAAATGGCAAATCTATTGTAAATTTCAATAGCTTGCAGACCTGCCACCGTTAGCAGCTACGCAATGCGCCTCTCATCAGGCTGTGCCTGCAGGCCAGGGGCTGAAACATAGAGCTTGAATTGCTGTTTGAAAATGATCCAGTTTTCACCTATGTTATCGGATACTTCAAGCTGGTGGGGTGTTTTTAAACTCTCCAACTCACAATTCACCGTTTGTTATTGTACTGAGTCGCCATAGGCCGTAGTTACCAGGTCAGTTGAAGAATCGTCTTTTTTTCTGTTTCATTCTTCGTCCGGTTTTCCTTTGTCGTTTCTGCTGTTTCCTGGAATGTTCAACACTCCTGGCACCATGTTGTGTTTGGTGGCCTTGCTATAGCAATGATATTCACAGAACTGTTGATGAGTTACTTAGAATGATGGTTTATTATTTAACACGTGGAAGGATAACATACAGAATACTATACAGACTAGGTTGTTCTGGAACTACCCAATGTGCGACCGTCCTTGCCTTACGACCAACTGATGAGTCCGCCGCACCATGTGAACAAGGTCTGACACCACCAGCTGGTTGGAGGTCGCAGTGCAATCTTACTCACAGACATATCACCACATTTCCTAATCAGCTAAATGGGAGTAGGCAGGAAACAAAAAAAAAGTAATAGTTCCAAAGTGCTCTTACAAATTTTACTGTGACATTTTGAATGCATTCCCGTGAACAGCACATCTTATCAGTCTGGAGCACCATTTTATAATTGATAGGCAAGTTAGAGCAAACTATTTACCGAGGATCAAGACATTTTATGCATGTTTAAATATTGAATAATTTTAATTTTATTAACTGCAGTCTGATGGACACTTTTGATACTAATCCAAAACCTGTTTGAAAAGGTGGATATGACACTAAACTGGTGGAAACCTAACTTAACAGAGATTTACATCTGAGAATTGCATGTAACAAATCAGATGATCTGTTTAATTTGTCTTTATTTGACATAACTGAAGGAAAAATGTGCATGGAACTGAAATTTCAACAGTGCCTCATACTTAAAAGTACTTTCTTGGGTCTAATTCCCTGATGCAACTGAAAATGGAAGTTTGATATCATGAATTCGCACCCCTCCCCCTCCCCCCCCACCCAATCCTTCTCTTTTGAAGTGGATAATCTTCCCCGACAATTCAGCTCTCTAGGTTCAGCAAACAACCTCATTGCTCATCTCTCAACTCTCTACACTAATTCTACAACCGTTCTATACTATGGAGACCAAAACACTCTCCTCAAGACAATACAAAATTTCAAGATCGCTCTTGTGAATTATAAATCTCAGCCTTTCTTGTAAATTCTAACATTTTATTTGCTTTTCTGACTGCTTGTGAGCACTAAACTGGTATTTAATAACCAAGCTAACAAAACTCTCAAAACTAATTCTCCATCGCCAGGATCCTCCCGTGCGCCATCACACACACACGCCCATGGGTTTCCCAACAGCGTGGGGTGACCACAATGGGAAACGCCATGGCCGGTTGCTTGAACAGAGAATCCCGCTACCAGTGGGGCGTGCCATGCCAGAAAACACGGCTGGCGGACCGGAGAATCCTGTGATTTTTGGTTAAAATCTTATTTACAGTATATTTCGTACTCCTCTTCCCTCTAATCTCACTTTAGGCTTATTTGTTGATTTCCATTTGCCACCTCTGCCAATCGGCCTAGCCAATCTCTGGAGTTCAGCTAATGCGATTGACCGTTGCGCTATTTTATGTCATCTGCAAACTTAACTATCTTCGGCAATATTCCCGTCTCCAAGCCCCACTTAAATAACAGCAACCCCCAAATCAACCCTTGTGGAGCTTGGCTAGTGAATCTGGCACCTCTCATTGCAGCACCACCTTCTGCTGTCTGCCTTTGAGTCCCAGTCTCATACTATACTGTCTAAACCATGGTTGAGTACAGAGATATGCAAGTGCTTTGGAAATCCATACCTAATGAGAAATATGCAAAAGGAAGAACGAAAATTATTGAGCTGAACAACCAAGTACCTTCTCTGTCCCCGACCACCTGAGGGTTTCCAATGACCTTCGTGACCCCTCAAGGTGCCATTGGGCTCATTTAATGTTTCAGAGGGTGAGATCCAAATCATGCCGGGCTGTGCGAGTTGGGTGACTCGCAATCGGCCCGACGCCTGGTGTGGAGTCTGATTTGGGACTCTTGCGCGATTAAGTTAACATCAAGTTAATATTTCTCTCGGATCCACGCGGGTGCAACGCGGTCGCTAACTCAAGTCCTCCATTAATGATTACTATAACTTTAAGTTTATTTGAACTCCTGCAAGTGCAAATAAACCACATGACCACAAAGCTCCATCATTTACTTTATTTAAAATACCTGAAGGAATATGAACTACTTGTCAAACAGAATCTTCTTGTCCTAGTTTTATGCTGTTTCTTGCTGGTACTCTTCCAACCCACTCTTTGAATCTTAACCATTATTTAACCTGATATTCATATTGGCATAAGCTTATTGGAATTTCATCCAGATGTTCCATGGGAAAACCCTCGCCAATATTTCAGTACATTTCATAATTTTCAATTATAAGTTCAATTCAATCAATTAAAGTAAGATATTTTGCATGTCATCATCCAAATGCTGATGGTAATAATTAGATAAAGACCCACCCAATTCGAACAATCAAACTTTGATTTTGATCATGGTTCTGACTAACAGCAAGGAGGTCACTGTTTGTTTCCAAACAAACCTTCATTGACTAAACTAAGCCACTCAAATTAATACATCTGGGACTGCATTCTCCGCTGTCAGGATTCTCCATTACGCTAGCTGCGCACCCACGCCTGGGGATTTCCTGATGGCGTATGGCTGCCCACAATGGGAAATCCCATTGGCCGGCTGGTGTGACGGAGAATCCTGCTGCCAGCGGGAGTGCGGCGGGGGACGGAGATTCACGCCCCTGAGGCTGGATTCTCCGCCCCGCTGCGCCACATTTCTGTTTCACCCCACCGGCGGGATGCTCCGTTACGCCGGCTAGTCAATGAGGTTTCCCCTTGTGGGGCAGCCCACGCGTCGGAAAACCCCCGGGCTGCCACCAAAGTTGGGTATCCCACCGCTGGAGAATCCAGTCCCTGATCTTTGTCATAGATCGAAGAGTTAGGATATAGGTCAGAATTTTTCTTGAACAGGGTAACCAGTAAGTAATGCCAAAACTTATGTCATTCTTCCATCTTTCTGAAACTTGTCTTCTAGGATCTTTTTCCTGTTCTAATATGTGACGGGCTGTAACCAAATGCTCCTCTTTCTCCTCTCCCTCAGCAACACAACTCACTGACCTATGTTATGTATTCATCATACATATTAAATATGTGTTCATTGTACATAATGTAAATAACTTTTGCCTGATTCCTATAGCATTACTATACTTGTAACTATAATTCTACACCAGACTAAGTTAATTAGAACTAGTTCTCACTTACCAAGCTGGTCTTGAAGAGTCAAGTGCACTCTGTCTTTACATTTGTTTCCTCATGTGTACTATATACTGACATGATTATTTATCCATTAGGATTACTGAGCCAGTATCCTCTAACTTTAAGTATTGTCTTGATGGTTGACCCACTCATCATGGAGTGACCCAATCTGAAAGACTAAGAAAGTCTGCCGTCGATAAATTATTAACAACCATATCTTAGAACAATTTGGACATAATGTGCAGTTCTTAGTTAACAATCATATCCTACAAACATACTCAATTTATTTTTAAAAATCGCATTCTGCACTCTATTTTCAAAGCCAGGCTTTACAAAATAAAGCATTCTTCAAATTGGAGAAATAAGCAAACCCATTCTGATTTAATTCAGTTTAGTTACATTCCCCACTGTGTAAAAACCTGACTTACATCAGGATCTTTATCCCTGCTGATTGTCCGACCACAAATTGTGTAACCAATCATACCAATGAAGCCAATGTTGAAGAAAAATAATCCAGCCAGAACCACAGTTATAACCACCATACAAAGAATATACATTCCCAACACAGATATCATGAATGTTCCCTGTAAAGCCAATTTCCATGTGACATTCGCATGATACATGACCAATAACCTATATTGTTGAATTATTGTATCAATGGAATTATTTGAATTAACAAAACTATATGGGACATCTGTTTACTTAAATGTAATTGTTTTTGTGGTGTTGGAATATTTATTTCCACAAGGAACAAATCATTGTTTGGCTGCAATATTTAAAAAAAAGAACAAAAAGACTTAGTTACTTTAGTGAATGACACAATTTATTAATCGAAACAGCATCATATTATTGCTATATAAGGTACTGGTCAGACCCCATCTTAGGGCACTGTGTGTCATTCTGTTCTTCGTATATAGGGCCGTTATCATTGCTATCAAGAGCATTCAAAGGCAAATAACAAAGGTGATCTGAGTTACAAGGAATTGGTTTGGATGAAAGATAAAGTTGAGCTTATTGTTTTTGGAAAAGTGGAGAATTGCAAGTGACCTAATTGACGTTTTCAACATTTTGAGGAGCTTTTCGGGCAAATTGAAGTCTTTGCCATGGTGAACAAACATTTAGGATTTACAAACTTTTAAGGTAGGAATGAGAAGGAAAATCAGGAAGAACGTTTATTTTTACCCTTGGATAAAAGAATTTGTAGTGAAGAAATTGAAGGATAATGGTGAGAAGCTTGACGTACTCCCTGATCTTCTATCTCACAATCTATATATTTAGAATGGGTAATGGGAGAACAAAGATAGTGAGGAAGTATCTTTTGACCACTGTGATGAATGTTTTTGCCTGTGTCATTCATAAACAGGAATATACAAACAGCGCAACAGATGCCCAATGGTTTCCGAATGTGAGAGACTGCCAGTAAAAGCTCCAACATGTCCTCATCAACACAATAATCCAACAATGCCCCCGATGACTTCCTCCAGCTCCTCTTCAAGTACAAGCACCACAGATTCATCAACATCGTTAGACCTGGAAACAGAATCAGATGCGATTTCAAACCGCAGCATTCAATTATGAGGAAGTTTTGCTTTGCTTAAAATAATTGACACCATAATACTTTGTATTGAATGTCTGCCTATAGAGCTTGACTGAATGCAGATAAAAGGGGCAAATTAATACAGTACATGGGAATTATCATGTTCAAATGCAAGCAAGGTAGATGGTTATTGAACCATGCCAGAATTGCATGGACGTGCTCTCCTCCTTGTTCATCAGGTGGAGCCGTTCATCTACTTTACCCTCTGCTGGTAGGTTTTGCACAGTGCACCGTTTACCTTTGTCCTTCTCAAATATATTAACTGTGGTCCATCCCCTTTCTTGTGGCCCCTTATTAATATTACTTCCAAAAGTAAGAATACTGCATCCATCTTGTTACATGCAATCTATTTATTGTTTTAGGTAATTTTTACTCTATAATTCTGATTTCCACTTTATGGAGGTTTTATCATGAGCTGACATCTGTCCATTTCAGTTCCACAATTTCTTCACAAATTTTAAAAAAGAAATGTACTCTAATGAATCACCCATAACAAATGCTTCAGAGAGATACCTGTACACCTATTTTGCTTTACTGTGTAAAAGCAGTCCAAGAGCAGCAACCATTTGCCTTCCTGAAATTCTAGCTTTATTAAGTAATTGAAGTTTTGCTCACAACTGAGCACTCATTTATGAATTCAGCACAATCTCTCTCATAACAACATTTATTATCATGTGGTAATTCAATATGGTACATTTCCAATTTAAGCTCATGCTTTAAAGGTCTTATGAATGCAATTCTCCATCTGTTAACACCAATAAAAATCAAGTCTGGTTGATTGTCTCTGTTCAAATGGGTCATTTCTGACAGTTAAGCTATTTCATGGGAGCAAATTGTCCACAGCCCAACATAGCAGCAACCATAAATATAAAATGAAAGAAGCAAACTGAACATCAGACATTAGACCAAACGCTAGGCTGAAGGGCTAAATTACAAGGAGAGTCTTGAAGGAGGAGAAAGGGGGAGAGATTTGCGGAAGGAGTTCCTGAGCTTGGGGACTGAAGGATGGGCTGCCAATGGTGGGCCGAAGGAAGTGGGGCAAGCACGAGGCACATTTATCAGGCACTTGACCATTAAAACTGCAAATTGGCCAACTCTGCCCATGGTATTCAAGTCCTTCTTCAGCATTAGAAAACACTAGACATGCACAGTGAGGTAATCAGACATATCAAATGAATAGTCCCTGGTGAAATGTAAACCTTTTCGTTCTCACATGCACAAAACCTTTCACATTTTCACCCATACCCTTGTGTGGTTGCCCATTTCAAAAATCCCTATCCTTGTTTCTCAAATTCTAATTATTACATCTGCATCCACCATTCCTCCAACTCTGAGCTGTCACTGAACCTCGCCACATAAGGGGGATGGGAGATCTTCAAATTATTGCATCCCTGCTGTTGGGAATAGTCACTTAGCATCTCATTACCTGTTTTTTTTCAAGGTCCTCTCAAAAATGCTTCCAATCTACGCAACCTTCTTATTATCAAGTGCTAAGTTAAATACCTACATTACTCTTGGTTGTTAACTTGATTTGCTGGGACTTCTTCAACATTTTCTGTTCTGATAATAGAATTGCACTTTTTCTGTAAAGTTTTAAGAGTATTACACAAATTGAACAATTTAATGAATTTGTAATTACATTTTATCTTTATTTATGCTAAAAATCCGTTGCCTTGATTGGGAAAACTACAAAAGGTTTCCATCCATATACTATTACAACACGGATTCCCACCCCACTTGACTCGGAATCACAACATAAGTGAATTAATTAATAATTCTTAGAAAAATACCCAAAGTCTTTGGCCCTTGGCAGCCCAATAATTACAGTCACCAGGTTTGTAAATGTAAACATTTATTTATAACAAGAACTATAATGAAATATGGAGCAAATAAAACTGGTTAACTATAATCTAATTCCTAATTCCCCACTTCAACTTGCATCCTGCCCCACCCTATACACACACACAAGTCAGACAAAACACAGGCGAAGAAATGGGTAAAAAGGCATAAGTAAAAGGAAAAACAGAGTCTTTATTTCAGATGGTGGTTTCCAGCACCTTACTCCTCTTCAAGCCTCACTCTCAGGTTGAAGTCTTTTTTGTAGATTCAATCAGACCTCTGTGATTTCAGAAATGCAGCACCTACAGCCTTTCTGGAGAGAGAGAGAGACAGAAGGTTCTTGTCTTTGCAGCTTGTAATGGTTTTCCTGTAGATTCATTCATTTGAGTTTTCTACAGCCCCCGGAATACAGGGAGGTTGTTCCCACTGGCAGGTGAAACTAGAACTAGGGGGCACAGCCTCAAAATAAGGGGAACAGATTTAGGACTGATTTGAGGAGGAACTTCTTCACCAAAGAGTTGTAAATCTGTGGAATTCCCCATCCAATGAATCAGTTGAGGCTACCTTGTTGGGTGTTTTTAAGGCAAAGATGGATAGATTTTTGAACAGTAAAGGAATTAGGGGTTATGGTGAGTGGGCGGGTAAAGGGAGCTGAGTCTACAAAAAGTTCAGACATTCTCTTATTGGATGGTGGAGGAGGCCTGAGAGGCCAGATAGCCTACTCCTGCTCCTAGTTCTTATGTTCTTAATACAGCCTTTCTGGAATGACACGGAGGAAAGATAGGGAGAGAGGCCTCTTGCCTGTGCTTTCAGGAGACAAAATGAAACACCTTGAGACTCTTAAAATCATTCCACTGGGATTACATCCGATCACCACCTGTCGCCGGGCAGAATACAGCCTTTTGGGGCAATTCATTGGCCACCAGCCAATCAATCAAACCGAGTCCCATCCATCTCTCTCTCTGATGCCGATAAGAAACTCCTGTTCCAACCAGCAGAGAATAGCAGATTGTTCTCTCCTGTAACTTCTGAATTCTGCTACTTGACTTAAAGATACATGTCCATTAATCATCCATGGGTCAAAAATAATAGTGGCAAAATAAAGAAAGGGGAAATAAGGGAATAAACAGGAAGGACCTTACATTATTAAATATATTCCATAAACAACTTCTGCATGTTCAGCTTCCATTCTTCTCATATCTATTATGGGCTGCAGGAGCCAGCTATTTGGCCTCCTGCAACGAGATTCATCTTCAAATTCAAAAGTTCCTTCTAGTTTGTTCCTTTTTATATGTGCCCTTTGAAATATTGCCAAGGCAACTTACAAATTCATAACTGCCACCTTGTGATGAAACCTTGCTGAGTTTAGAATTGCCAACAATCCTTGGGCCTTTCACACATGCACCAGCAAGGAACTGGCTGCACATTTTACATTCTTCAGGCCAAGGACTGGCACTGTGTGCCCATGCAGAAAGAAGGACAACAGTGTGAAAGGAGCAGTTCTTATTACCTGGTATGGCGTACCATTGTTGAGAGTGCCCCAGGGAGAGAGACACAGAACAGGGACAGAGGCAGGTACCAATCCAGGGAGGGGAACAGGGAGAGGTCCTGTAGGGAAGTCCCAAGTAAGGGAAAATGACAGGACAGAATAGGAAACTTGTGTCAAATTAAGAGAAATGAGCGGAGGAAAAAAAATCCAAATTAAAAAGAGAGTTGCAGGGAGAGGAATTTAAGCGAAGTGGGCACAAGGTAAGCCCTGATGGATATTGGAATCCATCATGAGGAAGTTGAAGTTTCAGTGAGATTGGTTGGCTCAATAAGACAAACATCTGCGTGGATTGTAGAGAAATCCATGGAATCAGGTTTGGTCACACCACATTTATTGTGTAGTGAGGTGTCTTCGGCAACAGTTGACCTGTTAATTTACATGTACCTCATACATAACCTGGATCTCAGAATATAAATAGATATTGTAAATTATTTTTCTTCCTGAACTGGTAAAGTTCCAAACTTGTGAAATCTCATGGCTTTATTCATTTAGTAAACATTTTGAGTCTCAAATTTTATCCACTTTAAACAAAACATTATTGGTCCCTAACCAGATCTAACCCTACAGCCTGAGATCTTGCCAAGGATCAGAACAAACTTCATTCAAAAAACGAACAGAGTTACCATGCCCACAACTAAACATTCACTGCACATACTTAAATTTAGTGATTCTCCTCATTCTGTTACCAGGGAGACAGCAATAGAACATTTCAAATTAGTTCATGCACATAACTTGGAAACGGTGAGATACTGTACCTGATAATACAGTGCACGTCTCAGGACAAAACAAAACAGCATTATTTTTGTTTATTCAAGAACAATCAATCCATTTAGTAACATAAGGCAGCTGTTGCAGCCGGTCATTAACTGAAGGTCAGAAACTGCTTTGGCAACTTCAAGTGACATCCGGCGGCACGGTAGCACAGTGGTTAGCACTATTGCTTCACAGCGTCAGGGTCCCAGGTTCGATTCCGGCTTGGGTCACTGTCTGTGCAGAGTCTGCACGTTCTCCCCGTGTCTGCGTGGGTTTCCTCCAGGTGCTCCGGTTTCCCCCCACAAGTCCCGAAAGATGCGCTGTTAGGTAATTTGGACATTCTGAATTCTCTCTCAGTGTACCCGAACAGGTGCCGGAATTTGGCGACTAGGGGATTTTCACAGTAACTTCATTGCAGTGTTAATGTATGCCGACTTGTGACAATAAAGATTATTATTATTATTTGAACAAAGCATCCGGAAAGTTAACCCATATAAATAGGCAGCCAGAGGACTGATTAGGTCAGCTGCCTACACTGATGCTTAATAAACGCCAGTAACGTGGCTTCAGTCTCCATGCCAGCGGAGGTAGTTCTTGGCCCCTGCTTCTCTTACTTGCCTCATTGTGATATCATGGCATAGAAGTGTGCCATGATGAGCAACGCTCAGACATCAAGGACGCTACATAAATAGAGAGAATTCTCAATAATGCTGCCAAGGGATTTGGCATGACCTCATATGGTTTCCCTTCAACCTATGGTCTCCCACAATTTTAACTTTCCTACTTTTCTCAGGCTGCTAAATGCCCTTCTTCCATTATGCAAGTCACTGAGCTTGACCTTCAGAAGAATGAAGCATGTTCCAGAACCAGATGGCTCACATATGATAAGCCGGAGGTTGCAGCTAGATTCAAAGCCCTCAGGAGATTTACTTAAGAGAGGAAACCACTTAGAATTTTGCAACACAGAAACAGGCCATTCAGTCCAACTGGGCAGTGGCAGAGCTTGGTGCCTCGCAAGCCACCTCCTACATTATTTCATTTCACCCATCAACACACTCTTCCATTTCTTTACCGATGTACTAATTCAGCACTCCCTTATGTGCACTGAATGCAGCCTTGGACAGAGTGTGGAAGTTTGGTGAGAAGAGGGAAATTTTAAATATCTTTCTGAAAATCTAATATTGTTTGTATTTGTATTTAACATTTAACTGCAAGCACTGCTTAACCTCTATGTCTCATCCAGAGGCCTAAGTAGCAGGATGGAAGCTATCCACTGGCTGCAAGAGTTGACCGAGAAGACTGGCTTGAACTAATCTCTGCGAGACCTGGGCTCAGCTAAGTCCCTTTTTCCAGAACATATAAATTCTGACATTCTCTGTGTTACCAGCACTAAGTGTGACTTCAAACAGAGTGTGGAGGTTTGGTGATAGGCAGGAGTTCGATGAGGAGGGCAGAGAGGTACTCCTTAGCTTTTTGTAACTTTTTCCACTCTGCAGGAATTGGTTTCTGCTCTACAGGAGACGAAGTGAGCTGTCGGTGAGTATCTGGTGAATAGCCGGTAAGTGGCCAAGGTCTATTTTCCGAGGTTTAAAATAGTACTGGAGTTTGTGATGAGATTTATAAATATCTAAAGAAAAATAAGTAATTAAAAGAAATAAGTAATGAATTAAAGCTCATAAGTATGGCAGGGCAGGTGATGTGTCAAGGCTGCAGCATGTGGGAGCTTGTGTAGTTAACCAGATAAAGTATATCTGAATAAGTGTCTTGAGGAACTCCAGCTCAGGTTCATTGAGCTGGAGGCTGAGCTGCAGACACTACGACATATCAGGGAAGGACAGAGTTACCTAGATGTTTTGTTTCAGGACGGGATCACATCCTCTAGGATAGAATCTTATGGTTTTTAAAATGGTCAAGGACAGGAGGCTATGACTGCAGCTGAGACAGGTAAGGGGACCCAAGGGGTAAGAGTGCAGGAGTGTCAGCCTTTTCAATTGTCCAACAGATTTGAGGTTATTTCAGCTTTTCTGGATGAAAGTGGGGACTACAAGGTGGATAACTGACTTACAATGGCACTGTGGTACGGAATGGGGGGGGGGGGGGGGGGGGGAGAATCAGAATTACCATAAGCTACTAAGCTACTCTCCCAATTCTGGATCACAATGTCTTCACCTTTCACAACAAGTTCTTCATCCAAACACACGGAACAGCCATGGGGACCAAATTTGCACCTCAATATGACAACATCTAGATGCACAAGTTTCAACAAGACCTCCTCACCGCACAGGACCTTCAACCGACGTTATACACCAGATACATCGATGACATTTCTTTCCTTTAGACCCACAGCGAAGAATTACTGAAATGACTACACGATAACATCAATAAGTTCCATCCAACCACCCGACTCACCATGGACTACTCTCCAGAATCGGTTACATTCTTGGACACACTCATCTCCATCAAGGACGGTCACCTCGGCACTTCGCTTTACTGCAAGCCCACGGATAACCTCACAATGCTCCACTTCTCCAGCTTCCACCCTAAACACATTAAAGCAGCCATCCCCTATGGACAAGCCCTCCGTATACACAGGATATGTTCACACGAGGAGGAGCATAACACACATCTACAGATGCTGAAAGATGTCCTCATATGAACGGGATATGGCGCTCAACTCATCGATCGACAGTTCCAACGCGCCACAGCAAAAAACTGCACCGACCTCCTCAGATGATAAACACGGGACACAACCGACAGAGTACCCTTCATCATCCAGCACTTCCCCGGAGCTGGGAAATTACGACATCTTCTTCGCAGCCTTCAACAAGTCATCGATGAAGACGAACATTTTGCCAAGGTCATCACCACACCCCCACCACTTGCCTTCAAACAACCGTGCAACCTCAAACAGACCATTGTTTGCAGCAAACTACCCAGCCCTCAGAACAGCGACCAGGACACCACACAACCCTGCCATGGCAATCTCTGCAAGACGTGCCAGATCATCAACATGGGTACCAACATTACACGTGAGAACACCACTCACCAGGTATGTGGTACATACTCGAGCAACTTGACCAACATTCTCTACCTCATATGTTGCAGGAAAGGATGTCTCGAAGCATGGTCCGTTGGCGAGACATGCAGACGCTGCGACAGAGGATGAACAGACATCACGCGACAATCGCCAGCAGGAATATTCCCTTCCAGTCGGGGAACACTTCAGCAGTCAAGGGCATTCAGCCTCTGATCTTCAGGTAAGCGTTCTCAAAGGCGGCCTTCAGGACGCCCGACAACGCAGAATCGCCGAGCAGAAACTTATAGCCAAGTTCCACACACATGAGTACGGCCTCAACCGGGACCTTGGATTCATGTCGCATTACATTCACCCCCCCACCATCTGGCCTGAGCTTGCAAAATCCTATCAACTGTCTTGGCTTGAGACAATTCACACCTCTTTAACCTGTGATTATCCCTCTCTCCAGTTGCTCCGTTTGGACCTGTAATTACCTGCAAAGACTCGCATTCAAAGTATCGTCTGGCATCATTGACTTTGTTTCTGGAACCCGCCTCTTCATTCACCTGAGGAAGGAGCTGTGCTCCGAAAGCTAGTGATTCGAAACAAACCCGTTGGACTTTAACCTGGTGTTATAAGACTTCTTACTGTGCTCCCAATTTGAGAGAGAGCTGACTGTTGGTGATGTCACCTGACGGTCTTGACCTGAGGGTCTCCACACATTAGGCGAGGGCAAGGTTTAGAATGCAAGACTTTCATGGATAACCTCAGCCGATACGGGAATTGAACCCATGTCGTTGGCGTCGCTCTGCATCACGAGTCAGTTGTCCAGCTGACTGAGCTAACCGACCAGGGGAAGCAAATAAGAATGCACTGGTAGCAGGTAAGAGTCTAGTGAGGGGGATTGATAGACTCATTAATTGTTTGGTGTCTTTAAGAAATTAATTGAGTATATGGCTTGGGAATAGAATAATTTTTAAAGACCATACCTAGTCTGCAAAAATATAGTTGCTGCTCTAGATAATGAATAAACTTGAACTTTAAGGGCATGTCTGCAAGATACAGATGTTGTTTCAATGAATGTTCCATGTAAACACTACCTAATGAAACATAATATGAATAAGTCATTGTGTTGAAAAGACATTCAACAAAAATTGCAACCACCAAGTAACTATAGCGAGGTTGATGGCTAGCCATCACACAAAAGACTCCAGCCTTGTGAGAAAGTGCATGAAGATATTAGATAATGCCAGGGGAACATTGGGTCAGGTTTCGTTCCTGAATTCCTGCCCTCCTGAATTCTTGAATCATCTACTTCTTTATACTTTTCTTATGTTTTTATATTTAACATTTTTTTGCTATGTTCTGACCAGTTTATGTATTATTTGATCTAAGTTTTTATTTTGTTCTCATGCAAGTGTACTAAAGTGAATAATTAGCAATAAAGTTGTATTTTGGACACCTCCAATCAACCAAACTGTTGACTCTTATTTGGAAGATAAATAAGAGGTCCTACAGGGATTAACATTTCTCTGTAGAGATGAGTGAGAGTCCAGATGGCTGTGTTGCCTGCCCGGTACCAGGGTTCAGGAGGGGAGGGAGGATCAAGTGGTTTTAGTCCAGAAAGGTACCAACGACATAGGCAGGATGAGGAAGGAGGTTCTGCATTGTCAGTATGAGAATCTTGGCACAAAATTAAGAAGCAAAACGTCAAAGGTAATAATTTCTGGATGATTACTTGAGCCACATGAAAATTGGTATAAATAAGGTTAGAGAAATGAATTTGTGGATCAAAGACAGGTATGGGAGTAGTGGGTTTCATTCTGCCCAGGCACCAGTATTGGAGAAAGTGGGATCTGAACCACTGTGATGGTCTATACCTGAAACATTCTAGGGCTGATGTTATGGCGAGCCACATAACTAGAGAAGTAGAGAGAGTTTTAAAACTAAATATTGGGAGCAAGATATCAAATTTGGGAAGATGTGGCATACTAAAGAGTGAAGACAAGGCAAAAGAGGAAGGTACTAATATGGGAAATGATAAACAGACCATGACAGGAAGGGAAGGGGTTGCTGAGGGGGCAGGCAAAAGATCAGGGGTGCATTTACAAATGGCCCCCAAATCCAAAAGTGGTCTTCCTGCACTGGTGAGCTCAGAAATAATGTAAGTGCGGCCTCGATGGGCAGTTCTTCGCTGAGGTAAAAAAAAACAGCAAAGTGAACTGCAGGTGCCAAGAGACACCCTGTTAAATGCGGCCGAAACTGGACATAGAAATGTTTCAGTTGAATCACGCCCCATATCTGGAGCATCATGTACAGTATTGGTCTCCTTATTTAACAAAATATGTAAATGTATTAGAAACAGTTCAGAGAAGGTTTACTAGATTAATACCAGGAATGGGCGGGTTGTCTTATGAGGAAAGGTTGGGGAGGTTAGGTTTGCATCCACTAAAGTTTAGAAGAGAGAGAGGCGACTTGATCAAAATGTTTAAGATCCTGAGTGATATTGACAGGATGGACGTGGAGTGGATGTTTCTATTGAGACAGAATTGAGAACTAGATGTCACTGTTTAAAATAAAAGGTTACTTATTTAAGACAGAGGAGAATGTCTTTCTCACAGAAGGTCTTGAGTCTCTGGAACTCTCCCTCTAGAGGCAGTGGAAGAAGAACCTTTGAATCTTTTTAAGGCAGTGCTGGATAGATTCTTAATAATAATAATCTTTTAATAATCTTTTATTAGTGTCACAATTAGGCTTACATTAACACTGCAATGAAAGGTTATCGGGGGTAGGTAGGAATGTGCGGTTGAGGTTACAATCAGATCAGCCATGATCCTATTGAATGGCGGAGCAAGCTCGAGGTGCCAAGTCCTGCTCCTAATTTGCATATTCATACGTTCAACTGCAACCATGCTATTCATCTTAAACGCTCCATAAGGCAGCCTGTGACATATTCTAACCACACTCTCTAACAAAGGGTAAAGGGGCAATGTTTTCTGTTGGATAACTGCCCGAGAGATGGTTCCAAGATGGCGACAGAGGGTCGCGACTCTCTGCGAGCTCTCTCCCACAGATCCTCTTTCTACATCTCTTATAACCGTACTAACCTTTTAAAACTTAATTCTAACAGTAACATTATGTCCTATGTTTTCTTCATGTGTGGAACGAACAGTCTAGACTATATGCAGAACAATATTTTTCACTGTACGTGACAATAAATTAAATCAAATCAATGTTGAAGAAAAAATTGATACCTTAGGCTTACATTACAGAACTTAATTAATCTGGACTTTAAAAAAAATGATGCACCACTATTTTTAACAGATTTAATAATATCGTGGTCTAAGATTGGATTGCCTCATTTATTTGGTATGGGACTCATGTTCCATGACCTACCCACATTGCTTCCAGCTGAGCTTGGTAGGAGATGCATTTGGAGTTGACGGCTCATTTAAAAAAAAAAATTATTCTCCTTTTTCACATTTTCTCCCAAATTTACACCCACCAACAATAAACAATAATCAGTAACAAATATGTCAATCCCCATATCAATAACAACGATCCCATCCTCCCACCAACCCTCAAGCATTAGCCCGCATGTTCACACAAACAAATGACAAAAAGGAATTAGGGGTCACCCATGGTCGCCATTAACACACACAGCCCCCCTCCCCCAACCCTCCCACCCAGCCGTCCCAACTAATGTTCGATGTTATCCAGTTCTTGAAAGTGCATAATGAATAATGCCCATGAATTGAAGAACCCCTCCATCCTTCCCCTCAGTTCAAACTTAACCTTCTCAAGAATGAAGAATTCCAACAGGTTCCCCTGCCACGCCAGGGCACAGGGTGGAGAGGTTGCTCTCCAACCTATCAGGATCCGCCTTCGGGCGATCAACGAGGCGAAGGCTACAACATCTGCCTCCGCACCCGTTTCCAACCCTGGCTGGTCCGACACCCCAAATCTGGGGCGCGATTCTCCACACCCACGCCGAAGTGGCCGCGCCGTCGTGAACGCCGTCGAGGTCCCGACCGATTCAGGCCCTGACAATGGGCCAGTATCGGGGCCGCGTCATCTACCTGCGCCAGGCCTTGTCGCCCGCGTAAAAGCGGCGCCGAATAGATGACGCCTCCGGCACCACATAACGGACGTCATCCGCGCATGCGCGGGTTGGCCGGCGCCAACCCGCGCATGCGTGGTTGCCGTCCTGTCCAAATCCGCCCCCCAAGAAGATGGGGGACGGATCTTGCGGGGCAGCGGAAGGAAGGCGGTCCTCCTTCAGAGAGGGCGGCCCGACGATCGGTGGGCACCGATCGCGGGCCACCCCACATTAAAGGTGAAGCCCGGTGCAGGATCCCCCCTCGCCCCCCCACAGGCCGCCCCCCCAGTGTTCACGCACCGCCCACGACTGTAGTGACCAGGTGTGGACGGTGCCGGGGGGAACCCGCCATTTTGGCCTGGCCGCTCGGCCCATCCGGGCCTCAGAATCGCGTGGGTGCCAGAGAATCGCCATTTTGGGTATCTCCGGCGATTCTCCGGCCTGCGGCCCGCGAAACTCGACTGGCCCGTTCCCGCCGCTTGGGAGAATCGCGGGAGGGCGTCGGACCGGCGGCCCCGGAAATTTTGGCGGCCCAGGCAATTCTCCCAACCGGCGTGGGAGTGAAGAATCGCGCCCATGGCCTCCCGGGGGCCCCGGTCCAGTTTCACATGCACCACTTTAGAAATTACCCTAAGGACTTCTGGGTGCGGCTATGCAGAGCTAGGTCGCATATTCGGTAGCTCCCGCTTGGAATGGACTTTTGGGCTCTTTTACAGGGCTCCCACGGCATTTGTCTGACATTTCCCGGTGTGGCAAGAAGACTGCAGCATTCCCCTGACAGTGTCCCCCAGGAATGTTGTGTCTTTTGGCTACCAGACCCGGCAGAAACAGTAAAAGATTTGGCTTTGGCTGCAGGTTTAGACAAAAGCCTCTTCCAGCATGCAAGCGGGGGAAGGGCAAGCTTAAAGATGCCATCTGACTTGACTCTATCAAAGGTGAATTCTAGCAGCAGAGGGAACAACTGTGAAAAGATCTACCAAGGCCATTGAATAAGCAGGGACGAGGCTTCCGGTGGCGGCCATGGCGGAGTAGGTCGCGCAGTCGGCAGCTCCCGTCTGGAACTGACTCTCAGACCTTTTTCAGGAGTTTCCATAGACTTAAACGGACCAGAAGTATAACGGCCAAAGGAGCGGCACTGGAGCAACGGTAGAAGCGAGGGAAAGAAAACAAAATGGCGGCGGCCAGGGACAAAGGGGAGCTGCAGGAGTTCATCAAGCACTGCTTCGAGGAGCAGCGCGAGGAGATGCGCAAGGAGATGTTGGCGCCTATGCTTTCGGCAATTGAAGGACTTGGGATCACCCAGAAGGTCCACGAAGCTAAGATCCAGGAGGTACAGAAAAGAGTCAGTCAGAACGAGGACGAGCTCGTGGGCCTGGCGGTGAGAGTGGAGCAGAACGAGGCGCCACACAAGAGGTGGGCGGGAAGACTCGAAGACCTGGAGAACAGGTCGAGGAGAAAGAATCTGCGAATCCTGGGTCTCCCTGAGGGAGTGGAGGGGGCTGATGCCGGGGCATATGCGAGCATGATGCTCGAGGCTGTGGTGCTGGGTTCTCTGGTGCACAGATGAGCCAACACAGTTGCCTGGGCACTGCTGGTTGTCCCTGTACACTAAGGTATGCCGGCAGGTATCGATCCACTCCTGTACCATGTGGTGTTGGGTTCTCTGGTGCACAGATGAGCCAACACAGTTGTATGTGGTACAACTCTATTTTATTTTAACTCTTATATACAGTTCGTTCTGGATACTCTGCACGTGCTGTCTCCCTGAGTGTGTCGTGTAGCAGGTCTGTCCTGGTCCTCGTCTCCAGCTAATACTGACCACCAGGTGTCGTGTTTGTGCTTTTATATCTTTCTGTGATTGGTTGTGGTGTTGTGTGTTCTGATTTGTCTGTTGGTGTGTCTATCATGATGTGTGTGTTTGAATATCATGACATCCCCCCTTTTTACAAAGATATGTGCCTACCTGGTTATAAATATAATCGTGTCGTGAGTGCATCTAAGAGTGTGTGTGTGTGTTGTGTACAGCGTGTGTATATGACATAACTATTTACATGGGGCGATGTCGGGTGCGTCACACTAACAAGGTTGTACCATAACAAAACATGAATGCGAGAAAAAAACCAACTTGAACAGTGGTCCGGTCAGACGATATCTGGAACGATAAACAACAACAGGTTATAATACAGAAGTGTTTGACTTTTTGAACGTATGAACAGCGTTATAAGTCCAGTCTAATGGGTGACCGCCTCAAGAATAGGCTGGTCCTCAAGCTGGTTCAGCTGTGGAGATTTGGGTTCACACTGGTTCACCTTGGACTGTTGGAGGTGATGCTGCTGCCGAAGTCTCTACTTTTCCATTTGTTGTACTTCGTGCTGTGCTTGGTTTTTCATTCGTGCAAATATAACATTCAACATCTTTGTTAGTGTTGCCTTGGCTGTGGTTTGGTTCTGGTGGCGATGGAAGGGGCATGATCCGTGGCATCTCCACGAAGTCATCCTTGGGAACCAGTGGAGGCTCCGGCGTGTGCGTACGGTTCAGTTGCGAGCGTGGAAGGCGGCGCAAAGCTCGTTGATTGCGCCTACGCACCAATCCATCCGCCCTGCATGCCAGGAACAAGGTGGAGTCTTTTTTCTTTTTATGTTTGTGGTGGACGGCATCTTGTAGCCGATGGGTCGTTGCCATCGAAGAAGCACCATCACTAATATCATGCAAGGCGATGACTGTGCCAGATGTGGAAGTTGGCCCAGACCGTGCACGCTGGTTCCGGCCACCTGCTGTGCCGGAAGGGCAACTCCGCAGAGAAACGTCGAAGCATGTCGCCTTGGAGAGAGAATTGTTGCTCGCATCAACGTCTGGCGATGGCGCGAATTGGTGTGTCCGTCTTGGACCGCCGGTGCTGGTCGCCACTGCCGACCCAGTGGGACTGCCACGCGATCCAATCCCTGTCGCCGTGGCATCCGCCGTCACCCTGAGCGTGCCATCACCGAGGCCGCGACACCGCCCGTCCGGAGCAAGGTCTGGTGTGCGCGAATCAGAGTCGGCGCTTGGCTGTTCCCCATCTGGAGTCCGGTCTGCCTTCCGTCGATGCTCCCTGTCCGGAGTCCTAAACAGGTTCACTTGAGGCAGCCGAGATTCCCTGAAGCTGCACTTCTGGAGTCGGAACATGCAGGAATGCACCGACCAGTGGAGAGGCTCGAGCCATCGAGGGTGGAAGCGGTGCGCCGCCACCGCAGTCGTCAGTGGTCCCACCGTGATCGTCGAGTGCCTCGGTACGCACTAGGCGAGGTCTGTCACCTTGCACCTTTTGCATGGGAAGTGGGATGCTGTCGTCACTCGTCTCACATCCCGTGGATAGATCCTCATTAGCAGCTTGCTGTTCACTTGGGTTGGGTAAATTGTCAGAGTTTTCATCTGGTGGTGCACACCATGTCGGTGGACTGTCATTGTCTTGCCGTTGTCCTTCATTTGGGCTTTTCTTCTTTGGAATTTTAAATCTTCCCCCAGACATTGCAGAACCTTGTTTATTACCCCCAAATTCTCCCATATGTATGGTCTCGAATATAGGATCCAATGTTTCTATCGACATTGTACTATTTTCCAAAGAACATTCCGTTTCACTTTTCTTCTCAGGTACCTCATATGTATCTTTGTCTAATGTACATGCCTTCATGGTCTCTGGGTCTGATTTTGCTGGGACTGGCATGGTCACAGTCTCTCTTTTACTGTTCTCAATTGCCCACATTATACTCCCCATACATAACTGCTTAATCACTGGGGTTAGTGTGGTACAATGGATAATCGGGTCGACCTTATCTGCATCTTCACCATTAGTGGAAAGCACACTTGGTTCACTTGAAACTGCTGCGGGTTTTAAATTCGTTATCTGGCTACTCGATGTCGGTGTCCTCAGGATTCTTGCTCCAATGTTCTGCTCATTTATCAGTGGAGTGTGTATAGGTTCAATGCAATTAATGTTCCCCTCAAGGTTTGAAGAGTCATTACTGACTAACTGCTGGTCTCCGAAGTTGGGACTTTGCGGCGTTGTGTTGAAGGGAGACATTTGTCCCTGCTGTAGATATGATTCAGGTTGTGTTATTTCCATTACCTGAGGATCAATGTCTTGTCCATTTTTTCGATCCGTACTAAAACACTGGCAATTCTCAGTCTGCTCCTTGCAAGTTAAACATTCAAGTAATTTCTTTAGCAAATCCTCAGCATCCTTCTGTGACCGTGCAGCATTATTAATCTCTGTTCGGCTATAATGATCCTGAAGGTCAGCGCATAAACCTTTTTTCTTCGGGATTGGAAGAGGCGATTCCTTTGGCTTGTCTTCAATTGGGCTGGAACAGTCTTCAGCGCTGTGCCCTTCATTGTAGCATGAGAGACCGTCATGGTCATGCTGCTGTGTAGGGGAGCATGGTAGGCTGTTATAGCCTTCTTGCTGTTCACGTGAGCATGGCAGACTTGCATCGTCTGCCGCTGGTTGGTCAGGAGAGGTTGCTAGACCCTCATGGTCTTGTTCCTGCAAGGACCGCACATTGGAGTCTTGCGTTGCTTCTATCGTGGAGGCTGTCCACGAGCTCTCTGTGGAGGCTTGTGACACTGGAGTCACTTCTTGTTCGTGCAAGGACTGCGCTCTGGAGTCTTGCGTTTCTGCAATTGTGGAGTCTGTCCACGAGCTCTGTGTGGAGGCTTGTGACTCTGGAGTCACTTCTTGTTCGTGCAAGGACTGCGCTCTGGAGTCTTGCGTTGCTTCTATCGTGGAGGCTGTCCACGAGCTCTCTGTGGAGGCTTGTGACACTGGAGTCACTTCTTGTTCGTGCAAGGACTGCGCTCTGGAGTCTTGCATTTCTGCAATTGTGGAGTCTGTCCACGGGCTCTGTGTGGAGGCTTGTGACTCTGGAGTCACTTCTTGTTCATGCAAGGACTGCGCTCTGGAGTTTTGCATTGCTTCTATCGTGGAGGCTGTCCACGAGCTCTCTGTGGAGGCTTGTGACACTGGAGTCACTTCTTGTTCGTGCAAGGACTGCGCTCTGGAGTCTTGCGTTTCTGCAATTGTGGAGTCTGTCCACGAGCTTGCTGTGGAGGCTTGTGACTCTGGAGTCACTTCTGGTTCATGCGAGGACTGCGATCTGGAGTCTTGCATGTCTTCTTTCATAGAGTCGGGAACGTTGAGCGGGACATGGACCATGCTCTGTGTGGCAGCAGGGCGCTCTCCGTGTGCTTGCACCACTCCCTGTCTGTTAATGTCAGGCTGCAGCATCATCCGGTACTGATAAGTTGGGACGTCATATCTGCTGGGTTGAAGATCCTCAAATCCGAAAAATGAATCCGCATCTGCGTCGGATTCAATGTGGGGGCCGCCAATGTGCAACACGAAAGGTTCGTCCGAGTCATAGTCGTCTAGGACCATGGAGCTGTCATTGGGCTCGCGAGGTCCGGAAACACTGTAAAGATCGTCATCGAAGTATTCGAGGTCGGAATCATCGGCTTATGCGTAGGTAACTGCTTGTCGGAGGGTTCTTCAGAGGTCAAATTCATCTCCTGGGTCAATTCGCGGCAATGTGCTGTCATTCCAGGTGAGGGAAGGTTGTTTTACAGCTTTAACAGATTTTTGTTTTTTTTGATTTGGGACGTTTCCCTTTTAAATTGGATTTGGGACGTTTCCCCTTTAAATTGGTGCGGTCTGGGACCTCTGACATCGTGACGCTCGGTATGTAGCACGTAGGAAGCGACTGCGCATGCTCAGATCGCTGTTCCTTTACCGATGGCCGTTTTCTTGACTGCGCATGCGCAGCATCTCGCGCATGCGCAAACAAAACTTCCGGTTCTGCGCACTGCTCGCTCAACTGTGCTAGCGTGATACCTTTAGCAAGATGGCCGCCGACCTCGACCCAGCCCTCTCTCAGGCCCGGGATTTCGGCCTCTGGGAATTCGGGCTCCGGGATCCCGGCCACGAGGTGAGTACTGCCGCTTTTCTTACCTTTACTTGCCGATTGGATTGTGTTTTCTTCACAGTACTTGGAGAATTTGTCCAGGACTGCCTGGTAATCGTACCTTTGCTGCCTCCTGAAGAACCTGATCCTTGTGAATATTTCTCTTGTCCTTGCACCGGCGATGGTGAGGAGAAATTCAATTTTTTCACTATCATCCAGGTCTTGGAGTTCAGCTGCCACCAGGAACAATTCGAACACTTGCCGGAATCGCCGCCAGTTTTCGCGGAGATCGCCGTGGCACTGGAGCGGCTGCGGAACCGGGAGCTCTATCATTTTGCCTGGGCACTGCTGGTTGTCCCTGTACACTAAGGTATGCCGGCAGGTATCGATCCACTCCTGTACCATGTGGTGTTGGGTTCTCTGGTGCACAGATGAGCCAACACAGTTGTATGTGGTACAACTCTATTTTATTTTAACTTTATATACAGTTCGTTCTGGATACTCTGCACGTGCTGTCTCCCTGAGTGTGTCGTGTAGCAGGTCTGTCCTGGTCCTCGTCTCCAGCTAATACTGACCACCAGTTGTCGTGTTTGTGCTTTTATATCTTTCTGTGATTGGTTGTGGTGTTGTGTGTTCTGATTTGTCTGTTGGTGTGTCTATCATGATGTGTGTGTTTGAATATCATGACAGAGGCGATGATGGGCACGAAGGCCCCTTCGTGGCCGCTGGAGTTGGACGGGGCACATCGGGTGCTGGCGAGGAAGCCCCAGGCAAATGAGCCGCCAAGGGCGATGGTGGTGAGGTTTCACCGGTTCACGGACAGAGAGTGGGTCCTGAGATGGGCCAAGAAGGAGCGGAGCAGTAAGTGGGACAATGCAGAGATCCGAATATACCCGGACTGGAGCACGGAGGTGGCAAAGCGGAGAGCGGGTTTCAACCGGGCAAAAGCGGCGTTGTACCGGAAAGAAGTGAAATTCGGAATGCTGCAGCCAGCGCGACTGTGGGTCACATACAAGGGCCAACACTATTACTTTGAAACGCCTGAAGAGGCGTGGACCTTTGTACAAGCCGAAAAGTTGGACTCTAACTGAGGGTTTGTGAGGGTAGGGGGGATGTTTGAGGTTTGATGTGTGATGTTTGTTGTATATAGGGGGTCAATCACGCGCAGGAAATGTTACATGGGCTGGGGGAGAGAGACAAGGCCGCGACAGGAGCTGCGCCAGAGGGGGCGGAGCGGGCTTTGGAAAGCGCGAGGTGTTTTCCCGTGCGCGGGAAGAAAGGCGGGAAGGGGAACGAAGGAATGCATATGGATTGGGAGACTCCCACGCGGGGAAGTCAATGGGACAGCGGGGGAAGCCGGGGTCAGCAGGCGCCAGCTGACTTACGGGAGTGACATGGGGGGAGCAAAAAAGCTAGACAGGGGTCTAGCAGGGGGGGAGGGGAGGGGGGGGGGGAAGGGGGGGGGGAAGGGTTGCTGCTGCACTGGCCGAAAGGGAATGGGACACAGAAGAGGTGGTCGCGACGGGGATCCCCCCTCTGGGAGACTGGAGGGTGAGGGAGGCGTGGACACGGGACTGGCCCAGAAAAGGAGATGGCTAGTCGGCGGGGCGTGGGGGGGGTGAGAGCCCCTCCAATCCGGCTGATAACGTGGAATGTGACGGGCCTGAATGGGCCGGTGAAGAGGGCTCGAGTGTTCGCGCACTTAAAGGGACTGAAGGTGGACGTGGCCATGCTCCAAGAGACACACCTGAAGGTGGCGGACCAGGTCAGGCTAAGAAAGGGATGGGTAGGACAGGTATTCCACTCGGGACTGGACGCGAAGAATAGAGGCGTGGTAATATTGGTGGGAAAGCGGGTGTCATTTGAGGCCAAGACTATTGTAGCGGACAATGGAGGGCGATATGTAATGGTGAGCGGTAGGCTGCAAGGGATGTGGGTGGTGTTGGTAAACGAATACGCCCCGAACTGGGATGATGCAGGATTCATGAAGCGCATGTTGGGGCGCATTCCGGACCTGGAGATAGGAGGCCTGATAATGGGAGGGGACTTCAATACAGTGTTGGATCCAGCACTAGACCGCTCCAAATCAAGGACTGGAAAGAGGCCGGCGGCGGCCAAGGTACTTAGGGGGTTTATGGATCAGATGGGGGGAGTGGACCCATGGCGGTTTGCAAGGCCGCAGGCCAGGGAATTTTCTTTCTTCTCCCATGTACACAAAGCCTACTCCCGGATAGATTTCTTTGTTCTGGGTAGGGCACTCATCCCGAGGGTGGAGGGGACGGAGTATTCGGCTATAGCCATTTCGGACCATGCCCCACACTGGGTGGAACTGGAGCTGGGAGAGGAGAGGGACCAACGCCCGTTGTGGCGGCTGGATGTGGGACTGCTGGCGGACGAGGTGGTGTGTGGGAAGGTGAGGGGGTGTATCGAAAGGTACTTGGAGGCCAATGACAACGGGGAGGTGCGGGTGGGGGTGGTATGGGAGGAGTTGAAGATGGTGATCAGGGGAGAGCTAATTTCCATTAGGGCTCATAGGGAGAAGACAGAGGGTATGGAAAGGGAGAGGTTAGCGGGGGAGATTTTGAGAGTGGACAGGAGATACGCAGAGGCCCCGGAGGAAAGATTACTTGGGGAAAGACGACGGCTCCAGACGGAGTTTGACCTGTTGACCACAGGGAAGGCGGAGGCACAGTGGAGGAAAGCGCAGGGGGCGACCTACGAGTATGGGGAAAAGGCTAGTCGGATGCTGGCACACCAGCTCCGTAAGAGGATGGCAGCGAGGGAAATAAGGGGATTCAAAGATGGAAGGGGAGCCACGGTTCGGAGTGCGATGAAAATAAACGAGGTATTCAAGGCCTTTTATGAAGAGCTGTACAGATCCCAGCCCCCAGCGGGGGAAGAGGGGATGAGACGATTCCTAGATCATCTGAGATTCCCGAGGGTGGAGGAGCAAGAGGTGGCTGGTTTGGGGGCACCAATTGGGTTGGAGGAGCTGAGCAAGGGTTTGGGGAGCATGCAGGTGGGGAAGGCCCCGGGACCGGACGGATTCCCGGTGGAGGAAGTACAGGAAGTACCCAGACCTGTTGGCCCCGCTACTGGTGAGGACCTTTAATGAGGCAAGAGAGGAGGGGACCCTGCCCCCGACAATGTCGGAAGCGACAATTTCTTTGATCCTAAAGCGGGACAAGGACCCACTGCAATGTGGATCGTACAGGCTGATCTCGCTCCTCAATGTGGATGCAAAGTTGCTGGCAAAAGTGCTGGCCACGAGGATCGAGGACTGTGTCCCGAGGGTAATCCACGAGGACCAGACGGGATTTGTAAAGGCCAGGCAACTAAACACCAATGTGCGGCGGCTCTTAAACATGATAATGATGCCATCGGAGGAGGGAGAGGCGGAGATAGTGGCAGCTATGGACGCGGAGAAGGCCTTTGACCGAGTAGAGTGGGAGTACCTCTGGGCGGTGCTGCGCAGGTTTGGGTTCGGGGTAGGGTTTATCAATTGGGTTAAGCTCCTTTACAGAGCCCCGATGGCAAGTGTAGTGACGAACCGGCGGAGGTCGGATTACTTTCGACTGTACCGAGGGACGAGGCAGGGGTGCCCCCTGTCCCCCCTGTTGTTCGCATTGGTGATCGAACCATTGGCCATGTCATTGAGGGAGTCTAATAAATGGAAGGGGGTGGTCCGAGGGGGAGAAGAGCATCGGGTGTCGCTATATGCGGATGACCTGTTGCTGTACGTGGCGGATCCAATGGAGGGGATGGTGGAGGTCATGCAGACTCTAAGGGAGTTTGGGGAGTTTTCGGGCTATAAGCTCAATGTAGGGAAGAGTGAGCTCTTTGTATTACAGGCGGGGGACCAAGAAAGAGGGATAGGGGACCTACCGCTGAGGAGGGCGGAGGGGAGCTTTCGGTATCTGGGGATCCAGATAGCCAGGAGTTGGGGGACCCTACATAAACTGAATCTGACGAGGTTGGTGGAGCAAATGGAGGAGGATTTCAAAAGATGGGACATGTTACCGCTCTCGCTGGCGGGTAGAGTGCAGTCGGTCAAAATGGTGGTCCTTCCGAGGTTTCTGTTTGTGTTTCAGTGCCTTCCCATTGTGATCACTAAGGCCTTTTTTAAGAGAGTAGGCAGGAGTATTATGGGGTTTGTGTGGGCGAATAAGACCCCGAGGGTAAGGAGGGGGTTCCTGGAACGCAGTAGGGACCGAGGAGGGTTGGCGCTGCCAAACCTGGGGAGCTACTACAGGGCAGCAAATGTGGTGATGATCCGCAAGTGGGTTATGGAGGGAGAGGGGGCGGCATGGAAGAGGATGGAGATGGCGTCCTGTCAAGGAGCGAGCCTGGGGGCGTTGGTGACGGCACCGCTGCCGCTCTCGCCAACAAAGTATACCACGAGCCCGGTGGTGGCCGCAATGCTAAGGATCTGGGGCCAGTGGAGACGGCACCGGGGTGCAATGGGAGCATCGATGTGGTCCCCGATCAGGGGTAACCACCGGTTTGTCCCGGGGAAGCTGGACGGGGGGTTCCAGAGCTGGCATCGGGTGGGGATTGGAAGAATGGGGGACCTGTTCATCGACGGGACGTTTGCGAGCCTAGGGGCACTGGAGAAGTTCAAGTTACCCCCGGGAAATGCCTTTAGATATATGCAGGTGAGGGCTTTTGTGAGGCGACAGGTGAGGGAATTCCCGTTGCTCCCAGCACAAGAAGTTCAAGATAGGGTGATCTCGGGTGTATGGGTCGGGGAGGGCAAGGTGTCGGAAATACACCAGGAGTTGAAAGAAGAGGGGGAAGCGCTGGTAGAAGAGTTGCAGGGTAAATGGGAGGAGGAGCTGGGGGAGGAGATCGAGGAAGGTCTATGGGCTGATGCCCTAGGTAGGGTTAATTCCTCCTCCTCGTGTGCCAGGCTCAGCCTGATGCAATTTAAGGTGGTCCACAGAGCGCACTTGACGGGGGCGAGGTTGAGTAGGTTCTTTGGGGTAGAGGACAGATGTAGAAGGTGCTCAGGGAGCCCGCCGAACCATGTCTATATGTTTTGGTCATGCCCGGCACTGGAGGGGTTCTGGAGAGGAGTGGCGGGAGCAATATCTCAGGTGGTGAAAGTCCGGGTCAAGCCAAGCTGGGGGCTAGCAATATTTGGAGTAGTGGACGAACCGGGAGTGCAGGAGGCGAAAGAGGCCGGCATTCTGGCCTTTGCGTCCCTAGTAGCCCGGCGAAGGATCTTGCTAATGTGGAAGGAGGCGAAGCCCCCCAGCCTGGAGGCCTGGATAAATGATATGGCTGGGTTCATAAAGTTGGAGAGGATTAAGTTTGCCTTGAGAGGGTCTGCGCAGGGGTTCTACAGGCGGTGGCAACCGTTCCTAGACTATCTCGCGGAGCGTTAGAGGAAGGTCGGTCAGCAGCAGCAGCAACCTTGGGGGGGGGAGGGGGGGTGGGGGAGACGTCCTGGGGGGGGGGGGGGGGAGAGGGGGGACTGCCTGGGAGGGTGGATGAGCAAGAGATAACATGAAGGGTTGGGGAAACTGGCACGTATGGGAGAGAGCCAGTGTACAAAGCTGTGTAAATATATCATTTTGCCATGTATATATCTTGCTCTGTGCGATTTCGCGTTTTTTTTTGTTACCGGGGGGGGGGGGGGGGGGGCTTATTGTTTGTAAGGGAGAAAAATTGTGTTAAAAAACTAATAAATGTATTTTTTTAAAAAAAGAAATTACCCTAAAAACCTCCTTCCAGTAATCCTCTAGCTTTGGACAGGACCAAAACAAATGAACCTGATTAGTTGCGACCCCACAACGTTCACACACATCTTCTACTCCTTCAAAGAATCGGCTCATCCTCGCCCCCGTGAGGTGTGCTCTGTATACCACCTTCAACTGTATCAGCCCCAACCTCACGCACGAGGTGGAGGCGTTTACTCTCCAGAGCACCTCACACCAGAACCCCTCCTCCATATCCTCTCCCAACTCTTCCTCCCACTTTGCTTTGATCCCTTCCAGTGGTGCCTTCTCCTCTTCCAAAATAGCTCCGTAAACTGCTGACACTACCCCCTTCTCCAGTCCCCCTGTCGTCAGCACCTGCTCCAGCAATGTGGAGGCCGGCACCACCGGAAAGCTCTGTATCTCCTTTCTGGCAAAATCCCGAACCTGCATGTATCTAAACATTTCCCCCTGCTCCAGCCCATACTTCGCTTCCAGCTCTTTCAATCCTGCAAACGACCCCTTAGAAACAAATCTTTTAGTGTCTTAATCCCCTTCTCCTTCCATTTCCGAAAATTTCCATCCCACCTCCCTGGCTCAAATCTGTGGTTCCCATGAATCGGCATTTCCCTTGACCCTGCCCCAAATCCGAAGTGTTGCTGAAACTGCCTCCAAATTCTCAACGAAGCTATTATTACCGGACTCCCTGAGTATTTCCCCGGGGCTATCGGGAGTGGCGTTGTTGCTAGTGCTTTCAATCCCGACCCCCTGCACAAACTCTCCTCCATTCTGACCCACTGGTAATCAATCCCTCTGACCCAGCTCTGCACTTTCTCCACATTCAACACCCAGTAGTAATACATCAAGAGCTGACGGTGCATTTGCCTGAGGGTGACATTAGGCTGACAGACTTCCACACTGCTGGCTGCCCCTGCATTCAGCAGGGGGCTGAAATGTATTGTGCGGATAGCCTACCTTCTGCTATTAAAGCCAACCTGCATCACTTAAGAATAGTGAACAGTAAGACTGAGAGACGCTCCAGGGTGGAGAATGTGGTCATGGGGAATGCAATGGTCACACAAGTTGCCAGGAGTCCCTCAAGGACCATTCTCAGGAGGTAGAGGGAACAGGTGAATAGAAAGGTCAAATTCTAGAGTCTAGCTCAGGACCCGGCAGTGTTACAAGCAGTGTACTTTCTGCACATAGGTGATGACCAAGTTCAGTTAAAGCATTTTCATATCTCTTGTTTACCATACCAGCAACAAAGCAGAGAAAGCAACAGTCACAGCACTACTGAAGAGGCACCATCAATTGTCACTTGCAGCCACCTCAGATACTGGCATTGCACATTCCCTGGAAATTGTATTAGGGTTGAACTCAGCACGTGGTGAGTTACCAGGTCCAAGGCCTTCAACCAGGCCTGGGGTAAAGGATGGTTTGTTTGCCAGCCCAACAACGGGCGATGTCACAGACCACTCCTTTGGAGGTCCCAACTTTGAAAAGGTGTGGGTTTTCTTACTCAATGTGCTGCTATTGTGCCATATGTGACGATCTTCAAACATGTAGAATCTTGAAAAGTCTTCCAAGTGGCAACAATGCTGTGTTTACGGATTCTTCAAAAAGGCCCAAATGTTGCTACCACGTTGTACAATTTGCTGTATGCAGCCAGTGCTAGATGTACTGTTGAGCAGGGTGGCCAAGTTGGTGCAAGATTGGTATCAGAATGACAGCCCTCAAAAGGGGAGATGCATTATGGCTGAAACAGGCACTAGAGTTCATTGTGGAAGAGAATCCAGGAAGGGGGGAAGTGAATTATGGTGCAACAGGGAAGAAAGTATGTTGCCTGATGATGCTTTGAGGACGTGCAGTGGGGAGGCTGGAGTATGCTCCATTCACAGGGCTCCAGTAGGCCCTTCAGGCAAAGTCTGTAAAGGCAGTTGGATCAGATAGTGATGATGGTCACTGCTAGGAGTCTAGTTCCAAGGAGCTAAATGCAGCGTTGCAAAAGGTTTAATGATCTTGCTTGAGTGGTCAAGATCAGTGAATGTATCTGCAAATGTCAATCATACCAAATGCACCACCAGCTACAGGCACTGCTCAATGCACCCCTCCCCCCACCCCACCCCCACCACACACACACACACACACACACACACACTCACCTACCAATAAACCCTATCAGTCACATACCTCATATTCATAAATTCTTCACATTACCCTCACACACTATCATAGACATCACACAGACACACACACACACATCTCACAGCTTTGGCACACTGCTAGCTATTCAACCTTGATAGCCACATCAACTATACACATTGCAACACACTCACTGAAACACTTCCATCTCTCTTGCAGGGCAAGTTGGCTCATAACTGGAGGCACCAGGAGCTAACTGGAGGGGACAGGGACAACTGCATGTCCTTTGAACACTAGTATCTGAAGCCATGAGAGCAGCACTCTGACTTGTATGACAGCAATGTATATTCTTGCATTATAGCTTCTACTGCAGGACCCAAAGGTGGAGGAGACAATAGGCACCATCACTTGAGTGGTTATTGCTGAGACGGTGGGCAGCAATGGGGCTGAAACCATTAAAGATGACTGTATCCTCATTCCTAATCCTCCTGGCTCATATCCCATTTCCACCTCATACAACAATCTCTTCTGATTTATAAGCTGCAGATGTTGGAACAGGCACCTCTTTCTATCGCCGCTCCTTTCCCTGCAACTCTATCCTTGGGCCTTCTACCTTTCAATTATCCAAGAACTGAAACTTGGCCAGGTAGTGTTGAATGAGCAGGAAGACAGTGATGAAGAAGAAACATTATCACTTGACTTCACGCTCAGAGTCATCAGCTCTGAAAGTAAAATTGTGCCCGATTTAGAGGATGGTTTCTGCACACGGTGAATCACTGGGCATGAGTGACCTGCAGCCAGGGCAGAGGATACGCAGAGGTCACTATAGGGCAAAGTTGCGAGAAAAGGTTTTGCTGCAGATGAGCACTTGAATGAGATGACAACATGGGCCAATAGGTAGGTACAATAAAATGCTTGGCCCATCTGTCATAAAGCCTACATTAAGGAGCTTTGAGAGAATAGTAGCAATTTGGCACTGGGTTCTGTGCAGAGCTTGGAGTCCATTCTAATGGCCAATTCTATTAGCATACTTGCAGACCCAACAAACATCAACAGGCTAATGTCTGAGCTTTCATTGCAGCACTAGAAGTTACCCAACTTGTGGGTACAGCAGTGGAAGCTGTAATGAAGGACATATTTTGCTGTTATACCATCACGGCTGTAGATGTCAGTGTCCACCCCCCATTGACGTGCTTTCCATTGGTGGAGGCGGCTCACCATTGGCCAGCAGTTGGATCTTCCGGTCCCGCCAATGTCTGCGCCATTTCCATGTCTCACCCTTTTTTTACATAGAACATACAGTGCTGAAGGCCATTCGGCCTATTGAGTCTGCACCGACCCACTTAAGCCCTCACTTCCACCCTATCCCCGTAACCCCAATAACCCCTTCTAACCTTCTTTGTGGTCAATTTATCATGGCCAATCCACCTAACCTGCACGTCTTTGGACTGTGGGAGGAAGCCGGAGCAGCCGGAGGAAACCCACGCAGACACGGGGAGAAGGTGCAGACTCCGCACAGGCAGTGACCCAGTGGGGAATCGAACCTGGGACCCTGGAGCTGTGAAGCCACAGTGCTATCTACTTGTGCTACCGTGCTGCCTCACCACAGGGGGTCGCCGTTGACAGGATCAGGAGATGCTGATGGCAGAAAGGCCACAATATCCCACACATTGTTTGGATCTTTGAGGCATTGTCCAAGGAGAGTAGCAGTGGCTCTATGAAACACAAACCTGCTGTCTGTCCTCTCTCAGGATGACAGCCTTGAGGACCACAATGTTGTGTCATCTACACTGAGATGGTTGATGTATTAGCAAGGCCTGCCACAGAGCCTCTTGTCAATGTCAAGAAGCATGGAGGAGTTTGGTTGTAACATGGCGCAGAGTTTAGCAGAGCTTTCAATCACCGAGGTGACAGCCAACTCTGTGAGAGCATTTCCAGACCCAACTATGATGCAGCTTTTAGTGGCCAACGGCTCCTATTCCATTGCAGCACAAGTAGAAATCACCCAACATTCCAGTGCCACTGTGGAAGCCCAGGCTGAGGTTGGGAGATCCATGCTTGCTGCCATTAGGCTTAGACAGCTGCCATCAGCTCTGTCGATGCCTGATATGCTCAAAGGCACATGCAGACTCTCATAACGGTCCAGCAATCATTGCTCCAGCAGATGACTAAGATTGCTGAGACAATGCCCCGGGGAGTGGCTCTGTTAGGCAAGAACCCATTGTCCTCTTTCAGGATGACAGCATTCACGAGCTAATCACCACCACTCTGCTCACGCCCTCTTTTGGTGTCTGTGAGCCAGCCAGCACAGGCCGTTGCTGCCAATGGCAAGATGGTGTATTCTGAAGCTTGGCCCCCTGCTAGAGACATCTGCTTCAAGAAAATCAACAGCCTTCCAACAGCCATGGTGTAGCCACTTGGTTGCACTGCATAGGAGCACTAGGCCGGGCAAATGATACACACAAGGTGGACACTGCGGAGTTCAATTTTGTGATCTATGTGCAGTGAGTTTAGAAATGTGTTCTCCATTGGTGTGTTTATAACTTAGCTAGACCTTGTGCACAAAGGAAATGTTCCCTCTTCATAGCACCAGACTTTTAATATATTAAAATTACTTATTTTAACTAGCATTAATATTTGTACTCTTCCATATTCTTTCCATATGACCAATTATTTATTTGTGCTCATGGGCATTCGACTTCAATTCAAATATCAAATTGTCCTTTAAAACATGCTCATTTTACTTTAGGGAAAATGTGATTTTTCCCAGTATTTGAGGACTTCATGATTTGACATTCCATCAATGAATACAGCTGCAGCTTTGTCATCTTACCTTTCAGCTCGATTATTGACAAGGGTCAATTTTGCTGTTAAAAAAAAAGTCTTTGATCAAATTTCCATTTGCTTGGCCTGCTGATGAACACATTGAAAAAAGCTCGGCCTATTCTGTACACAACAATAAAATTATAGCCATTGACTATTGATGGAGGCAGAATGGTAACCAAGACTCCTTCTGTGATGTCACATGCATGTCTGAGCCATGCAGTGTGAGATATACAACCCAGATAAAGGATTGTGCAACTCGCGAAAAGAAACAGCATGCTGTGGTAATACTCCCTAAAATTTAAGTTACAAACAGATACCTTTTCATCTTTCCAGTTAAATAAATCCTCCGCTTTATGGAGGGGTGCAAGGAAGCAGTGAGAAGAGCAGCGAGGTTATGCAGGGAAAGCGGGCGGGAGTGGAGGGTGAGAGGGGGTATTGAAAGGCCGTGGGGAAATGCAAGAAGCGGCAAAAGACTGCGGGGGCTGAGGAAGAGAGGTGGATCGAAAAGGAGGGGCGAGTGTTGTTGGTCAAGGGGAAAATCCAGGATATGACGGGGGTTTTTTTTGTCTTTGTTCTAATTCAGGGAGCTGCCTAGGTTGTCACTGGCAGTGATGTCCCCGGTAATGATGCTGGTGTTGCACATGTTCAGGAAATTCTCCCCCTAGTGTTGCAGCACAAATACAACCTTAAAAAAAGGAACACACACGGTGTAGCAGTAGTATCATAATTTTCCAAATATAATACATATTCTTACCTAAAAATTGACCTAGATGTTAGGCTGCACATGGTGACAAATCAAGGTGCTGTTTTTCTTTATAGACGATAAGTGGGCCTCACAAAGAGATCAGTAATTGTTGTTTGGGATCATCTGTCTTTCCCGAGAAAAAGGTCGGGTTTTTGGGGGGGATCCAGAGCATCTCACCAGACCGTAACCTCTCTGCCTGAGATTCTCTAAGGGCAGAAGGATGGAAAATCCCACAAGGAAACAGGATGGCTATAATAAAAACAAAAATGCAGCCTGCAAGATGGTTGAACAGTGCAGCCTGTAGTATTTCTTTCAAATTCAGTCAGAAGCTGGATAGTCAGAAGCTTTTTCCCACGGTGGAAGAGGCAATTATTGGGAGCATAGGTTTAAGGTGTGAGAGGCAAAGTTTCGAGATGTGCGAGGGACATTTTTTACACAGAGGGTAGTGGGTGCCTGGAACTCGCTGCCGGAGGAGGTAGTGGAAGCAGGTACGATCATGACATTTAAGGGGAGTCTTGACAAAAACATGAATAGGATAGGAATAGAAGGATACGAACCCCAAAAGTGTTGAAGGAATTAGGTTAGATGGGTAGCATGGTCGGCACAGGCTTGGAGGGCCAAAGGGCCTGTTCCTGTGCTGTACTTTTCTTTGTTCTTTGTTTTTTGTTACCACCTTGGTGACCGGTCTCCTTTGAGATAACCATCCTTTGAGGATTGCCAGGCTTCCACCAAAGGACTCATCTGGCATCATAATGAGTAGGATGTCATCCAAAACTTTTTATGGAATGACTAAATTGAAACTCACGTTCCAGCTCTGTTGGTTGGTATATTGTATAATGGCACATGTACAAAGATAGGCAGTGCAGGAAACCTCCGGGAGATTCGATCTCCAAAACAAGCCCCACAGCCTGCGGCATTTGGCGTTCACCACTTGTAACTGGCCTGTCATGGCCTCAGGAATAATGACAATTTTGACCCCAGTATTACAAAGATCTAGGTCAGTACATGTTAATAGGATAACTTTGAATGAAATTCTATATCCGTATTGTATTTGGGGATGTATGATATTTGGAAAATTACAGTAAGTAAATGACTGCAAATGGTGGTAACCTGAAGCAAAAACAAGAAAATATTTGAACCACACCTACGGAGTGGTCACAGGTAAGCTTCTGTGCGCAATCTTCAGTTCTCCGATTAGTAAGATTCACTGTAGCCGCCTTTGTTTTTCTTGCTCCTCCAACAGCAGCGAAGTGCGAGAGTGCGACACTGGCATAACGCTCTGTAACAATGATTGGCATTGGCAGATTTCTGGTGACGCATGTGGTCGGGAGGCTCTCCTCTTGAAAATTGCTTTTAAAAGGTTTGTTTTTTTATAATTACAATTTGACCGACAAATGCATATCCCCCCCGGAAAATGCCCAGAAAGGACACAAATAAAAAAGAAACGGGCTGCACTTGCTCCTCAAGTTGCGAGGCAGCGCAGGATTCGGAGTGCTGCAAAATGGTGATGGCGGGCTCCACTTCCGCTCAGCCAACCACGCCACCGACAGCCGACATCATTCATGTGGCAGCTGAATTAGAGAAAATACCACCAGAATCTAGCAGAGAAGGTAAAAAGGTCAGTGGATGAAGCCTTAACCTATGTATGTGTGTGGTAGTCACCACTGTTGTATTAGGCGCCGGAATGTGGCGACTAGGGGCTTTTCACAATAACTTCATTGAAGCCTACTCGTGACAATAAGCGATTTTCATTTCATTTCATTTTTCATATTGTATATATAGGCATTACAGTAAGGCCCCTGTACTACAGGTACGGGGTAGATCCCTGCCTGCTGGCTCCGCCCAGGAGGCGGAGTATAAATGTGTGTGCTCTCCGAACAGCAGCCATTTCATAAGCTGCTGTAGGAGGCCACACATCTCTGTGTAATAAAGCCTCGATTACATTCTACTCTCACCTTGTCGTAATTGATAGTGCGTCAATTTATCACACAGAGATTTTACAAAGATGGATCTCCGCATCAAGCCGAATCGCCTGCAGCTGCATCCTCAAGCAGACAACGCCAAAAAGAACTTTGAACATTGGCGAGCTTGCTTTGAAGCATACATTGGATCTGCAACAGACCCAATCCCAGAAGCACAGAAGCTCCAGATTCTGTACATGCGGCTGAGCTTCAACATTGTTCCCCTCGTCCAGGACGCGCCGACCTACGCAGAGGCCATGGCGCTAGTGAAGGAGAATTACGCTCAGCAGACCAACAAGATCTACGCCAGGCACCTCCTGTCCACGCGGCACCAACTTCCCGGTGAGTCTGTGGATGATTTCTGGCATGCCCTGCTCGCCCTGGTGAGAGACTGTGACTGCCAGGCCGTTTCGGCCACTTAACATTCAAACCTGCTAATGAGAGGCGCGTACGTTACGGGCATAGGATCTGACTACATCCGCCAGCGCCTCTTTGAAGGGGACACGCTTGACCTCGCGGCGGCCAAGAAACTAGTGCTCTCGCTCACGGTCGCCTCGGCAACATACAGGCTTATGCCCCCGACCGCACGGCCTACCCCCCTTGTACATCGTGGACCCTGCCAGCGGCCACCCGATCGTGGACCCCATCAGCGACCGTCCTCAGCCAACCCCACGCCTGTGCCTTGCGGCAGCCTACCAACCCCGGGGGACCCAAGTGCTACTTCTGCGGACAGAAAAAACACCCCCGGCAGCGCTGCCCGGCGCGGAGCGCGCTCTGCAAGGCCTGTGGCAAGAAGGGACATTTCACTGCAGTGTGCCAGGCCCGCTGAATCGCCGCTATTGTCCCGACATCCCCCACTTGCGGCCAGTGGGCGCCAGCATCTTCCTCTCCTCAGACCACGTACGGTCCGTGGGTGCCACCATCTTGCTCCACTCACAACACGTGCGGCCCGTGGACGCCTCCATCTTGCTTGCCTCAGAACAAATGGGCGCCGCCATCTTGCCTGCCCCAGGACACGTGTGGCCTGTGGGCGCCGCCATCTAACCCGCCTCAGGACCCCTGCAACCGCCGCCGACCAGCTGCGCCTCGCCTCGGTCACGATCGACCAGTCTCGACCGCACAACCTCGCGACCGCTTCGACAAAGGTGAAGGTCGATGGGCACGAGATATCCTGCCTTCTGGACTCCGGGAGCACTGAGAGCTTCATCCACCCCGACAGGGTAAGGCGTTGCTCCCTCGCGATACACCCCGCTAACCAAAGAATCTCCCTGGCCTCCGGATCCCACTCTGTGGTGATCCGGGGGTACTGCATCGCCACCCTCACCGTCCAGGGCATAAAGTTCAGCGGCTTCCGGATCTACGTCCTCCCCAACCTGTGCGCTGCCTTGCTACTCGGCCTGGATTTCCAGTGCAACCTCCAGAGCCTAACCCTGAAATTTGGCGGGCCCCTACCACCCCTTACTGTTTGCAGCCTCGCGACCCTTAAGGTCGACCCGCCTTCCCTTTTTGCAAACCTCACCCCGGATTTCAAACCCGTCGTCACCAGGAGCAGACGGTACAGCGCCCAGGACAGGACCTTCATCAGGTCTGAGGTCCAGCGGCTGCTGCGGGAAGGTATCATCGAGGCCAGCAACAGCCCCTGAAGAGCCCAAGTGGTAGTGATGTAAACCGGGGAGTAAAACAGGATGGTCGTTGACCATCAATCGGTACACGTAGCTCGACGGGTACCCTCTCCCATGCATATCTGATATGGTCAATCAGATTGCACAGTACGGGGTCTTCTCGACAGTGGACCTGAAATCTGTCTACCACCAGCTCCCCATCCGTAAGGCGGACCGCCCATACACCGCGTTTGAAGCAGACGGCTGCCGTTACCATTTCCTTCGGGTTCCCTTCGGCGTCACCAACGGGGTCTCGGTCTTCCAACGGGAGATGGATCGAATGGACCATTTTCCCATACCTGGATAATGTCACCATCTGCGGCCACGACCAGCAGGGCCACAACGCTAACCTTTCCAAATTTCTCCACACCGCCACACTCCTCAACCTAAGTTACAACAAGGAGAAGTGTGTGTTCAGCACAAACCGATTAGCCATCCTCGGCTATGTGGTTCAGAACAGATTTCTAGGGCCCGACCACATATGCCCCCTCATGGAAGTCCACCTCCCCCACTGCCCCAAGGTCCTCAAACGATGCCTGGAGTTCTTTTCGTATTATGCCCAGTGGGTCCCAAACTATGCGGACAAGGCCCGCCCACTCATTCAATCTACCGCTTTCCCACTGACGGCCGAGGCTCACCAGGCCTTCAACCGTATCAAGGCCAACATTGCCAAGGCCGCGATTCACGTGGTCGACGAGACGCTCCCCTTCCAAGTTGAGAGCGATGCATCAGACGTTGCTCTGGCCTCCACCCTCAACCAGGCAGGCAGGCCCGTGGCATTCTTTTCCCGCACCCTCCATGCCTCTGAAATTCGGCACTCCGTTGAAAAGGAGGCCCAAGCGATCGTTGAAGCTGTTGCGACATGGGAGGCATCACCTGGCCGGCAGGTGATTCACTCTCCTCACTGACCAACGGTTGGTTGCCTTCATGTTTAAAAGCACACAGCGGGGTAAGATCAAAAATGCTCGCCACCTACAATTTCGAGATTTTGTATCGCCCGCCACCTACAATTTCGAGATTTTGTATCGCCCCGGTAAGCTCAACGAGCCCCCCGATGCCCTGTCCCGAGGTACATGTGCCAGAGCACAAGTGGACCGACTCAGGACCCTGCACGCCGATCTCTGTCACCCAGGAGCCACCCGCTTGTACCACTTCATTAAGGCCCTCAATCTGCCCTACTCCATCGAGGAAGTCAGAGCTATCACCAGAGACTGCCAGATCTGCGCGGAGTATAAACCGCACTTCTACCGGCCAGACTGTGCGCGCCTGGTGACGGCCTCCAGCCGCTTTGAACGCCTTTGTAACAGCCCCCGCTCCAGGACAATCTGTCCTCCCCTTACTCCCACCCGGGGATGAGGATTTTGACACGCTCCGTGGACTTCAAAGGGCCCCTTCCCTCCACCGACCGCAACACATACTTTCTTAATGTGGTCGACGAGTGTTCCCAATTCTCTTTCGCCGTCCCATGCCCCGATATGACATCTGTCACCGTCATCAGAGCCCTCAACATCACCTTCGCTCTGTTCGGTTTCCCCGCCTACGTCCACAGCGACCGGGGATCCTCATTTGTGAGCGATGAGCTTCGCCAGTACCTGCTCAACAGGGGCATTGCTTCGAGCAGGACGACCAGCTACAACCCCAGGGGAAACGGGCAGGTGGAGCGGGAGAATGGGACGATCTGGAGGGCCGTCCAGCTGGCCCTACGGTCCAGAGATTTCCCGGCCTCCCGCTGGCAGGAGGTCCTCCCCGACGCCCTTCACTCCATTCGGTTGCTCCTGTGCACCGCGACCAATGAAACCCCCCATGAACGTCTCTTTGCCTTCCCCAGGACGTCCACCTCCAGGGTCTCGCTCCCAACGTGGCTGCCAGCTCCAGGACCCGTTCTCCTCCGCAATCACGTGCGGCTCTACAAGGTGGACCCGTTGGTTGAGAGAGTACAGCTACTCCATGCGAACCCACAGTACGCCTACGTAGCGTACCCCGACGGCCGCCAATACAGTCTCCCTCAGGGACCCTGCACCAGCTGGGCCCCCCCGCCCCAGCGCCACCCTCCCCTCCCCTGGCGCACCCCACCGCAGCCCCCGCTCCAGGACAATCCATCCTCCCCTTACTCCCACCCGGGGATGAAGAGGATTTCGACACGCTCACGGAGTCACCGTAGATCACGCCGACGCCTGAGTCGCCACCAGCACTGCGGCGCTCTCAACGCCAGATCAAGGTGCCCGATCGTCTAAATTTGTAACATTCTCTGTAATTTTAAAACCAATCTGTATGTAAATAGTTTTCCACCCCCCCCGCTGGACTCATTTTTAACAGGGGGCGAATGTGGTAGTCACCACTGTTGTATTAGATTATATATATGGGTATTACGGTAAGGCCCCTGTACTACAGGTATGGGGGTAGATCCCTGCCTGCTGGCTCCGCCCAGGAGGTGGAGTATAAATGTGTGTGCTCTCCGAACAGCAGCCATTTCGTAAGCTGCTGTAGGAGGCCACACATCTCTGTGTAATAAAGCCTCGATTACATTCTACTCTCGTCTCGTGGAGTGCATCAATGTGTGAAACTGGAAAACATGAGTAAAATAATGGAACACATAGGGCTACTGTAAAAAATATGGAAGAAGACCTATCTGACCACAGCGATCAGAAAATACTCTGTCATCGATGATGGAAACAAATAAAACTTTGAAGGCCAAATTGAGTGACTTGGAAAACAGGTTGCGAAGGCAGGTTTGCCGAAGGGGATGGAAGGAAACACCCCTGCGGAATAGTTTACCAACATGTTATCCAAAATGGTGGGTGAAGGCATGTTTACCCCCCGGAGCTAGACCATGCCCAATGCTCATTGTGACCGAGACCTCCTGCTGGAGAACCCCAATGTGCGGTTATTGTCAACTTTCATAACTTTGAGAAGGCGCAGGTCCTTCGCTGGACCAGGGCATACCGGGAGATAAAATGGAAGGTCACTCCGTTTGGTTATACCAGGACCTCAGTGCTGACCTGGCGAAGAAGACAGCAGTCTACAACGGGGTGAAATTCCTTCTGTATAAAAAGGATCTCTGGTTCAGTTTGGTTTATCCAGCCTGCCTCCTATGCCTATCGGGGAGAAGGATTTTTTTTGGACTCTCCTGTAGAGCCAAATTCATTTGCTCAGAAACTCAATTTGAACTCTGTTTAATTATTCTTTCTACTGGAGTTACAATGGGTACGATTGAACTAAATGGGAACAAAGCCCCATGGAGAGCGTGTTTAGCCACCTCTTTCCTGGTGCTCGTAGCGCTGAGAAACACAATGCTGTCGAACAGCGCTCTGGTTAGATAGGGGGCCTCAGTGGGGAACGTGCAGCCAAGGCCACACATATCCCCGTTTTCCGCTCACCGGAACTTCTCAGTGTAGCGGGAGATCGGGACTCCATTTCTAAATGGTGTCTCAATCTCCCGGCCAAAGCCCCAACTCACTATTAGGGGGTCCCCGGTGACCCCCACCTCCTAACACCCGTGCAGTGCACTCTCGGCCCTTACGTCGCCGCGTGGAAAATGCAAGCTTGCCAGCGCCAACCTGTACTTTGGGAGTGCCCCTGCCAACTGGCAGTGTGACCTGAGCACCTTGACAGTGCCAGGCTTGCATCCAGGCTGCCATTCTGCCCAAAGGGCGCGCACTTGGACGCCTCCTATCCCCTGGAGATCCCCAGGAGTGCTGTTCCATCTGGTTCCCATTTGTGGAGACCAGTACTGAACGGCGGTCGCCCAATGTCTCCGAGGCGAAGGGGATAGATCCCAACACCTTGGGTACCTCAGGAAACTGCATTTTGAAGTGAGGCTAGCTGCCTCGCTCTAACATGCAGATTTGCCAAAAAGTGATGATCCCCCCATACATCGCAATGTCTCACGTGATTGCATTATATCTCACGAGGCGCTGCGAGCTGGGTGCATCCTGAAGTGGGGTCTCAAAGAACAACAAAGAATAATACAGCACAGGCCCTCCAAGCCTGTACCAGTCATACTAACCTTGCCAAAACCCTCAGCACTTCCTTGTGCCGTATCTGGCTTCTATCGGCCACATTGCGCAGCAGTGCACTACTTTCTGGGTGCGGCGGGGCCATTCGATCGTGCCCTATGCATTTTGAGGTTCAGGAGTTATTACATTGTTGGTGTGCATAAAATCTAGGGTAGGAAGTTATTGTTGGGTTTTACATGTGTTGTATTTTTTCTTCACTTTGTGTTATCGTTACATCATGTATTTTATAAGCGTATATATTCTTTAAGTATATGGTTGTCTGGAGAGCCTTCCAGCCAAGGATGGAGTTAGCTGATGGGAGCGACAAGAATGGGTGTGTTGCAGCTCCTAGTCACGAACACTTTGCGAATAGGAGCTTAGAATATAGTTTTTGTAGGATTATGTTTTGTAGTAAAGATTTAGAAATAACGGCTTGTTGGGTACTATTACTAATGGGTATTGTTGGGTTTGGCTAGGATAGGGAGTGGGCGTTAAAGTTGTTGTCCAGTACTCTGTGTTGGTCTGAACATTGGACAGGCTTGGTTCCCGTCCTGGATGAATCTCCTCACCTTGGCTTGTCAAGATTCCTTACCTGCTATTCTTCAGAGGTTATGGCTGACCCTGGTGTCAGAGATGGCGGAAGATCTCCACTTCACCTTGCAACCTGGAATGTTAGAGGTCTAAATAGCTCAGTGAAGCGGGCAAGGGTTTTTGCTCACCTTAAACTTGGGTGTCCTATTTTTACAGGAAACCCATCTGCGGGTGATGGACCTGATAAGGCTTCGCAAAGATTGGGTGGGACAAGTCTTTCATTCAGGCTTTAATGGTGGGGCTTGAGGCACGGCAATACTAATCCATAAAAAATACAATTTACCCCCTCTCGGATTATGAACGATCCCAATGGTCGCTCTATTATTGTCTGTGGTTCACTGGAAAACACTCCGGTCCAGTTATTTTAGTGAGCATTTATGCTTCCAACTGGAATTACCCGAATGCTCTAAACTCACTGGTAAACCTCCTCCCTAACTTAAACTTACATCGAATGATTCTGGGAGGTGACCTGAAGTATGTCTTTGACTCTAAATAGTACCATCACATACTAAGATCACTGCCCAAATCGGGGATGTCCAGGGCACTGACATTGGGCGGGATTCTCCGCTCCCGGGACTAAGTGCCCACGCCATTGTGAACGCCATCGCATTTCACGACTGCGCGAACAGGGCCCGGGCATGACCTATTCTGGCCTCCACAGGGGGCCAGCACGGCGCTAAAATGGTTGGCTCCACTCCAGCTTCCTTATGTAGCGCCAAATGGGCACGGCGCCAACCCGCGCATGCACAGTTGGGGCAGCACATTCCTGCGCATGTGCAGTTGGGTCACGCCATCCTGCGCATGCGCGGGGAACCTTACGTGCGCCGGCCCCTCACCAACATGGCGCCGGGGTTCTGGGGCCGGCTGCGGAAGGAGGTAGGCCCGGGGGGGGGAAAGAGAGAGAGAGGCCGGCCCGCCAATTGGTGGGGCCCGATCGCGGGCCAGACCCCATCGGAGCCCCCCCCCCCCCCAGCATTCCCGCAGTTCCTGTCGGCAGCGACCAGGGGTGAACGGCACCAGCAGGACTGTCAATTTTCTCGCCGGCCATTCGGCCCACCCTTTGCGGCGATTCTCTGAGCGGCCCGGCGCAATTCTCGCGGAGCTGGTTTCGGGGGGGGGGGGGGGGGGAAGAGAAGAATCGCGTGTGGGTGTCGCAGCGATTCTCCTGCCAGGCGTGGGAAACACCGCCCTATGTTTATGGAACGGATTGGTGGGGTAGATGAGTGGCTTTTTCTGCATCCAAACAGTAAAGAATTTTCCTTTTTTTCATATGTTCACCATGCCTATTCCCGAATAGATTTCTTTTATTGTTTATAAGTCCCTCCTCCCTTCAGTAGTGACAGACAAATAAATTGTCAGCTCTGACCATGTCCCTCATTTTGTTGATTTTCGTTTTAATTTTGGCCATTCCAAATGTCCACCTTGGAGACTACACACCACTCTGATGTCTGATGACAAATTTTGTGAGCATTTGTCTGCTGCCATAGCAGTCTTTATTAAGCTAGACAAATCAGAGTCAGTATCTCCTTCGACACTCTGAGAAACCCTAAAGGCCATCAAAAGGGGGGAAATGATCTATAAAGCTAACGTCATGAAAATGCAGAGTAGAACGACAAAGGCTGGTGGACTCCATTTTGGAAGTTGACGGCCAATATTTATTTGCCCCAACATCGGATTCACAGATGCACAAAAAAAATGTATAGCTCCAATTTGAATTGATATTTAAGGATAAAGGCATGCATCAATAACGATGTTCTAGAGACACCTTCTATGAACATGGGGAGAAGGCAGTTCGTCTTCTTGCGCATCAACTCAAGAAGCAAACAGCCTCTCAAGACATCCCTTTGGTTCGGAACTAGGAAGGTAACTCCGCTCCAGGTTAAAGCGGCTTTCAGTTTATATGATGGGCAGCACAGTAGCAGAGTGGTTAGCACTGTTGCTTCACAGCACCAGGGACCTGGGTTCGATTCCCGGCTTGGCTCACTGTCTGTGCGGAGTCTGCACGTTTTCCGTGTCTGCGTGGGTTTCCTCCGGGTTCCTCCCACAAGTCCCAAAAGTTGTGCTTGTTAGGTGAATTGGACATTCTGAATTCTCCCTCCATGTACCCAAACAGGCGCCGGAATGTGGCGACTAGGGGATTTTCACAGTAATTTCATTGCAGTGTTAATGTAAGCCTACTTGTGACACTAGTAAAGATTATTATAAATGGGAGTTGTCATTGTTTAGTTTGGCAGTCAGTTCCACAGCTCCAGTTCCAATTAGTCATATTTGTCCAACTAAATGAGGATTGCTGTGAGGGGATTGGTGCAACTCCATGAATTAGAAATCTCAGCAGGTTTTTTTTCCTCAGTATGTGTTTCTGCAGCCATCATTTGCAAGGGGATGTGATGATGCATTCAAGATGACTGCTTATATCTCAGCACAGTATCTCTATCCTGTATGTGACCAGTCAGCCAACTCTTTGCTGACACCCACAGCACAGCAGAGATACCGCAGCTGAAGCTGTGTAAAAGATATAAGGACTGAAAATGCTGCAATAGTCAGCAGCAATTATGGAGGGAAACATTTAACATTTCTGATCGATGATTCTTCATCAGAACTGGGACTATTCTGTATTTTATTTCTGATTACCAGCGCTGGCTGCATTGTGCTTTTGCACCTATGTAAAAGAAATTGACAATTTTACATTGTGTACGTTTAATTGCATGATGTGGAGATGCCGGCGTTGGACTGGGGTGAGCACAGTACAAAGTCTTACAACACCAGGTTAAGGTCCAACAGGTTTGTTTCGATGTCACTAGCTTTCGGAGCGCTGCTCCTTCCTCAGGTGAATGAAGAGGTCTGTTCCAGAAACACATATATAGACAAATTCAAAGATGCCAAACAATGCTTGGAATGCGAGCATTAGCAGGTGATTAAATCTTTACAGATCCAGAGATGGGGTAACCCCAGGTTAAAGAGGTGTGAATTGTACCAAGCCAGGACAGTTGGTAGGATTTCGCAGGCCAGATGGTGGGGGATGAATGTAATGCAACATTAATCCCAGGTCCCGGTTGAGGCCGCACTCATGTGTGCGGAACTTGGCTATAAGTTTCTGCTCGGCGATTCTGCGTTGTCGCGGGTCCTGAAGGCCGCCTTGGAGAACGCTTACCCGGAGATCAGAGGCTGAATGCCCTTGACTGCTGAAGTGTTCCCCGACTGGAAGGGAACATTCCTGCCTGGTGATTGTTGCGCGATGTCCGTTCATTCGTTGTCGCAGCGTCTGCATGGTCTCGCCAATGTACCACGCTTCGGGACATCCTTTCCTGCAGCGTATGAGGTAGACAACGTTGGCCGAATCGCACGAGTATGTACCGCGTACCTGGTGGGTGGTGTTCTCACGTGTAATAGTGGTATCCATGTCGATGATCTGGCACGTCTTGCAGAGATTGCCATGACAGGGTTGTGTGGTGTCGTGGTCACTGTTCCGAAGACTGGGTAGTTTGCTGCAAACAATGGTTTGTTTGAGGTTGCGCGGTTGTTTGAAGGCAAGTAGTGGGGGTGTGGGGATGACCTTGGCAAGATGTTCATCGTCATCAATGACGTGTTGAAGGCTGTGAAGAAGATGACGTAGTTTCTCCGCTCCGGGGAAGTACTGGACGACGAAGGGTATTCTGTCGGTTGTGTCCCATGTTTGTCTTCTGAGGAGGTCGGTCCGGTTTTTCGCTGTGGCGCGTTGGAACTGTCGATCGATGAGTCGAGTGCCATATCCCGTTCGTACGAGGGCATCTTTCAACGTCTGTAGATGTCTGTTACGCTCTTCCTCGTCTGAGCAGATCCTGTGTATACGGAGCGCTTGTCCATAGGGGATGGCTTCTTTAATGTGTTTAGGGTGGAAGCTGGAGAAGTGGAGCATCATGAGGTTATCCGTAGGTTTGCGGTAAAGCGAAGTGCTGAGGTGACCGTCCTTGATGGAGACCAGTGTCCAAGAATGCAACTGATTTTGGAGAGTAGTCCATGGTGAGTCTGATGGCATGTCTGATGGTGAGTCTTAATTGAATGACAGTAATCTGAGAGCATCAGCTGAAGTCTATTGAATTGGAGTCCCAATCATTGCTGAAAGCAGACATATTAGACAACCAACACACAATTCTCATCTTTCATACCCCCATCTATCATCCAGCAAGTGGCAAAATATATTCAAACTAACACCCAGAGAATTTCACATACAAGAGAAACAGGGTGGCTGAGCTTCTGGTGCCCTTATCATTTGTTGAATTTCAGATCTTTCCTGTCATAACTGCGAAAGGTGTTGGTATTCAGAGGCTAATGATGCTGCATGCTTAAAGATCCCGTGAAACATTCTCCCCGTGTCTGCGTCGGTCTCACCCCCACAACCCAAAAGGATGTGTAGGGTAGGTAAATTGGCCACGCTAAATTGCCCCTTAATTGGAAAAAAAAATTGGGTACTCTAAATTAAAAAAATTAATAAAATAAAAGATCCTGTGAAGAAATGGCAGCCAGCAACATCAGATATTCTGGAGAGTTGTTTCAGATGTTGACTGCATGTGATGAGTTGATTATTATGGCTAGGTCATCCAGGTCGTCAGTCAATCTGGATTGGCCCAATTGTCCCGCGATATGTTTAACTCCAGAATGTCTGTTAACTCATATAAAAGGCTTTTGCAATTCTTGATCTTAAGTGTGGACAATTGCATTGGTATTTTGGATTTGATTGAAACATGGTCATGGGTGGCAACACCTTAACACGTTGTTAAAATCTACCAGCCTGGCAAAATCTTCGATCAGCTGCCCCACTCAAACCGCTGCAGTGATGTGGACTTCACCTTTGAGTAACACAAGTTTCTGTCTATTCCTCTGAATCCTTATCCCCTTTTATATTATTACAGTCCTCGTAAAACCCACGGTATCTGCCAATCCACTAATTTTGCTCCAAGGTGTCCTTCCTCCTCAGTCATACTAGGCGACTTCAATCTCTATCGCAACTCCTCCCCTCCACCGTCAACCTCATTGGGACTACCCGATTACATAGAAGCATACATAGAAAATTAGAAGCAGGAGGCCATTTGGCCCTTCGACCTTGCTCCACCATTTATTATCATGGCTGATCATCAAGTTCAATATCCTGATCCCTCCTTTCTCCCCCCCCCCCCCTCCCCCACATCCCTTCCCCTTAAGAGCTATATCTAATTCCTTCTTGAAATTACACAATGTTTTCACCTGAACTACTTTTTGTGGTTGTGAATTCCACAGATTCACCACTTTCTGGTTGAAGAAATTTCTCCTCAATCAATCCTCTCTCAATCCTAAAAGGTTCACTCCTTATCCTCAGGTTATGACTCCTAGTTCTGGATTCCCCGCCATCAGGAACATTCTTTCTGAATCTACCCGGTCTAATCCTGTTAGAATTTTGTAAGTTTCTATGAGATCCCCTCACTCTTCTAAACTGCAAAATGAATATAATCATAACCCACTTAAGTCTCTCCACATATGACAGTCCCACCATCCCAGGAATCAGCCTGGTAAACCTTTGCTGCACTCTCTCCATAGCAATCATAACAAGAGCAAGCATACCCCCAGAGTTGCCCAAGCATACCCTGACCCTTTCCGTTCCCGCAACAAGCAGTCATTTTGTGATATCATCCCTAGACTTGGGTTTTGCTTCTTCATGTATGCAACACCCAATTCTATTTCCAACACTTCTGTTGGTCTCTCTACTGTCTCAATGTTATTAGACTATTCATGCAACATCCAGGGTCTGATGGCCACAAATTTCTTCACTCAAATATTGGGAAGATTGAAACTATCATCTTTTCTTCCATACCCATTGAAACCACTCCCCTCTGTGATCATTGTCTCTGGCCGAACCAGTCTTCACAACCTTGCCATCCTTTTACACTCTAAACTGAGTTTCTGATGTTACCTTCTCCGTGACATCAACACTCAAATCCCCTGCGCAAACACTCATTCATAACTTCGCCATCTTCAAACTCAACTACTTCAATAGCCTCCTGGCTGGCTTCTCATCATCCGGCCTCTGTAAACATCAGCTCATGGAAAATCATGCTACCCATCTGTTTCCCCCCCCCCCCTCTAAGCTGCGCACATGTGCAGCCACGTGGCAATCTAAAAAGGGACAATACAACACAACCAGCAGGCTGCGCAAGGCAAAGAGAAATTAGAGAGAGCAATACTTCCTATCTTCTAACCCACTCACGCATCACCCCAGTGGTAACTGACTTACAGCAGTTCCAGCCAGTAACTCAAATATAAAAATTTCAGTGTGGTTAAATCATTCATAGCCTTCACTCTTCCATATCTCCATAACCTCTCGAGCCTTGTCCAAATTTTGTTCCTTCAACTCTGGTCTCTTGTGCATTATCCTCTCTTCCCAGTCCCCTCATTGCCTTCAACTGCCTAGGTGCCACTCGCTTAATTGTCTCCCTCAAACCCTGTGCCTCCCACCTCCTTTTCCAAACCCATTTCTTTGACTTAGCATTTGATGGTCTCAGCATCTCACCTTTGGTCAATATCCATTTTTTTCTGCTTACACCTCGATGAGGTGCCTTGAGATATTTTTCTACTCTAAAGGTGTAAAAATACAGGAGCAATGCTTTCACTGATTTATGAAACAGCTCTCTTATCTCCATACTACACAGACCCTGAATACTGAAGGTTCTGGTGACAATTAAGTTAGAAAAATAGTAGAATTTTTTATATGGGTGGCACGGTAGCAGAGTGGTTAGCACTGCTGCCTCACAGCACCAGGGACCCGGGTTCAACTCCGGCCTTGGGTGAGTGTATGTAGTTTGCACATTCTCCCCATATCTGTGTGGGTTTCCGCCAGGTGCTCCGTTTTCCTCCCACAATCTAAAAATGTGCAGGTTAGGTGGATTGGTAATGCTAATTTGTCCCCGTTTCCAGAGATGTGCAGGTTAGGTGGGGCAAGGATATTACGGATAGGGCGGGGCAGTGGGGTAGGGTGCCCTTTATGAGGGTTGGTGCAGATTCGATGGGCCAAACGGCCTCCTTCTGCACTGTAGGGATTCTATATTTAATATAAATACAATAAAAGTAATGTATTTAAGATTGCTGATAATATAAAGTCATGTGGGAAAGGAAGTTGAGGAGAATATATAGAGGAAAAGGGATATAGAAGAAAGGAGGCTGTGTCTAGTCTTAATGCTTGAATCACCATGGGTTTTGGACCAGCTAATCTTTTTTAACCCATCGTTTTTTCACGTTTGAGGAGTAACGTACCACTGTCAAAGCATGCCATTTGTGATTTTGATTGAGGATATTTAAGTCCTGTGGCAGGGTAAAAAACCTGACAAAGGATTCAAACATATGTGAGAGGAGTGCAGAAGTTGAAGAGGCAAGCAAGATACTTGGTTTAGAGAGGGAGCATGGAGGGGATGAGGGTGCTAGTAACAGCAGTTTTCAAATTGAGGGATAGTATGAGGAAGGAGGAGAAATAGTTAAGAGATAGTAATGGAAAGAGGAAGTTATAATAGAGCAGTAAGGAGAGTAATCTGGTGAAATGGTCACACCAGTGCCGTAGTGATTTGGAAATAGTATCGCTAGATGGAGATGCTTTAGAAAGGGTCATGATTTTACCATTTGTGACTCAAGTTTGCCAAACTTAGTTTGGCAATGCAATCATCCACATTTAAGATTGTAGTCGGCAAGGGCCTTCTGAGTGAATGGTCATTCAGTTAGGAGGGGTGGGGTAGTGACTGTCAGTCTGCGAACAGAGGTCCAAGAGCAATGAGGGTTGGGCTGTGGGTCAAGAAGGTTGGCAAGAGTAGCCTTCAGTATGCATATTGGGAGATGTGCAAGGCACAGTTGGGGTGGTTACTTGTTTACTGTGACCTTTAGAGAAAGCTGAGAGGAACAAAGAGTAGCTGTGGACTTATCTAAAAGAGATTCAAGCAAGAATAGTGGCAACAGAATAGGAAGTAGTGAAGGGCTTAGGGTACGGATTGGATAAGAAAATGTGACATAATTGGGCAATAAGAAGGGTAGGAGATGGGAAAGGCGGCAAGAATGACTAAAAGAGTGAAAAAGACAGGAGCCGGAATGGTAACTAAAGCATGCATGCAAATAAATGCACAAGAAATGAAACAATAATCCCGGACTGTTAATCATCTGACTCAACGTTTAAAGTAAAGACTTAAACCTAGAGGTGCAATAACTTGCATTTATATAGCATCTTTAACAAAGCAAAACATTTCAAGGCTGCAGTAATCATGAGTGTTACCAGGCACCTGGCACCATTCACAAGAATTCCATGAGATTAATTATATCCTTCCACAACATAGCCAGTTAATATTCAGTTCCAGATGGCAGTTTTCAGCTCACTACTTCAGATGTTATTGGAGTTAGGAGTAAAAGCTGGAAATAGACTCATTACATTGCATCAAGGAGCAAAAGAGAGATACCTCTTAAGTACAGAAAAAAGTACATTCCATTTTCATTCTATCAAGGCAAGCTGCTGTACATCCAATTCAGTTTAGAAATGTGCAAAAACTTCAAAAATTGAATAGTTTCCCTTCTTTCCTCACCTGACTGCTCCATAAATAATGAGATTTTCTCCCAATACACTTGTTAATTTCTCCCACATGGAAATATTTGATTAAAAGGATACATTTGGTCAATGCCACCCAAGCATTTTGAGATCAGATGAGCAACCTAGGTTTTAGAAAGTCATTGCTAAGTGGTTGCATTTGCAGATGATACAAAACTTGGATGGGAAATAAATGAACTAGAATAGGCAATAAAGAACTTACAAAACAAGTTCAGATAACTGTAGACAGGCAAAGCAGATGAAAATAGGGACAGGGATAGATGCACTATATGATTCATAGAATCCCATAATGGTTACAGCACAGATGAACATACAGTGCAGTTTCTGCAAGAGCAACTTAGCTGTTCCCACCCCCTGCCTTTTTCCCATGGCCTGGCATTTTCTTTAGATTATTATCCAATTCCTTTTTGACAGAAAATTTGGAATCAATGTCCACCACTCTCAAGCAATGTATTCCAGATCCTAAAGGCACAGTGCTTAAAAAATGTTTTTCCTCATATTGCCTATCATTCTTTTGTCATTCACCTTAAATCCATACCCTCTATTTTTTAATATTTCTCCAATGGCAAGAGATTCTCCCTATTCACTTGGTACATACCCCTCATGATTTTGAGCACCTTTATCAAATCTCCTTTCAACCTTTTCTTCTGAGAACAGTCGCAGCTTCTCAAATCTATCCATGCAACTAACGTTCCTCATCAGGGAACTACTCTCAAATCTTTTTGGCACCCTCGCCAATGTCCTTACACCCTGCTTAATTGATAAATGTAAGAAATTGATATATACACCTTGTAGCCAGTTAAAATGGCTAACTCCCAATTTAGAATGGCTAACCCAGATTTAAAATGGCGAACGGGAAAATCAGCCAACAGGACTAAAACAAGCAGCTGCAGATAAAACTGTGTATTCGCCTCTGGGGAGGCCAGACAGAATCGATACCTGCAGCCATCAGCATAACACACCAGCCATCTGAATATTAATTAGCAATCCCCGGGAACAATGTGCAACCAATTAGACACAAAGCCAACCCAGACTTTTCGGCGCCAGCAGGAGCCTACACAAAGAGAGGTGAACGACCACCCCAATACCACCCATCGATCAAGGAATCACTCCAGCATTGGAGAATATCGAACAAAGTGATTGGGACAAAGTCCAATCACTTGGAACCAGGTACAGGGTCCGCCCCGAAAGGCGGGAAGCTCCTGGGGACTATAAGAAGAGTCCAAGTTCAAATCGACCCTTCTTCATCCTTCCGCACCCTTCTGCCGACCTTCTGCAACAACCGCTCAAATCGTAAGTCTTACTTCAACGCTCGCTACGAGATAGGCGCTCCTAGCTATCGACCTGTACCAGCTTCGAATCCCGCAGGCTCAGAACCCATACGAAAAGCCATTCGTTTCCCTGACCTGGTGGGCCATTCCCAAAGTTAAGTATTGGCCTGTTAGTTGTAGGAAGTAGCTTAGAAGTAGAATTAATGTATAAGTATTGATTACAGTATATAATAAATGTGCGTTGATTTAACTCTAAGCGGTGTGTTGGATTATTCATCATTACTCGGACTTGAACCACGTGGCGGTATCAGAAAGATATCTGGCGACTCAAGAGCAAAGGTGATAAAACAAGAGCAATTAAACTAAGGCTAAAGTTAGCAACAACCTGGTGTAGAAATGTTTTTAAAAGCCTGAGTTAGGGCATGTATGGAAATGCTGCAGGATTTTTTAAAACAATCCTGGTTTGAAATACAGCCAGATTCTGTGGCTGCAAATTGTACTATCAAGTTGTCATAAAAGTGAGATAATTCTTCTTTCCAACCTGTATATGTTTACAAAGAGAGGCCTAATGGGTTTTTGTTAAGGTTTCTGGGGACACCATAGGAGTAGATAATTAGAGACATTGTGAATTAGGTCATGAGATTTGAGTGGGATAAAGGTGTAATAGATTTGTGGAGTCAGTTTTTGAGTTTTCGTTTGGCTATGAGCTGAACAGCAGCATCTGCATAACGCTGTCAGAGATTCAGCGTTAATCTGACAGGATCACTCTGTTCAAGCAGTCTCAAAATACCTTTCTATCCAAAGATTGGCAAGTACACCTGTGTTTGCTGACTCTATTTAAGTGTTTTTGACCTGTTGGAGATAAAGGAAATAGCAGTTCGAAGTTAAAGGGTTTATTTTTTTGTTCAGCATTGTTTAGCTAGTAATTGTCATTTTAGGATAGAGGTAGCAAATTTAAAAGAGAGTTGAGGGGAATCTACGTCTCCCAAATGGTTATGCACCTATGGAATGTGCTACCCCAGAGTGCGGTGGATGCTGGAAAAGTGAGTAAATTTAAGGAGGTAAACAGATTTTTAATTGGTAATGGATTGAAGGGTTATGGAGAACAGGCAGGATCGTGGAGTTACGGCCAGGATGAGATCAGCCACGGTCGAATAGCAGAGCAGACTCGATGAGCCAAATGGGCTAATTCTGCTCCGAGATCTCATGAACTTATGATTGTAAGCGATATTTATGATGTCAAGATGGTTTGCTGCTGTGTTAATAATAAAGTTTATTTTAATATACCATATCCCTATTTTTGTATGGAATCATTCCTAGAGCAAAAACAAATTTTAAAAACGTCGTAGGGTTCCTGTCTGGTACCCTAGAAGATGTTAGGAGTCTGATCTGGGATTGTAATAATGCCCTGGATTGGACACACCACTCTAATCGAGACCATAGTTTTGTAAAGATTCATGATCACATTCTTACTTTTGTATAATATGCCTCTATTTATAAAGTTCAGTGTCAAATGCCTTAAGAACCACTTTCTCAACCTGCCTCATTCAATGATTTGTGCACATGCAAACCAAGGTACCACCTGCACCTCTTTTACAATTGTATGCTTTAAATTATTTTGCCTCATCTCATTTCTCTGCATTTAAATTTAATCTGCCACATGTCCGCCCATTCCAACAGCAGGTCTATGTTCTATTGATGTTTATCGATATCCAAGTTCAGTCATCCACAAATTTGAAACTTTGACCTAGACTTGGTCATTAATAGCAATCAAGAAAAACAGCGACCCTATTGCTGACACCTGAACAACCCCACTATATGCCTTTCTCCAATTAAAAAACTCTTCACCACCACTCTTGTTTCCTGTCGCCCACCTAAGTGCTACCACTATCCCCTTTAGTCCATGGGCTTGGACTTTGTTGACAAGCCCGTTATGTGGAAACTTTTATCAAACACCTTTTAGAGGTCCGTGTAAACCAGATCAATTGCATTACTCTCATCAACCCTGTTAGTTCATGACAAAAAAACTCAAGCTAGTTGAACATGATTGCCTGTAGCAAATCCTTAATTAATCCACATTTTGTCCAAGTGACTGCAAACATTATCCCAGTTTTGAAAAGCTTTTCCACCATGAGGTCAAATTGGCTGTCATGTAGTTGCTGGGCTTCTTCTCAATACTTTTTATGAACAGGTGTATAACATTTGTATTCTCAATCATTTAGTACCACCCCTGTACACAAGGAGTATTGAAAGATTATTGCCTGTGTTTCTGCAATCTCCATCCTTCCCTCGATCTCCTTCTGTCCTGGTACAAGTACACTCAGCCTTCCTAATAATTTCTCAACAATTTTTAGCTCAGAGTCTCAGCTATCTTGTTTTTCACTCTGACTTTGAAAGTATCTTCTTCCTGGGTAAAGACAGATGCACTAATTTAGTACTTCAGCCGTGCCCTCTACCCCTGTACCCAGATCCCCTTTTGGACCCTAACTCCATCGCTCCTTTCACTAACAGTTTGCTATTTATATGCCTACAGAAGAGTTTTGTATTCCCTTTATATTAGATCCCAGTCTCACCATCATATTTGCTCTTTGCAATTTATTCATCTCCCTTCTGAACTTCATATTCAGCCTGTTTCTCATGTCTCATCAATCTGACATTGTCGTACAAACGCATTTTCTGCTTCATCTTTTTCTCGCTCTCTTTCCTCATTCAGCTTTCATTGTCCTAATTTTCTCCTCATGGGGTGCCAGAACCATCTCTTTTTAAAGGCAGTCATTATGGTTTTGCCGGCAAATCTTTGGCTCTGATTTACCTAGTGTTACCTACCTCCCCAGATCTTTGTGCATTTAGGTTTTCCTTTCTAATATTACATCCTGGTTCTTATTTCTATGACAAGTTAGTTTGAACCCTCTACTCCAGTGAGGAAATTGGTCCCGGCCCAGTTGAGGTGCAACCTGCCTGGTCTGTATCGGACCCAACTCTCCCTGAATCTGAAAGTTCCAGGAATCTAAAGTCCTCTTTCCTATATCATCTCACAAGCCAAGCACTCATTTGTTCGATCCCCTTATCACTATTCTCATTACCACATGGAGTAATCTAGAAATTCTGACTTTTGAAATCATGTCAGCTTGTCTTCTTCCCAGCTCCTTAGCCTCATTTTGTACTCACAAAATACCATCTTGGATTCACCTTTTCAGCACCAGAAACACACCTGTTCATCTAGCTACAGCATTCTTACTGCTGCTTTCCCATTCTTCCTCCTGCTCCCTTGTACAGCTGAGCCATCTGTGGTTCTGCCTGAACTCCCCACCAGAACCATTACTCTCGCCAATGTTCAGAACTGAAAACAGCAAAGGAGAAAGTATAATGCTCACGAGTCACAACCATAGTGCCCTAATTGAACCACAACTTGATTCTGCACTTATTTTTGTTAGAGGATCCAAAGATCAAGGAGGGGGAAAATCTTTACCTTCTTATCTTATTGCAAGATTGAACTCAGGAGCTCATGTAATGGAAAAGGTTAATCTGGAACAATATCCATCTAAGTTATGCAGCAGATTAAGGAGGAAAGATCTCAAATTGGCATGACAAATTTAACCATAGAAATATGGAATGGGCTTCTCAGTTCTCTATTAATGCACATGGTATTCCAAGCCAACAACTTTACTGGATTGATTTGTGCACAGATTCCAATGGATACCATATTATACTAAGTGTACTGGTAACTTGTTCATACTTTGCCCTTATCAGTAAGACCAATAAATTGATTTATCTATACCTGCATTCAGATTCTCTTTCCACAACTAGTGGTGCTCTTGAGCATACTTTTGTCCGTTTCCTGGAATAGGTCGCTAGTCTGTTACCAGATGCTTATATAGCTTGAGGGATGCCACTAGAACAAAGAAAAGTCCAGCACAGGAACAGGCCCTTCAGCCCTCCAAGCCAGAGCCGCCCATCTAAACTAAAATCTTCTGCACTTCTGGGGTCCGTATCCCTCTATTCCCATCCTACTCTGCACCAAGCAATCCTGAGCAGGAGTCACTCCCACTCTTACCACTGGTAATTGGCATGTGGGAAGGATTTGCAGGTTCAAATTCAACCTGTTAGACCACGTTATGAATGCACCTTCCTTGGCCATCAAATCCACGGTGGAACTCTAACCTGGAGCTTCTGGCTCAAAGGCAGGTATCAACCCACTGCGCCACAAGACCTCCTCTATACCTATAATGTGGTCTTATTTCATGACTTGCAATGAATTATGTTGTTTTCAAACTCCGAAACCCACCTAATGGACGTAAATCAGTTCTGTAACCAAAAGCATAAATAAGTTCACAAGACATGATAAGCAACACAAGTCAATCTTTATTGAAAACTTAAGTATTAATACATAACAATTCTTGTTACAATAAACATGCCTTGAAGTTTCTTTTTAAATCTGAGCTCATCTACTTGTCAGATTGCTTTTAAAAAAATAACGATGTATGAATTTACACATAATTGAACTGGCTCAGAAAGGAATCGTCAGAATTTCTGGTTTATGTTATCCAATGTAAATGGTGCATTAAAACTGATTTCCGGAAGACGACACTGACCAAGACTAAATAAGTACCAAAATAATATTTTTTATTAAGCATAGTGTTCAAAAGTCAAATTGTTTAAAAAGTGTGCCTATAACAAAAAAATACCTAACTTTCACTGGGGTGATTCTGCTGTGCCCATGTGTTGCATATGCTCATTTTATTTTGAACAGAAAAGCTGTCATACAGCACTACACTGCACACGAACAAACACAATCTACTCATCCTGTAAGATTCTGCAATTCAAAATCCCTTTATTTATTAAACAGGGAAATAGCTCAGATCACATCCACCTAGACTACCACTGAGCAGCTGACTGAGTACATGGACTCACCCTGGGTCTGATGAGAATGCAAATTGGGAAAGGGGGTGGGAGTTGAGGATTCTGAAAAAAGATGGGTAGTTCTTTTATGTTTTGTGCCTTAATGGTTCTTCAATTCAAAAGTTGTTGTTTGCTTCACAATAAATGTTCAATGTAAGGGGGGGGGGGGGGAAAAGAGAGAGAGAGGGACAGAACCCCTTACATCCCTATAAAAATAATTGGAAAAACAGCACTTAATTGCTTGGCAGGGATCCAACATTTGCAAGGTTAGTCAACCCAGTTAACTGCTTTAAAAGAACATGCAAACATACACAATGTAGAAAGAGACATTTCCCCCATAGATCCAAGTTTATTATACAGCTCCTTTTTTGCCTGAACCCAATATTTAAAACAGATATTGACAACTGCAAATTACTTTTGTTGAACACTGAATTTCATTGAAGGAACACATCCAATTTGAGTGCAAGAATTGTTCAGGAGTTAGGTTAAATAGAAAGTACACTTCAATCATGAACCATAGTGAAATCAACACAAGGTGGTCATTCTCAATCAGTCCCTGAGCATATGGCATAAGTTGCCCCCGAAGCAGCCTGGAAATATTCCAAACCAACCGTCAAAATTGCATGAGGCTACAGATTTTGCAGTACATTTTATCCCTATGTAACTGCAGATCAGCAAATTACCTTCTCCAAATAGAGCTTTTGGAAGAGAACACAAATAGAATTAGTATGCCAAGCTTGCATGTTCTTTCAAGTTGGATAGCCATTTGTGAATTTAAAACCTGGGCACCCACACGTGTCTGGATGCTGAGAGACTGAAATTTTGGATTCTCTTTCACCCACTTTAAGAAACAAAACTATAATTATCCCAAGGAGCCACGAAAAATGCAAAAAATGAACACGAAGTGGCAAAAGCACCAAATGAGTGATTTGTCATAATTTGTGCAACAAAGCATAATTTGGTCTACCAAGTCTTTTTAAAAATACAAAATGCTACTAAATTTTAAACGCAATATAAATTGATGTATTTCAAATGAGTGCATGTACAACAGTGTAACATGAAGAAACTCCCAGATTTAAACAGTGCTTTATATTGAACATTGCCTATGACAGGCTTCCATGGTTGATTTTGCTTTATCTCAGTACCCATTATTTTCTCCTTAAAGCATACGTTAAAGAAAAGGAATTGTGCAAGCTGCCTACGAATGCTATATTAGCAGCTTCACACTGTTGATTTAGCCTTCACTCCTTGGATCACCCACTAACTTTCGTAATGCAACAATATGGCAGAAGAACAACTGGTTCCAAATGATGAGAATAGGGGCTGCATATTTGAAAAACCACAGATTAATAACATTTCCACTGCTGCACTCAAAGTTTCACTGATGCCAGTATTGAAACTATTTCAGCATACATCCCAGCATAGCAGGTGAGCTGAAGCAGGGAGAAGAATGTAAAAAGATGAAGTTTTAAAAAAGGGAAATTGAAACAAACAGCATTAGTCCAGTGTACACTGTTGATCATGGGTTATTCACTTTAGGTTCAATTTTCATTTCATTCCAAACCCTGATTTGCAACTTGTAACTCTTTAAAGAAACTATCAACAAATACGCTTCTTTAAACTTTTACTCTTGTAGTCATGTTTATAACTTGTGTTAAAATTGCAACCCGTCTTTTCTGGGAATCTTTTAGAATGTCAATGCAGTCTGCCACAGTGTATGTTTAAAGATTGAAAAACCATGAAGCATCTGAAATTTTCCAAGCCCTGTAAATGCCAGGTCAGAAAACCCCCTCCAGATGTAAGGACACAATTTTCTTTGAAAATGAGTGATTAATTCACAACCTAACTCAGTTCAAACTGAAGAGGAATCAGAAGATTATGAACACACATGTTCAATTTTAAAACTCCTTCCTTGCTCATGCTATTTTAACGCATAGTTTGCAAAAGACAACCTCAGGAGAACCAGTCAAAAGAGTTATTCTGAAAAGGAACTTCTCCATAGGCCTGCAGGACACCACTATCTATGACCGCCTTTGCAAAACCACAGCCCTGGACATACAAGTTGCAGTTAATTGCAATCTGATACCTTAAAAATTGAGTTTAAGTTCAGTAAACAACAGAGTACATTTCAGACTGCTCAATTTTTAATGTTAAATGTCTTGACCATCACTATTCTCAGCAGTCTTTCTGCTGGCTATCATAAATGGGTCAATAATTGGTCATGGGAATATTTCAAAATGAAGTTAACATACATGCTAAATCCATTATAAAAGTTAAATATAGAGAAATGGAATAGGAAAGATACGATTCTAAAAGTTGTGTGCTTGTTCCCCTTGAATATTTCTTTGCTAGCTACTATCAAAAACAATTCTAATTCATTAAACTGACTAATTCCTCGACATTAAATTAAGCTGTTCAATGGTTTCCACAACTATAGTCTTCAATTGGTGCTAATTCAGGTAAAATTTAACAGGAGACTAGAAAAAAGGTAACTCAAGAATTTGGATCCTCTTGCATCATGTATGGTGCCAGCAGTAATCCAAAATACTCCCTGCATTACTCATGTCACAAGTACAGCCAGGAAAACAACGGAATGCTCTCAACTGCACTGCTAGGCAATCCCAATCTACAGGCATAGCCAGGTTCACCACAGATTAGGGTCATTTCTGCAATTAACTTCACGATAACTGAAAGATGTGATTACCAATCTCTAAATGGGACTGGAACTCAAGATAGGCTGTGTCTTACTTGCTTGAATCAACGTGTTTCCTATTGTTGCAAAAGAATAAGTATTCTTTTCATTGAAATTGTTGTGCAGTGTTTCGGTATCATGAAAAGAAAAACTTTAAAAATGCCGAACCAAAATAACCTGGCCATGATAAACAAAAACAGCCAATTTGTCCACTTGACTTTTTAGATCTGCATTATTGTTTTATTTTTACAGCAATGAACAATTCAAAAGAAGAATGCAAGAGGGACTTGGGGTTTTTACATTGGATACCATAACTCAAGCTTCTCAAATTGCTTTCCCTGCAATTCCTAATCGGAGTTTAGCCAAGCCACCTGGATAAGGCAATTTAGCCCAAATAAGAAAAGCTGAAGCACAAGTCAAGCTCCACTATTCACTTGCATCTTCCAAGCTCGAGAGTGGAATTTCCCAGGATCTGGGAACTAAGAACAGCTATTGCTCAGTGAATTGCAAGTAGAGATTGGGGAGAAAGCTTCTAACATATGCTGAATAAAGGAGATCTGCCACTTCTCCCATTTAATTAGCAGAGGTTACCGGACTAGCATTCCATTGCACAACTCAAACATGACTGCTGTAGGAACCAGCAAGTCCTTTGAAAATTATGGGATTATGTAATGGACAGATTCCTTAAACCAATCTTAAGAAATTTACCTCCTCTGATTTCATACTACAGTTTGAATATTCAGAAGCATTAGTCATAAATGCCTTCAAAAATGTTATTCAATCTTGCTTGACCAATGAAGTCATCCTATGTAATACACAACCTAGAACAAATCAAATGAGACAGTAATGAAAATTATATGTGCATTTTAAAAACAATGTCACCTATATTACATGTGTCTACTCCTGGACAGCATCCAATCACACATCCAATGAGGCTTATTCTGTGAAGAATACATAAATTTGAAGAAAAAAAAATTATATTTTTTTACTATGATCCAAAATGATAATCAGTGATTTGGACTCCACAAAAACCCATGGAACATTCTGAGATATGGAAAAATGTGTATATATAATGGTTTCCAAACTAAAGCCCAAATCATCAAATGTCATGATTTTAAGTCAGAGGCATTCATAACATGTTACTGCAATATTAAATCAAAGAATATAAAAATACCTCTATTTTCCCACGACTACCGGCTGTTCCAAATTCATTTAAAAAATGCCCCCACATTTCCTCCATTCATCTCACTTTAATTTATACTGCTGCCTTTTTCTCTATTACACTGAATCTAATGCATTTTAAAATGGAAAAAAAGGACTGTCAAGTCAATGCCGGCAGACTTCATTTCATGCCTACCTGAACACTACCCCCAGGCGCTGTACTGTAAATGCATCTGCTACCCAAGAATGTAAATGAATAATCTAGCTAAAGAAAGGTAACTGTTCCCGTTAAAAAACACGAAGTCCGACAGATCAACCAAATTTTTTTTTTCTGGTGAGTTATAGAAATTCACTTGCACAACTCTTTTTTAAAACATTATACAATAAGATTCCGTATTATTGAAATTAAGTTGCAAAATATTTTTTGAACCTCAGTTCCTTTGGATTTTGCATATGATGGTTTGCATTAGTCACTGCAGGTAGATTTGAGCAAGCATTTTGTAACATGCATTGAACTAGATATGAATCCAAATATGCTTATACTCCCTTTCGTGTAATCTATAAAATTGCAAGACAATCCACAAAACAGGTTTTGCCATAAGACTTGAGTACTGCTGAGTTCCAAGATGCAAGATATGCAGCCATGATAATCTTGAGATTTTTTTTTGGTAGTGTTTGGCAAGTGTTGAGAGCATTGATGTACTGGAAGGAAGATTCCTGGTTGGAGGCATGTGGGAATCAGCACCAAGTGTTAAGACTTGTTTGATTGCATATCTCCCACCTTTCAACCTGTGAAAAAGAGTGTTTTAAATACTTAGTTCATAATTTTCTTCCAGTGTAAAAGGCAAAAGTGAAGCAACCATTGTATACAAAAGCCGCCTTTCAACAAGTATAACATATAACATGAAAATTTAAGTTCTTATTGAAAAATTTTCAAAGCTTGATTTATGTGACTTACGGTTAATTCCCAGCATGTAAAATTCTATGCAAGACCATATCTTTTCACATTAATCTCACATATGTTGCAAGATTAAAAGCATCAATATAAATTGTAAATTGTAATTTGAACTTCTCACTATAGAGCTTCTCACAAACCAGCTCATAATACTAAACCATAGGGATTTAATAGTTACCTAAGCCACTCAGTAATCATTACCAGTATCTTAAGTGTTGGAAGTGTCAACCAGCGAAGCGAGAGTTGTCAGCAAATACAAGGCAAGTTACCAACAACTGCAAAATATATTTGCTGCGTACATAAATCTTTGTCTCTCATTGACATTTTTTTCTATAGTGATTGATTTCTCCCATTCAAAACTTAGGCTATTAAAATTTGTGTACAGTCAAATAGTTTAATTGAGCAACAAGCAACTGAGCGATACAGATTAGCAGAATTCATGTCTATGCTGAATTGGCTATCATAGTGGGTGGTACCATTGCATAATTTACTGAGATAAACCAAAGGTTTTCCATTGCATTTTGCAAATATCATATTGAAGAGGGACAGTGCTTAAGTAACGTTTGGAAACTGCTCTTCTCCTACTCTGTTGAACAACAGGAGAATCGCTCTGAGGATTGCATTCACTTCAGCCAATGCCTCTAAACAATGAAGCCCGGGTCTCGGGGAGAAAGAGGTACCATGTGCGAGCTCTAATAAAATTGTATGCGCGCATATTTATACAAGCCCTTCCTTTACCCACAGAAGAATCCACAGAATTCCTACAGTGCAGGAGGCCATGCGGCCCACCCAGTCTGCACCGACTCTCCAAAAGAGCACCCCACCTGGGGCCACTCCCCCATCCTATCCCCGTAAGCACACCTAACCTGCACATCTTTGGATTATGGGAGGAAATCGGAGCTAACACAGGGATGTGTAAACTCCATAGTCACCCAAAGCTGGAATCGAACCCCTGGTGCTGAGGCGGCAGTGCCAACCACTGTGCCGCTCGTATGTTGTCACATACTTGCCACCCTTTGCTATCAAATTTCTCCCAGTATAAATTTGATGTCCACATTTATACTGGCAAGTGCTAATGTAAACTTGTCTTCGTGTAATTGTAAGTTTGTACCAGTGGTAGTGTTGCTTCAGTTTTGTACATCCCAGGTCTTCATATTATTCCCGAGAGAAACTCTAATGCTTTAAAATCTACCGTTTAAATAATGTAAAATCCAAACATTATAGAAGACAGAAGCATGCTAAATAGGCCCCGAATGCTGTTGCAGTGTTGAGGCCCCAATTCTTTAGTTGTGAATTTGCGGCAAGATTTGCTGCTAACCGCATCAGAATATGCTACAGTGAGGATAGTGGCAATCCAGAAGTGAGAAATTGAGACTGTCCACCATCAATTAAGATTTTGATCACGTGAGCAGCAGTGCAGACCTCGTCCAATTTTTATTCTGATTTATAAATTAATGTTTGACTGGTGGGCCCCGTCGTATGAAGTTACCGCAAATTTGATAAGTTATTTATGTTGTTTTCTGAAGCTGTGTAAAAGCAATTTCTGGGTGTAATATGGACAGCATATGTAGCTGCACGTACCTGAGGTAACTTAAGGCTTCTAAACTGTAATTGTTCCAGATGTTGGTAGAGACATTCATTTCAAAGCTCATGTCTGCGATTTGCAGGCAAATTATATTAAAAACTGAATGCAGTCTCTAAAGGGAGTAATTATTTAATAGTTAATTTCTCAGATATCGCTGCGTTTAACTACAGAGCAGCCGTATGTTCTCTTGTCATCTTAACTCTGAATATATTCTAAATTAGTGATTGACAATATGAAGGAACACCAAGGATCAGTGAATGGACATAAATGCCAGAGCTATTAAAAATTAAATTTCATTTTGATGAATGAATTTCAGACAGCATGTGCAAAAGTCAATTCTTTTGTATTGGCTAAATAAATCAGCAAAACTTGATAAAAAGCCAACGATGTTCAAGAGCAAGCAGTCTTGGAACAATAAAATGCGCATCTGCTCGGTGAACTGAACCCGAAGGCTGCTGTTGAAGTGGCAGCTGCGACCAAAAGTGTGTTCATACAGCAAATTGGACATCACCAATGATTTTGAGGTGGAGTTAGGGAAATTTTCTTCGCACTCTCACTAGATCCATGGGGGAAACAGGAAGGCGCAGAAAATATTGGTGTAACAGGCACAATTCTCGGCAACCTGAATCACTCATGCCCCAATGTTTTGGAAAATCCATGTCATAGTTATGCTGTGCTGAGAGCCATAGATGTACCAGTACCATGGCACATGCTTTCAGCAATTTCCAGTTCTCAGAATGCAAGACGTAATAATGAACCTGAATGTTACTAGGATGTCCTTTCCACTTATCCCCTACCCTCTATCCCATTTTACTTGATGACTATACTTGGTCGAGGTTCGCTGTGCACAACCACACTTGGCATCAATTCATGTGCAGGGACAATGGCAAGATCAGTAACAAGTGTTCATTCCCATTTTAATGGAGTGAGATTAAAAGAGCCATACCAACAACTGAATTGAATCTGTTAATTCAATATCCAGGTACAATGGCAATTCTGGAAGTGTAAAATTCCAGGAATAATGTGTTTAGCAACCTATTACAAATCTGATGAAACAAATTTGTCTTGAAGTCAAACTTTAGCTAAACTTCAAACCAAATCTGTATCTAGTATAGCCATAAATATTAGATTTCTCATCATTGTTGTTGTTGCTCAAATTCTAAAAGATAACTACTTTACAATTAGGATAGGCAGACTTGCATTTCCAGTGACTAGTTGATCACCACTGCGAAGGTACATAGTTGTAGGTAGGCGTTCCTGGAGTTCTATAAGCAGGATGCGAAGCTACTGGAGTTGGGGAGTGAGTCAACAAAGTGCCTGCAAGAAAAAAAAAAATATATATTTTTTTTTAATGAAATTTAATCTCAATGCCGGATTCAATTCAAGCACCATAAGTGCTCGAAAGGCAATGGTTACAAGAAAATTATACCTTCAGAAAAACTGAAGGGATGGATAAATTGAAGAAAATAAATATAAGACAAAATGAATACTTTTTCTACATTTTTCTTCCCTCCACAAACCTATAACAGAGATATCATATTGACACTGTTGAGTGTGGGTAAAATAGATTCAAGTCAAATCCTGCTTTTCAAAGTGATCAAGAGCTGAAGCTGAAGGCCCAAATTAAATGATTTGATAGAAATCAACTGTATTAATCACTCAATTTTTTTTTTTTTTTTTTATAAAGTAAGCAATTCTCTAACTATCTTTGACCACAATTTTTCAAACAGACAGGAAATCACGCTGGTTCAGCTTCCAGAAATAAGTTCGGACATGTAAGCAAGTCTAACCTACCAGATTATAAACACTCCTTACAGGGCCAGAAGCAAAACTCAAGCAGTTCATACATATTTATGATGGATTCCAATTACAACAGTGGGTCAACCTGGCACTGTGAGGCAGCAGTACTAACCACTTTGCTGGATCAGGCAGGGTGAGAGGATCAGGGAGGGAATTCCAAAGTTTGTGGGTAAAGCAATTGGAAGCACTGCCACAAACAACACAATGATGCTGGAATCCAAAATTCCAGAAGTGAAGCAGCACAAGGCCTCGGAGAATTGTAGGGCTGGAGGAGCTTAGAGACAGAGGAGAATGGCCATGGAGGCATTTGAAAAAAAAAAATGGAGGCCTTTCCAAATGATGAAACAACGTAGGTGGTGATGAGTGCATGGGATGGAGTGATACAAAGTATGAGCAGCAGAGAAATGGATAGCTCAGATCTACATAGAGCGGAAGATGGCTAAGAAAACATTTGAAAAGTCAAATCTGGAGCTATCAGGAACATGGATGACAATTTCAACAGATGAGGTGAAATGAGTAAACTAAGGCAAGGTTAATTAAACGAAGTAAGCCATTTTGTTGATGGCACAGCAATGTGGTCATGTCAGAGGATATCAGTGGAGGGGTCAAGATGGGTGATAATGAGGTTGAGCCGAATGCTTCAGTTCACACGTGGAAACTGCATTTGTATTTACAGATGATATGGACAACATATAAATGAGAAACAGGAAAAGGTTAAGGAAAGATTCTTGAGGGACTCTAGGGGTTACAGTACATGAGCTGGATTAGAAGCCATTGCATGTGATTCACCAGTTGCACAACAGAGCAGCAGCACTGGAGGAAAATTATATGCTCACAGCCAATTCGAGACGGATGAAGAAGGATAGTTTACCAAGATCAGTCACATAAATGTCATTTGTGACTTTGACAAGAGCCATTTCAGTAGTGTGGCGGGAGCTGAAATATGACTGCAGGGCCTGAACAGAGAGTTGTTGGAAAGATGGGTGTGCAATTTGCACTCAAGAATGCTATCAATTTGTAACTGATCTTCATACAATTTAAAAAGTTATAAACAGAGCTGGCAATGTTAAAGTAGAAATTCAATCTTTAGTCATGGACAGAGATCTACAGCACAGAAAATGTCCTACGGCCCATCGGTGTGCACCAGTCAAAAACAATCACCTAACTATTCCAATCCCACTTTCCAGCACTTGGTTCATAGCCTTGTATGCTTTGTCATCGCAAGTGCACACCAAAATACTTCTAAATGTTATGAAGGTCACTGCCTCCTCCACCCATTTAGGCAGGGAGTTCCAGACTCCCACCACCCTCTGGGTGAAAAAGCTTTTCTTCACATCCCCTCTAAACCTCATGCCCCTTAACTTAAATCACTCCATCAATGGGGAAATGTTTCTTCATATCTATTCTATCTATGCCCCTCAATTTTATACAATCATGTCTCCCCTCAGTCTCCCCTACTCCAAGGAAAACCACAGCCTATCTACATAGCTAAAACTCTCCAGCCCAGACAATATCCTGGCAAATCACCTTTGCACCCTTTCCAGTGCTATCACATCCCTCCTATAATGTGGATTCCAGAACTGCGCACAATACACTAGCTGTGACCTAACCAATGTTCCAGGGTAACCTTCCTGCTCTTAAACGCTTGGATCCCATGGGCTCTTACCTATGCCATCAGTGTCCCATGTGACACCGCATCAAAAGCTTTGCTGAAGACTTCTGGCAAGAGTTAACATTCCACAACTGGCAACATCAAGCTACTGCCTTTTTTAAAAAAAAGAAAACCTATCTATTGTTGGATAACTTGAGATATCCAACAATGTTTTATGCTTGGATCTTATTCAACCTTTTCACACTTACATTTCCAGGTTGTTCCATATGTAGCACATTGTACATAACACACAATTGACTGCCAAATCCAAAACACTGGCATCGAGAGAATTGAAGGCCGCGGTACAAGAGTCTTTTTTATGCGGATACTCACCTGCAGACATTGCCATAGTGGTCCCAGCTACCATTCCCATGGCAACACCATTTGCTCTGGGTGATGGAATTGGTTGTGGGTACATGGCAGCGGGCATTCCATTCGGCTGAACAACTGTGGTGTGATGAATTACATGAGGCGGTGCTGCATATAGTGGCTGTGTGTAGTAAGTGCCTTGCTGTTAAGAGGAGGAAAAAAAGTAAACAAATTAGCTCAACTGGTGGAATTTATGATATATTTAAAAACTTTAAATTGCATCCAAAACTACACAATTCTCCAAATATCTTGCCACTTTAAAAAAAAAGCTAAAAAAAAATCTAGACTTTGGAACACATGGGTGTTTTTGAAGGTAGGAATGTTTGTATTAAGAGGTACCTCAAATTTGTAAGTAAATTACACTTGCTCTCATTCGATTTGAACAGTTTGAGAAGGGAGAGAATTAACCAATTCTGGTAAACTTCAAAGGCTGGGAAGTACAAAATGAACTGTAGCTGGCTATTTTATTTTATTTCAATAATGCTGCTCGTGTTTATCTAATTTCTCAGCAAACATTTTAAATTTTACAAATTCTGTGAGATGCTTTTGAGTCTTAATCTGCAGGTATGTGGACCACATCTTAATATTGCTTCAATTCTTCTTCAGCAACAGGAAGGAAATGAGAACATTTCCCAATATGTTCCTTCTTATCAGAACAATTTGCAATGGTAAATACATTAGGTGCAATTTTAAATCCTGCTTTATTAATCATACATTCTAAATTTGACCTGTCCTTGCTAAATTGGATTTCAGGATTTAAATGGCTTAATTCGCCTAATGGTTTCAAGATTCAGCATTCTTCAATACTTTCAGATCTCGGGATTGTTACAATCCTCTAGATCAGGAGGGTAATTGCACTTGGTTCCAAGTAAAGTCATTTACTATGAGTTATTTAACTTGATTTCTTGCCATTTTATGTTCACTATCCATTTAGGTCCATGAACAGCAGCATGAATTCCTGATCACGGCAGGTGTCGCGGGCAGAATGTATTTGCTCTATTACCCCAATTTAGCATGTCTTGCACAGAAAGAGGCGTGCCTTTGCTTACCCTTGGAGTATCTATTCCAATTCCAGCAGCAAGCTTCCTTGAGTTTAAAATAAAATGTTATTTATTCCCTCAAATTAACACACGGGGGGGACAAGGCATCCATGGCTGACGAGGGAAGTTAAGGACAGCATAAAAGCTAAAGAAAAAGCATACAAAGTGGCAAGGATTAGTGGGAAGCCAGAGGATTGGGAAGCCTTTAAAAGCGAGCAGAGGACAACTAAGAAAGCAATAAGGGGGGAGAAGATGAAGTATGAGTGCAAGCTACCTAGTAATATAAAGGAAGATAGGAAGAGTTTTTTTTTCAATATATAAAAGATGAGGCAAAAACAGACATTGGACCACTGGAAAATGTGGCTGGAGAAGTAATAATAGGAAACAAAGAAATGGCAGACGAACTGAATAGTTACTTTGCATCAGTCTTCACGGTGGAACACACCAGTGGGATGTCAGAGCTCCAGGAGACAGAGGCGAGTGCAGTGATCGTTACTAAGGAGCAGGCTCTGTATAAACTGAAAGGTCTGAAGGTGGATAAATCACCTGGACTGGATGAACTACACCCCAGGGTTCTAAAAGAGATCACTCAGGAGATTGTAGAGGTGGTGGTCTTTCAGGAATCACTGGAGGCAGGAAGGGTCCCATAGGACTGGAAAGTGGCTAATGTAACAAGAAGGGAGGGAGGCAGGAGATGGGAAATTATACGCCAGTTAGCTGACTTCGGTCATTGGTAAGATTTTCGAGTCCGTTATTAAAGATGAGATCGCGGAGTACTTGGAAGTGCATGACTGAGTCAGCATGGCTTCATCAAGGGGAGGTCATGTCTGACAAATGTGTTGGGAGTTCTTTCAGGAAGTAACAAGGAAGTTAGACAAAGGAGAACCAGTGGACGTGATTTATTTAGATTTCCAGAACGCCTTTGACAAGGTAGTCAAGAGCCCATGGTGTTAAGAGTATGATCCTGGCATGGATAGAGGGTTGGCTGACTGGCAGAAGGCAGAGAGTGGGGATAAAGGGGTCTTTTTCAAGATGGCAGCCAGGGACTAGTGGTGTACCTCAGGGGTTGGTGCTGGAACCACAACTTTTCACAATATACATTAATGATCTGGAGGAAGGAACTGAAGGCACTGTTGCAAAGTTTGCAGATGATACAAAGATCTGTGGAAGGGCGGGTAGCATTGAGGAAGCAGGCGGGCTGCAGAAGGACTTGGACAGGCTAGTAGAGTGGGCAAAGAAGTGGCAGATGGAATACAATGTGGAAACGTGTGAGGTTATGCACTTTGGCAGGAGAAATGGAGGCATAGACTATTTTCTAAATGGAAAGATGCTGAGGAAATCAGAAGCAGAAAGAGACTTGGGAGTCCTTGTTCACGATTTTCTCAATGTTCAGTCGACGGTTAGGAAGGCAAATGCAATGTTAGCATTCATAGAATTTTCATAGAATTTACAGTGCAGAAGGAGGCCATTCGGCCCATCGAGTCTGCACCAGCTCTTAGAAAGAGCACAATACCAAAGCCCACACCACCCTATCCCCATAACCCAGTAACCCCACTCAACCAACACCAAGGGCAATTTTGGACACTAAGGGCAATTTAGCATGGCCAATCCACCTAACTTGCACATCTTTGGACTGTGGGAGGAAACCGGAGCACCCGGAGGAAACCCACGCACACACGGGGAGAACATGCAGACTCCGCACAGACAGTGACCCAGCCGGGAATCGAACCTGGGACCCTGGAGCTGTGAAGCAATTATGCTAACCACCATGCTACCGTGCTGCTCAAATTCATGTCAAGAGGGCTAGAATACAAGACCAGGGATGTACTTCTGAGGCTATATAAGGCTCTGGTCAGACCCCATTTGGAGTATTGAAAACAGTTTGGCGCCCCGTATCGAAGTGTGTGGGCTTGGAAAGGGTCTAGTGGAGGTTCACAAGAATGATCCCTGGAATGAAGAGCTGGTCGTATGAGGAACAGTTGAGGACTCTGGGTGTGTGCTCGTTGGAGGTTAGAAGGATGAGGGAGGGATCTTATTGAAACTTACGGGACACTGTGTGGCCTGGATAGAGTGGATGTGGAGAGGATGCTTCCACTTGTAGGAAAAACTAGAAGCAGAGGACACAATCTCAGACTAAAGGGACGATCCTTTAAAACAGAGATGAGGAGGAATTTCTTCAGCCAGGGGGTGGTGAATCTGTAGAACCTTTTGCCGCAGAAGGCTGTGGAGGCCAAATCTCTGAGTTTCTTTAAGACAGAGATAGATAGGTTTTTGATCAATAAGGGGATCAGGGGTTATGGGGAAAAGGCAGGAGATTGTGGATGAGAAAAGTATCAGCCATGATTGAATGGCGGAGCAGACTCGATGGGCCGAATGGCCTAATTCTGCTCCTATGTCTCTTATGGTCTAACACATCAAACACTCGGTCTCACGCTTGCACACACATACACAAAGAATAGATACAGATAAATAGTGCACTTTTACAGACTACAGTTAATTCAGTCTCTTATTTAAAACTCCTGATCTCCCACGTTGCAGGCTATGTATTTTGAATGGATCAAATAATTTAAAGTTGAAGTGAGGGTCTTATAAAGCAGATTGTGAAGTTTCTTGTCAAATACTATGAGGTCGGTTCTCAGGAGTCCGGTAATGATAGCTTCATTGAGAATTTGGAGGCAGTTTCGCTAACACTTCGGATTGGGGGCAGGGTCAAGGGAAATGCCGATTCGGGGGAACCACAGATTTGAGCCAGGGAGGTGGGATGGAAATTTTCGGAAATGGGAGAAGGGGATTAAGACACTAAAAGATTTGTTTCTTAGGGGTCAGGTTGCAGGATTGAAGGAGCTGGAAGTGAAGTATGGGCTGGAGCAGGGGGAAATGTTTAGATACATGCAGGTTCGAGATTTTGCCAGAAAGGAGATACAGAGCTTCCCGGTGGAGCCAGCCTCCACATTGCTGGAGCAGGTGCTGACGACAGGGGGAATGGAGAAGGGGGTAGTGTCAGGGGTTTACGGAACTATTTTGGAAGAGGAGAAGGCACCACTGGAAGGGATCAAAGCAAAGTGGGAGGAACAGTTGGGGGAGGATATGGAGGGGTTCTGGTGTGAGGTGCTCCGGAGAGTGAATGCCTCCACCTCATGCGAGGGGTTGGGGCTGATACAGCTGAAGGTGGTATACAGAGCACACCTCACGAGGGCGAGGATATGCCAATTCTTTGAAGGAGTAGAAATGTGTGTGAACGTTGCGGGGGGGCCCCCGCTAATCACGTTCATATGTTTTGGTCCTGTCGAAAGCTAGAGGATTACTGGAAGGAGGATTTTAGGGTAATTTCTAAAGTGGTGCACGTGAAACTGGACCCGGGCCCCCGGGAGGCCATATTCGGGGTGTCGGACCAGCCAGGGTTGGAAACGGGTGCGGAGGCAGATGTTGTAGCCTTCGCCTCGTTGATCGCCCAAAGGCAGATCCTGATAGGTTGGAGAGCAACCTCTTCCCCCACCTGTGCCCTGGCATGGCGGGGGGGGACCTGTTGGAACTCTTGAGAAGGTTAAGTTTGAACTGAGGGGAAGGGTGGAGGGGTTCTAAAATTCATGGGCATTATTCATCATGCACTTTCAAGAACTGCATAACATCGAACATTAGTTTGGGGGGGGGGGGGGGATGGTGACTATGGGTGATTCCTGATTCCTTTTTGTCATTTGTTTATATGAACATGCAGGCTAATGTTTGGGTTTGGTGGGAGGATGGGATCGTTGTTATTGATATGGGGATTGACATATTTGTTCCTGATTCTTGTTTGTTGTTGGTGGGTGTAAATTTGGGAGAAAATGTGAAAAAGAATAAAAAATATTTACAAATAGTCGGTTCTCAGGTGAACCTAAGGGGATCAGGTGAAGTAATTTGACGGCATGATGATTTGCAGCAAGTCTGAGTCTGATTCTCAAACTGGCTGATGATTGCTCTTAAAAGGCAAAGATTGCAAAGACTTTTTCTGCAGCTGTCATCGTGTTGCTGTTCTTCTGCAGTCTGCCCAGCTCTCTTCTAGGTCTTGGGATAAGGGATCTAAGTATCAGGATCTAGTTATGGGAACAATTAATAGCCATTGCCTACCCAGAATGGCTTAAAGTCCATTGATATACAATAGAAACCAAAAGAGAAAATGCTGGAAATTCTCAGCAGGTCGGGCAACATCTGTAGGGAGAGAAAAGAACTAACGTTTCGAGTCCAGATGACCCTTTGTCAAAGCTGATATACAATAGTTGGATGGTGGTCTTTCACACTTAACTGATGCTCTCGCCAGCTTTCTTTTTCTGAACAACAAACCTGGAGACAAGAGTCAAAAACATGAAATGCTGGAATATCTCAACAGGTTTGACAGCAGCTGTAGAGGCAGAATAGAGCTAACATTTCAAATCAGAATGACTCTTGTCAGAGCTCTGACCAAAATTTGCCCTGACTCAGAGCGTTTGCTCTGTTCGCTCTCCACAGATGCAGTCAGACTTGAGATTTTCCAGCATTTGCAGTTTTTTTTTGTTTCAGGTTCCAGCATCCGCAGTAATATGCTTTTATCTGGAGACAGCGTCAATAGACTCCTAGATTCTATGTTTTGAGCAAGATTCGAACAATGTCAAGTTACCCACATAATGGGCGGCACAGTAGGACAGCGGTTAGCATTGTTGCTTCACAGCGCCAGGGTCCCAGGTTCGATTCCCGGCTTGGGTCAGTGTCTATACGGAGTCTGCATGTTCTCCCTGTGCCTGCGTGGGTTTCCTCTGGGTGCTCCGGTTTCCTCCCACAAGTCCCGGAAAACGCTTGTTCGGTAATTTGGTCATTCTGAGTTCTCCCTCTGAATACCCAAACAGACATGTGGTGAATAGGGGCTTTTCACAGTAACTTCACTGCAGTGTTAATGTAAGCCTACTTGTGACAATAAAGATTTTTATTATTTGTCTTGGTATGTCCATTCAATCCATGGTTATTCAACTTGAACTTTCCAGAAGTTTGATAGTGTGTGTTGAATAAACAACGGTCACCTGATTCATTGGCAGTCATTTTAACAGTTCTTTAGTGCCATTTTAAAGAAATAAAAGACAGTTCCAAAAATCTTCCTATGAGCCCAGTCCATGTGTAAGTTATAAATATGCTATGCCTTTGTCTGTACCACTGAGAGGTAGCTAATTGTGGAAGCACACCCAGAATATTTTTGCCCACTCTTAAAGCATCAGTTCAGCATCAGAGAATTTAAGAACCAGGACAGAAACACTACTAATTCCCAAGTACAATGACTACACAGCCAACAATGTCAATTTTGATCTTGTACAGCAATGTTGTTGAGCTGCAGACAATGCCTGGTATTTTTCCCACCCAAGCTTATGCAAAAATAATATTTACTGAGTGTTCAATGCTGGTGGATTGAGGCTACTCCAAAATTCAGATAACTCAGTACAACCCAAAATAGAAATGCCCAAAGACTCAGCTTAAATTATTTGTTGGAACACATGTCAGCTACTTTTCCATTTTTACAACATATTAGGATATTTCTGAATCCTGTTTCCAGAGGTTAAGAATCTTAATAAATAGAAAGTCTGAAACTGCTCACATCTATACATCCCAGCCACCTCGTATTAAGCTGCATGTGGTTATTTACAAACTAAATACATTCTACCAGTAAAATCATGTGGTCCATTCTTGGGTCTATCTTGAAGCATTTTAAAATAATATACTGGTTAATCAGCTACCTTCCTGATTGGCGAATGTTTGATGGGAACTCAAGACCTAGTGTGTAATGCAATAACACCATTACAGGCAACCATTCTGTCAGTCTTCAGTAATAAACTTGGCTGAAGAATGGTTATTTATTCCTCTCAAAATGAAAATGTAATGAAAATCGCTTATTGTCACAAGTAGGCTTCAAATGAAGTTACTGTGAAAAGCCCGTAGTCGCCACAGTCCGGCGCCTGTTCGGGGAGGCTGGTATGGGAATTGAACCGTGCTGCTGGCCTGCCTTGGTCTGCTTTAAAAGCCAGCTCTTTAGCCCTGTGCTAAACCAGCCCCATATTGATATTTAAGAAGCACCCAAGGCAAACTTCAGTAATGCACTGGCACTAATTGTACAAATGAAGTGTTCAGGATTTTTAAAACGCTTCTAGATTGCATAAGCCATGGGACTAAAAAAAAAAAAAACAAGAATAGCAACCAAGGCTGCCGCAATAACCCATTGGAAATCTGTACAGTTGAAAACAGTTATATATTTAAGCCAGTATGCATTTCATAACAAACTACAGGTCAAAAATATTTGTATGACAGTGATAGATGGCCTTCACAAGCCAATTTGTATTTGGAGTGTGACTGCAAAATAACTGTTCCATTCTTTAGCAGAGATCTTAGTTATGTTTTATTGAATAGCAAAGCCTAATTAGTTTACTTTGAAAGTTTCGCCATTTCTAATAGATTTGTTAAGCAAATGCCTTACTGCTGACCTGTGCATAAGGGTTCTGTTGTGGATAGGCACTTCGAACCGGGTATACAGCTGTCTGGTATGGGTTAGGAGAGGAGGAGTAAGATGGCACCGCTCCACTGGTTGGAGAACATGAGACTTTATACGGTGTGCCTGGTGTATAACCTGAAACAAAACGTAATCCAATAATGTTAAAATAATTACCAACCAGAGGTTCACAAGTCACTCTTAAGAAGCAAAGCATGTGGTGAAGATAGAAACATATACAACACAAAAATGCCAGATGGTCCATTGTAACTCTGCAGCCAACTAGAGCTATCAAGCCTAATTAAACTTTCCAGCCCTTGGTCCATAGCTCTGTAGGTTACAGCAATTGATGTGCACCTTTACATTTTTTAATACAATGAGAGAATCTGGCTCTACTTCCCATTCAGCCAGTGTGCTCCAAATACCCACCACCTCTGTGAAAAAGGAATCTCAATTCCGCTCAATCTTTCTGCCAATTACTTTAAGTTTAGTATTGACCTCGCCTCAGAAGGAAATAGGTCCTTCCTATTCACTTTAGGCTCATCTAATTTTGTTAAATCTCACCTCAACCTCCTCTGTTCCAAAGAAAACCTGTCCAGCTTATCCAATTTTACCCCACTGCCAAATTTCTCCATTTCTGGCAACATCCTTATAAATCTCCTCTGTACACTCTCCAGTGCAATCAATCACATCCTTTCTGTAATGTCAAGACCAGAATGGTAAGTGGTACTCTAGTTGTGATCTAGTGTTTTATGTAGTTCTAGCACGAGTCTACTCTTGTACACAAAGCCTCAGCTAATAAAGGCAAGTGTGCCATCTTAATCACCTTATCTACTTGCTTTGTTACCCTGTGGACAGGCACTCACTCCACTTCTCCACACTTCTCAGTACGTTATAATTTATTGGGGTTGCCCGAACTCTCAATTCTCCAGAATGACTTCCATTTGCCAATTTTCTGTCAATCTGACCCATCCATTGACATCTTCCCACATTCTACAACATTCTTTCTCACTATCAACCACACAACCAATTTTCATATCTGCTGAAATTTTCTGAATCATGCTGCCTACATTTAAGTCTAAAACACTGCTAGAAACCATAAAAAGCAAGGGACCCAGTACTGATCCCTGCAGAACCCTACAAGAAAAAACGTTCTAGTCACAACACCAACCAACCACAATTGATTGTTTTCTTTAACTGAGCTCATTTTGGATCCAACCATCCGTTGGTCAAGGGATCTTACAAGGTTCTTACTTTTCTGATCAAGCTGCCATTTGAGACTCTGGGGAATACGGTGGTACACTGGTTGGCACTGCTGCTTCACAGCCCCAAAGACCTGGGTTCGATTCCTGCCTTGGGTCACTGTCTGTGCAGACTCTGCACGTTCTCCTTGTGTCTGTGTGGGTTTCCGTCAGATGCTCCGGTTTCCTCCCACATGTCCTGAAAGACGTGCTTGTTAGGTGAATTGGACATTCTGAATTCTCCCTCAGTGTACCTGAGCAGGCGCCGGAGTGTGGCGACCAGGGTTTTTTCAAAGTAACTTCATTGCAGTTTTAATGCAAGTCTACTTGTGACACTAATAAAGATTATTAAAATTCTTGCTAAAATCCAGGCACCCAGACAAACACACTCCTCTCATCGACCTTCCTTGCCAGCCATCTAAAAGAAATTCAACCAAGTTAGACAAACACATGGCCATCTTAATTAATCCTAGTCTTTCTAAATGTTTTATAGGTGTCCCTCAATTTATTTTCCCAATAATTCTCCCATCACTGAGGTTAGGCTGACCGGCCTGTAATTACTTGATCAATCCCTTCCTCTCTTTTTAAACAATGTCACAAGGTTAACAGTCCTCCAGCATCATGCATGTAGCCTGAAAGAATTGGGAAATTATACTTAAGAGGCTCTGCATCTCTTAGAATTTTGGGATATAATTCAACCAGGCCAGTGATATATTCACTTCCAAAGATACTGAAGACCTAAATATTTATTTTTTCACTATGTTCAATTATCTGATATTTCACACTACTCTTCAACCACAACGTCTGCATCATTCCCTCTTCTGTGAAGATACTGTGATTCTAATTTACCTCTTCCGAAGCAAACAACATAGTTGTAGGTCTGCAGACTGATACATGGCCATATGTAATTGACTTGCACTCAAATGTTGGCACCTCTCATTTCATCCATCCAAATGAATATTGGGATGAAGAAATATCTAATGTCTCTAGTGAATCTTACATTCTAACTCCATAAAACCAGTTGTTTTACTCTCAGTATTTAAGTTATGATAATATCGCCCTGATCTCAGGTATCTGCATTTCCTGAAAATTTCTTTATCAAGCTGACTGGGAGCGCTCTCAACCCAGTTTGTACACAGCAATAGTTGCAGTTACCCAATGATCCGATAAGTCATAAGGATGTAAGAAATTAAAAACTTTGAAGAGTGTGAATGTGGCTCACTGGTTGCTCTCTGCGCCTGAGTCAGTGGCTTGTGGATTCAATTTCAGCACATAATCAAGACTTACATTTTGGCAAAGTAGGAAGGAAGCGGCACAGCCATTTGAAGAGGAACAGAGGGTTCTACAAGTGGCTAACATTACTGGCCCAACCATAATTTTCAAAAATCAAATTTATTGGCCATGATCACATATTGCTATTTATGGGATATGATTATGTAAAACAGTTGATGCTTTAACCTGCAACAGTTAATGCACTTCAAATAATTTGGAATGTTTTGGCTGCAAGGTTTTAATCGCACTCATGGAGGTAGAAGTTTCCTGCATTTGGGGGTAAACCGCATGTCAAAGCAGAACAAATGGAGCTCTGATATCCCTCAACTAAATTGGTACAAACTAAATTCACCAAACAATGTGGCCTTTAATGATTTGGAGAAACATGACCATTTACTCATTACTTTTTACCTTTAAAGATTAAATCTACATCGTGGCAGAATACTTCAAATTACTCAGCTCCAATCCAGTCTGTACTAAGACATCAAGGAAATGATTGCCTATCTTGTAAATCAGTTAGTGCTGTAATGTTAAACAGGATTTTCTGCTGTGCGTGACCACTTATGTGCAATGTAATTATTAACAAGTCTGATACCTGTAGGGAAGGCTGGGTTTGTACCAGCATACATAGTAGGAGAAAAGGCAGGAGCAGCCGCTGCATAACCCATTGGAAAACCTGCTTTGTTTGAAAAGAGATCAAATTTAAAATTAGTCAAAAGAATTAGATTGATTACTAGAGGCAATAGCTATGCACAAGTACATTACACAGACATTGATTGCCCACAAAACTAAAATTTAAATACTGTTCAATATTAACCTAGACTATCCCAGTTACTATAACCCAACAGTTTAGTTTCAGAATCACTGTCTCCTGACAGAAGGAACAATCAGAAATTAATATCAGTTCCTCTTTATAAACATTTTAATGATCATCAATTAATGTCCTGTTTTTCAAGCATATTTCTTTAAACTCCAAGTGCTAATGACAGAGTGGACAAGAGTGAAGTGGGGGGGGGGGGGGGGGGGGGGGGGGGGGGTAGTATGGAACATTGTTTACTGTTTTTTTTTAAAAGGTGTTTTGCGTGTGTCGGCCAGTGCGGTCGTTTAAGGAATGTCAATGTGTTAAACTGAAAATTACAAATGCTTCAATAAAATATTTTCTAAAAAAAAGAGTGAAGTGAGGTTGGAGAAATCATTGAACTAAAAGTAACTTGAATATGAGCTATAAACACGACAATGAAAAGATTAAAGTCACAACAATGAAACGTTACTCAGTAATAGCCTGTTTCAAATCCAGTCCCAGAAATGACAGCCACACAACATTATCTAGGGCACATGAATTTGGTGCTCCTGCAGTCAGGTATCGCTAATTTGCCCAATGTATTTCCTGAGATAAAGCCATGAGCACTCAGTACTTCATCTAATCTTCTACATTAGTCTCCCTCATTTCCCAACAATAATCAACTTTACTTCTTCTAAACCAGTCATATTTCAAACATTAATTCGCCAACTTACCTGGGTATCCAATTCCTTTTGGATTTGCGTATGGAACCCCTGAGGCAGCTGAACTGTATACTGGGTTCATGGTGTTTCTCAGGAGCTGCACAAGAAAAAAAATACATATTCAGCACTTTTCTGTTCCTGCTGTAAAATTCCACGCTTTAAAATAAGGCAACAACTTCTGGTCAAAACAAGGCCAATTTTGGAAAAAAAAATTCCCGTGCTCCTGATACGGATTCCTGTGAGTTCTTTCGCTACAATCAAAGCATCAAACAATTTGAAACAATTTTCCATGAGCAACAGTGGTAAAACAAAATGGTTGATAGTAAATTCCACTGTACTAGTTGGAACTGGCATAACGAAGAGGCTATTGTTCGAACCACTTATCATCTAGAGCAAACAATGACTTGTTCATTAGAATACACTGACCAACTGTTTTTTTAAAATAACTTTCAAGTAACAAATAAAATGATGATGGGTTAGTTTACAACTTAAGCAGAATGCCCGACTTACAAAGCAGTTTCGAATCATGTTTGGAAACTGAGATTCCTCAAACACGAAGGATCTGTGAGGTGTTCATATAGCTTTGTTCTTAAACAAGGATGCTACTTTTGCTGCTGTGTGCCAAAATGTTATTTGCTGCCATGCTTTCTTTTGGATTTCTGGCAACTTTCTGTGAGTGGGACAGATAGCTCTTCTGCTTCTGGGCCCGAAGACCACAGGTTCACAGATCCGCTCTGGGACTTTTCGGCCGTTGGTGCAGGCAAGCCAACTTGTATCAATGTCAGTTCATAGCCTGAATAAATGGGGAGGGTCAGCAGCAGCAAGGACATCAACTGTAAAAATCACCCATCAATTCCAAAACGTATGGTTTATGTGAAGGAGATCAACTAGCACTTTGGCGACTCCTAATAACATGGGAAAAAAGCTGAAAGAGAAAGGAAACCAGAAGAGCACAAACACCGGTGGACCTCTTGGACAGTAAGAGTTGAAAGCCGCTTGTTTCAATTCCTTATGATGCTGCATTGCAAAGAACCAATGTGACAACAATTAAGTCAGCAACTTAACCAAAATATTTTAATTCAATAAACTAAGGGGGGGTTAAAGTTATACACAAAACTTGTTAACAAAACTTGTTAACAAAAGACAGATTCCATAAAGCATATAATTCTGCCAATAGTTAACAAGCCACTTCTAACTTGCACCAATAGCTACCACATGTTTTTAGCCAAGTCAAGTAAAATTGAAGTCAAATTTCAATATTGCAGTGAGCAATAATTATAGATTGAGGTTCAACTCATTTAAAATTTCTACATCCTGGTGTATTACTGCATGAGCCAGTAAAATCAAAAATCTAGAAGTTCATCTAACTGTGCTATACTCAAGGAGACAGCGATCGGCTGAGGAATACAGAGAAAACAATGCCAGATTTAACAAACTCAGATTTGCAAGTTGCAATGGAAATGATGCTTGATCCTTTTAATCAGAAGGTGGATAATGGCAACAGGACTGTAACAACACTAGGCAAAAAACAAGTTTTTGATATTTCTGTTTTGACGTTTAGTCAAGTCTGGACTGATTGCATCCAATCAAAAACTACACTGTCAACAGTAGACTTGGAGGAAGAGGCATTAAAAATGAAACGGACTGCATGCCAAATATTCTTGAGATAACCTTTACCAGCAATTAAATTATTTTCCCATTATAAACAATTGAATTTTACAACACTTTCTTTACCAGGACAGCAAAATTCTGCTGTAGTACAATTGAAATCTCTATTCGGTGTACCTGTTAATTTTACATTTGGATTTATTTATTGCCACGTGTACCGAGGTACAGTGAAAAGTATTTTTCTGCGAGCAGCTCAACAGATCATAATGTACATAATACAAAAAAATACATAATAGGGCAACACAAGGTACACAATGTAACTACATAAACACCGGCATCGGGTGAAGCGTTAATCAGGTTAGTCCATAAGAGGGTGGTTGAAGAGTCTGGTAACAGTGGGGAAGAAGCGGTTTTCGAATCTGTTCGCGCATGTTCTCAGACTTTTGTATCTCCTGCCCGATGGAAGAAGTTGGAAGTGAGTAAGCCGGGTGGGAGGGGTCTTTGATTATGCTGCCCACTTTCCCCAGACAGCAGGAGGTGTAGATGGAGTCAATGGATGGGAGGCAGGTTTGTGTGGTGGACTGGGCTGTATTCACAACTCTCTGAACTTTCTTGCGGTCTTGAGCCGAGCAGTTGCCATACCAGGCTGTGATGCAGCCGGATAGGATGCATCTGTAAAAGTTGGTAAGAGTTAATGTGGACATGCCGAATTTCCTTTGTTTCCCAAGTATAGGCGCTGTTGTACTTACTTGGTGGCAGCGTCGACGTGGGTGGACCAGGACAGACTTTTGGAGATGTGTACCCCATGGAATTTGAAGCTGCTAACCATCTCCACCTTGGCCCCGTTGATTCTGGCAGGGATGTGTACAGTTCTTTGCTTCCTGAAATCAACGACCAGCTCTTTAGGTTCACTGGCATTGAGGGATAAATTGTTGTCACTGCACCACTCTACTAGGTTCTCTATCTCCCTCCTGTATTCTGACTTGTTATTCGAGATCCAGCCCACTATGGTCGTATTGTCAGCAAATTTGTAGATAAGAGTTGGAACCAAATTTTGCCTCGCAGTTGTATGTGTACAGCGAGTATAGTAGGAGGCTAAGTACACAGCCTTGCAGTGCCCCGGTATTGAGGACTATTGTGGAGGTGTTGTTTATTGTTACTGGTAGTGGTCTGTGGGTCAGAACGCTGAGGATCCAGTTGCAGAGTGAGGAGCCAAGTCCTAGGTTTTGGAGCTTTGATATGAGCTTGGCTGGGATTATGGTGTTAAAGGCGGAGCTGTAATCAATAAATAGGAGTCTGATGTAGGAGTCCTTGTTGACGAGATGCTCTGGGGATGAGTGTAGGGCCAGGGAGATGGCGTCTGTTGTAGATTGGTTGCGGCGGAATGCAGTGGATCAAGGCATTCTGGGAGTATGGAGATGATGCGCTTCATGACCAACCTCTCGAAGCACTTTGTTACGACTGAAGTCAGGGCCATCGGACGGTAGTCATTGAGGCACGTTGCCTGGTTGTTCTTTGGCACCGGTATGATGGTGGTCTTCTTGAAGCAGGTGGGGACCTCGGAGCGGAGTAGGGACAGGTTAAAGATGTCCACAAACACATCTGTCAGCTAGTCCGCACAGGTTCTGAGTGCACGTACAGGGATCCTATCCGGACCCATCGTCTTCTGACGGTTCACTTTCAGGAAGTTCATCGGGAAGGGGTGCGCTGCTGCTGGAGATACTGTTCAGCTTCGCTTTGTAGCCCGTTATATTGTTTAGGCCTTGCCCCAACCGCCGAGAATCTGTCACGCTAGTCTGTGACTCTAGCTTGGTCTGACATTTTCTCTTGGCATCTCGGATGGCTTTGCGGCGGTCGTACCTGGATTTCTTGTGTAGGTCAGGGTCGCCTGACTTGAACGCCTCAGACCTGTCCTTTAGTAGGGAGTCAATCTCACGATTGAGCCATGGTTTCTGGTTGGGAAACATACGTACTGCTTTCTTTGGCGTGTAGTCGTCCACACATTTGCTGATGAAGCCTGTGACAGTGGTGGCATACTCACTTAAGTTGGTCGCTGAGTTCTTAAATATGGACCAGTCCACTGTCACTAAGCACTCACGTAGAAGCTCTTCCATTTCCTCGGACCAGCACTGCATGACCCTCTTAGCTGGATTTCTCCCTTGAGTTTCTGCTTGTATGCCGGGAGAAGGAGCACCGTCCTATGGTCTGATTTTCCAAAGTGCTGTCGGGGGGGTGGAACGGTAGGCGCCGTTGATTTTTGAGTAGCATTTAAAACTATGGGTTAATACCAGCTAATCACTTGCAATTTGGAGCAAATATGATTTGGTTAGAATTAAAATAATAGAATAGAACCTTAGAATTCCTTCCGTGCAGCCGGCCATTCAGCCCATCAAGTCTGCACCGACCCTCTGAAAGAGAACCCTACCAAGGCCCACTCCCGCGCCCGATTGCCGTAACTTCCTCTTAACTTGCACATCTTTGGACACTAAGGGGCAATTCAGCATCACCAATCCACCTAACCTGCACATCTTTAGATTGCTTAATTGTTTATTTTCTCTCATTGTTTGAAAGAGTAATTAGTTGGGTGGGGAAAACAAGGGGAGGTAGGAGTGGTCACAAAATTCGCACCAACGGACACCAGTTTATATGTGTGATTTCTCCCAGGAACTGTGTGATCTCCAGCTGTCTAATATTTTCCTCACAAACCATTCATGTTAATACACCTTTGACAGAACGGTTCTGATTGTCATCTAACAATCGCACAGATGTGTTCCTTCCAGCATTACTGGATTATCAGGAATACTGGCCCCGACTGATTATTCCCCTTGCTAGCCCAGAGACTAATTAAGCTCTTGCGCTGTTATCATGACCAAGATCAACTGTTTTTGCAAACATTAGATAGCACCCAAGTCCTTCCTGGTAGATATGTTTTTGTATTGCACCACACATAACAATGATTGAAAATGCATCGCCGTTTGTGAACAGAGTTTACACAGAGCAAATGCCCAACAGTCAGAAGACAACTGTTTTGGTCAAAAGAAGGACAAAGGGCTTGAATTCCAGATGTTAAGTGAGAGACTATTCTTGACATCAAGGTAGCATTTGACAGAGTGATACAAAGGAGCCCGAGTAAATTTTAAATCAATGGAATTGGGGCTAAACGCTTCACTGGTCATAGCTAGTGAAAAGAAAGGTAGTTGCGATTGTTGGAGGACAGTCAAGTCATCGGAGCCTCGAGATATCAAAGGAGTCCATTAAGGTAATACCAAGATCCAGCCGCATTTAGCTGTTCATCATGACTTTCTTTTCATCATAAGTCAGAAGTGAGAGCGTTGAGTTCCATTGGCAACTCCAGACGCTGCAACAGATCATGCCTGCACGCAGCAAGATTGGAGATCCAAGCTTGGGCCACTAAGCGGCAAGTAACATTTACATATCACAAGTGCCATCCAATAACCATTCCCAATAGGGTGTCTAATCACTTCCTTTGACATTCAATAGTTTACCATCACTTGTCTCTTCCAAATTCACTGTGCATCTTATTTGTTCTCCAGAGAATAAGTCTACTCAAGAAATTCTACAGAAAACTTCATGAATTATCTGTGTCAATATTCCACAAAAATTAAAATCTAACCCATGATATACTTAACGATGTTTTTTTATATGTGACATTTATTCCCTTGCTGTACTGCTGTTGGGCAGCACGGTAGCAGCTGGGCAGCACAGTAGCACAAGTGGCTAGCACTGTGGCTTCACAGTGCCAGAGTCCCAGGTTAGATTCCCGGCTTGGGGGTCACTGTCTGTGCTGAGTCTGCACGTTCTCCCCATGTCTACGTGGGTTTCCTCCCACAGTCCAAAGACCTGCTGGTTAGGTGGATTAGCCATGCTAAATTGTCCTTAGTGACCAAAAAAAAAGGTTAGGAGTGGTTATTGGGTTAAAGGGGTTGGGTGGGTCGGTGCAGACTCGATGGGCTGAATGGCCTCCTTCTGCACTGTATGTTCTATGTACTGTGTGCCACTCAACCATTACTCAAAACTGTGCTCTTAGGCAATCAACTGTCTGATCAGAATGAATATTCAGAGAAGATTTACAAGTGCCATTTCCAATCATTTTGGAGAAATAAATCAGAAGCAATTTTGGAACAATCATTGCAGCACATGATCAAAAAAGACTTCATTGATTTAACTGAGTTTACAGGCAGGTCCTCGGGTTAATTGTAATTGAATATAGAAATTAAATATAGAAATTTAATGCAAGCTACAGTGAATTTGGCAATTTGGATTACATTTTAAATACCACGGTTTGTATATAGCGGTGCAAGGAATACCAAATTATGAAACCAATATAATAATAATCTTTATTATTGTCACAAGTAGGCTTACATTAACACTGCAATACAGTTACTGTGAAAAGCCCGTAGTCGCCACACTCCGCGCCTGTTCGGGTACACAGCGAGAATTCAGAATGTCCAATTCACCTAACAAGCACATCTTTTGGGACTAGTGGGAGGAAATTGGAGCACCCAAAGGAAACCCACGCAGACACGGGAGAATTTGTAGACTCCGCACAGACAGTGACCCAAACAGGAATCGAACCTGGGACACTGGCGCAGTGAAGCAACAGTGCTAACCACTGTGCTATTGTAGTCCAGTTTATCCAAGTAAATGCATTTTTAATGCAATCACAATGCATTTTTCTACACAGATAATTCTCCCCCATTATTTTTCTCCCCTCGGGTGGGGGTGGGGGGAATAAGCCAGAAGCTCTTTATCTAACAGCTTCTAGGCCTCTACCAAAATCCCTTCAAACATTGCCATGCCATGCATTGTCCATGTCTGGTCTGATGCCTCGACCCCCTACCACAAAGCCCAAGAGCTTAACTTACTAAGAAGAGACAACATAGTACTAATAGAGAAAGTCTACAAAAATGCAAAGTACTGTGCAGACACTGGATAATGGGAAAGACAGAAAAGCAAAGGATGGAAAACAAATGTAAGAGCTTCAAAAAGGGAATAAAAGGAATTTGCAAGGGTTGTCAAAAACAACAATTTTTATTAAGAACAGGTCAGCAGCAATGTGGGGCCCTTTGAAAACTGACAATGGTGATGTTATCAGTGAAAACAAGGAAGTGGTGGACATGCAGAGTTATCATTTTGCACAATATTAACAGTCAAGAAGATGGTCAGAAAGGCCAAAGAAACTATTATTGAATCAAAGATCACCAAATTCAACATAACCAAAATAACAATCACAAGGACCAAATTACAAAGAGAGATTAGACAAATTAGAAGTGAATTTCCTGGAATTTAAAAGATTATGGGGTGATTTGATCAAAATGTTCAGAATATTAAGGGCAGCAAAGAGAAACCACTGTCATTGGTTGGGGAGCCTAAGATTATGAGGCATAATTTAAAAGTTAGAGCCAGGACTTTTAGCAATGAAATTCAGAAACATTTTTATGTATTAGTGACAGAAGTTGAGAGCTCTCTTTTGTAAACTACAACTGATGCTAGATCAATTACAAATTATAAATCTGGATTTATGTTAACCAAAGGTATCAAGAATATGGGCAAAGCTGGGTATATGGAGTTCAGTCACAAATCAGGCATCATTTCCGAATGGTGGAACAGGCTAGAAGGGCTTAAATGGCTAACTCCTTAATTAGTGACTCACCCTTATACCTTCCATCTAATTCAATCACATCATGGTTAGTGTGTGATTTCAGAGTCCCCCATCATTAAGACTGTTGATAATTCCGACTCATTTAAAATCTAACGTGACCCATTCTCTTGTTGGCTCAACGGAGCGTTTTTTCTTCTAGACTGTGAAAATTCAAGTTTCCCATTAAAACCACTGCTTTAGTAACAAGCTTCTCTGATCTCCACAAACATACATCCTGCTGTTCTATCATTAAGCGGTCTGTCCGACCAAACTCAATTCTACCTATAGGGGACATATAGCCAGTTCTGATATCCTCACTGCCTAACGCTATAATAATATCCGTTATCAAAACTGTTACTCTGGTATGGTCTTTACCAATTCAATATTCTGTGTACTATCAAAACACTTAGAAGCTGATCTATTTATCATGGGTCAGGCTCAGCTTGTACCCAGGTCTCAGTGGTGCTAGTGCGTCATATCCTTTGAGCTGAATCTGTGCCGTTAATTATTTCATTCCTCACGCTATGTGCAGTACAGTCCAGAGTAATGGAAATTTTAAATACTGGGAGGGAAGATTGGTGCCGCTTGGGTTAATGCTATTCGAGGGAAGGTTCTCGGATTTGGCAGGATTTCAAGAAAGGTTCTTGGTTTTGCAGAACCAATGTAGAGAAAATAAATGAGGTCGCAGACCACATGGCAAAAATAGGGAAGCTGCAGAACTTGGCAGCACTAAAACAAGAGGTCAGAAGGCTTTTGTGGTTTGGCAGTGCTGGGAGGCAAGGTGCACAATCACTGTCCAAACCTATCTGGCCTGAAGCCAACTAAATGCATTATTCTTGCATTTATACTGTATTAACAATAGCGGCTAACTAGGTAAAGTGTCTTCAAAAAGATTTTTGCAATTAAAATACTGATTTAGTTGGTCATCCTTTCAGTTTTTGCATTGGAAGTTGTTGCTGTCTGTTGATTTTGATTTTTAAAAAATCATTAATTGGAAATTCAGCGCCAGAACTCCCACTCAAAAGCAGTTTAACAGAGAAAGGCAAGAAAACCTATAATTCGTGAATTCAATAGGCTTTTAACATCTCTGAATTAAAACAGCACCACTTGCGTAGTACAACTGTGTCTGTGGTGACCCAGTTAAACTGGTTCACTTAAGGCACCATGCCCATAAAAGGGATCCAAGAAAATTCATATAGTTTAATCTCCATATGGCTATTAGCTTTCACAATGATCCATTTGCACACAAACCCAGATAGTACATATTACAGTGGCTGGTTTAGCACAGTGGGCTAAACAGCTGACTTGTAATGCAGAACAATGCCAGCAGCGCAGTTTCAATTCCCATACCGGCCGCCCGGAACAGGCGCCGGAATGTGGCGACTAGGGGCTTTTTCACAGTGACTTCATTGAAGCCTACTTACGACAACAAGCGATTATTATTATTATATAATGTTGCCAATTCGCCTCGGAGACGCCAATAATGTTGCTCATTTTAACTGGATACTGATATGACAGTTATTAATGATGATATTGCTTTCAGAGTCGCCAGGTATCAGATGATACCACCACAAGGTTTAACTGGATATCTATCAAAGACCGAACAACCAGTTAGTTAGTCCAAATTCAATGATAGTTTATTTACACACAAGAATTACTTCGACATGCAACATAAAACACTACAAGCTAAATTACACCTAACACTACAACAACCTGTACTTAACTTCAGGCACCCGGCTTTATGCAGAGGAACAAACCTCTTGCGTGGCTGGGTCTGGAGAAATGTTTCTGCTGGGCTCATACGTCTGATAGCGATTGTTGGTCTTGAACTTGCTTCTGGTCGTGGTGCTACAATTGTTATCAGGCGTAGACTGGGCCAAGAGAGTGCCGGTGCACGGGGGCCAAAAGAGACCAAACACATGGCAGTGTCTCTTTTTATCCTTTGGCGGGTTTCGCACTCTTTTGGGCGGTCCTCAGCTTTGGACCCAATAATTCGGCAGGCTTCGATTACTGCCTTCGATTTTAGCCAATAAAGGGGCGGGTGCCTTGATGGCTGGGCGTGTCCTGAGCGGTCATTGGCCTTGGCTGTTTGGGCTTCCTGGTTAAGGGAGTGGCATTGATGAGTCTGGATCTGTATCTGACACCCGAGTACCAAAGTCTTTTGTTCTGGGGAAATGGGCCATGAGAATGCAAATCGGCTGGGGGTTTCGATAGTGTCTGGTTATCTACTGGCAAATATACACTTAAGCTCCGAGTTTGTCTGGACCCTGTATTGGCCATATTTCCCATGATTCTTTGCAAGTGGCCATGTTTCCCTTTGTAAGTGGCCATCCCGGATGGCTACAACAGAATGACCATGGGTTGGGATAACGGCTAGAAAGAAGCTGGAATTATAACAATCATAAACTTTGGTATTTCATGCTTGTCCATTAAATGATCAACTCTTAAACACACCATAACCCAGCACACTTCAAATGTTGGTAACTGGTGCCACATATCCACCACTACTACAGCGGGAAGCAACAATTGAAATCCTTCCACATGACTGACAGGTTGTGATTGATGAAGTTACATCAGGTACAATGGCAATAAGACCACAATTAAGTAACTTCCACCTTTTATGAAGATGAATAAGAATGATGAACAGTGAATTCAAGCCAGTCAACACCTGCATTTGAAAGAAAACAGCATTCCTGATATAACTGTCCACTTCACACCAGTATGGATGATACTACAAATGGAAATTACATACACATTTCTGCTAACTGTAATAATAAAGGTTTCACTCGTATCCCTCAGCAAGACATGCATTTTTGCTTTACTCCTGACAATGACATTGTGCAGAACAGACCAAATGCATGCTCAGCAATGACTGGTATTTTCTAGTAAGAGAACTGTTTTGTAGATTTGTGGGATGGTATAACAGGGGAAAACAAAATAATTAATTGCTGCATCTTGTGATTTTGAGAACTTGGCCACTTTAACAAATTTGGGCTGCAATCACTAATGCACAACCCATGTTACTCCTTGTTTCATTGTGCTGGATTACACTGCAACACCTTTCAGTGTCTTTTTTAATGTGAAAAAGGAAACCACTAAGATCTTTGCTAATATGAAGTCATTTGTACGATAAGGCAATACCAATGCCATGCTGTAATTAATCAAATGCAAAGTGCATGTTAGATCCAAGCTTGATAAACAAAGCAGCATCAATACTCAATGGGATGGACAGGGGAGGCAATTTGCCAACAACTCCAAAAATAGTAGGTAGCCCTCCAACTGCAATGTAAACGCAGCATCGATGCAAGCCACCCTTTATGGCACTGGGACACTCAGCCATGTACAATCATATTAAAATTTGAATCTCAGCCACTGGGTAGGTTAAGTCACTATCTAAAACTGTGCAAACTCAAGGACATGGCTTTTTCCTGTATGAGCTGCAACGGAGTACATGTAAATGGGACATGGGTGCAGTATTGCAATTTTGAAGGTGGGTCGATAACACACATAGTCAGGTACTTGATCAGTTCATGGTCTTAAGCTTCTTGAGAAACAATAAAAGCAGGCAAATAAAGCTACATATTATTAATATTGCTGTTGAGAATAATCAGAACTCAATGCTATTGAGTACAACCTCAAGCTATTCGTTGGGCATTTCTCAGCAGCCTCCATGACCAGTGAAATTTCCTGTGATAGAAAAAAAGACCTGACTGGACTACCAGCATTTTCCATGTTTTTTCCAATTTCAAATTTCAGTGCCAGCCACTTGCATAACAAACACATTTTAACTATGATGTGAAGTCTATGGTCACACTTAACAGTAATGCAGTACAAAATATCATTCCCCAAAGGCCAATCCTAGTTTAATTGTACCACATAATTGACATGTTATGATTGATGAAATTACATCAGGTACATTGGCAATAACACAATTCTTCTTTTTTTTTTTAAAACGCATTTTATCACATTTCTGCTAAATATTATGTGTTTACTGCATTGTTGTCAGCAAGAAAACTAATACCGATGCAAAGCAAAAGGCTGAAATTCTTCCCATTTCAGATTGCCACATAATCTAAGTATGGCTACTATATTCAATAAAGTCATAACACCTGGAAACTAAATATTGGAGTGTACAATTTAAATCACCCATAACCATCTCACACTGAAAACACAAGTCTGAAAATTACTTAACATTTGTATATTAAACTGCTTTTCAAATCTACATCTCACACAAATCAGTCTTATTCCAAATATCATCGAAACTTTCAAGAAATATTGTTATTTAACGAATGTGGTTTAAAAAAAATTTTAAGGAAGAGATGAGAAGAGTCGGAAGTACTGTTATGGGCCAGGGTTTAGAGAACCCCAAAGTGTATCATGGAATTCACCTGACACACAACTTTTAATAGATTGTGGTATGGAGAGCACACGGCCCACTCTACAGTTGTGATATGGCAGAAATGGAAAAGTATTTTTTAAAACAAAACAATGTTTATTCTATGAACTCAAGTTAACCTTTTTAAAACATAGTGAACATCTTTGCAACCATCAATTCAAATACAACCCCCAAAGAATGCAACACTAAGTAATCCTTAATAACTTCCCAAACAACATCCAGAAAACAAAAGAAACACCTTTTAACAGAAGCACATTCGGTTTACATTCACTACTGAGAACATTTATAATTCTGAATTCACCAAATGATCAAGAGATAGTCTTTTCATGGCAGAGAGATCAACAGTACACCTGCTCTGTCTGGCTTCAGCTCCAACACTGAAAGCGAAACTAAAGCACACCCTGTAGCAAACAGCCTAAAACAAATGTAAAAAGCCGAGACAGCCCAGCTCCACCCACTCTCTGACATCACTGCAGGAGTAAACACCCATTTCTTAAAAGGTACTCTCTGTACAGATATTTATATACACCCATTTCTAAACACCCCTTTCTTAAATGTACTCTCGCGTGACACCTCCCCCCAAGAAAAAAAAAACCCATCAGCTTAAAGATGATTTTTCACCTTTCCACTATCCTTTAAGAAATGGACACAGTAAATATACTTTTTTGTTTTAAAAAAAAAACAACACATGCAAACAGGTACAATAATATAGTCCATTTTTGTTCTTCTTCCAACTGAAATCCTTCCTGATTGACAGTCTCTTTGAACAAGGAGGACTCTGCACGATCCGTCCATTTCTCTAAGCCTTGACATTTCTCTTTAAAGTCAGATACTTTAGTTCAATCTGATCGCAGAATCCCTTGTAATTCTCCAACACAGGAGCATTGGTTATCACAGCTTTCAGGCAGTCAAATGCCTGTTGAAAGTCCGCTGTCCAGTGAAATTCTCACCGTTTCTTCAGCAAGTCCATCAGTGGAGCAATCACGCGAAAAAACCGTTGCACAAATGTTTGATCAAATCCACTCATGCCAAGAAATTGCATTATTTCCCTTCGTCTTGAGGGTATCGAAAACTCCTCAATAACTGTTGGTTTCACATACCGTGTGACCATTCGACCCTGTCCGATTGTATGGCCAAGGAAAGTGACTTGGGCTTTCCCAAATTCACTTTTGGCTCGCTTTATCACCAAACACGCCTTCTGAAATCGATCTAATAACTCCATCAGATGTTTTAAATGTTCTTTCTATGTCTGGCTGAAAAATACCAGATCATCGATGTATACCGCACAATTGGGTAATCCTGAAACAACGTTGTTAGTTAACCGTTGAAATGTGGCTGGTGCGTTTTTCATGCCAAATGGCATAACTTTGAATTGGTATAGACCATCTGGAGTCACAAAAGCTGAAATCTCCTTCGCCCTTTCGGATAAAGGTAACTGCCAGTAACCTTAAGTAAATCCAGTTTGGAAATAAAAGCTGATTGTCCCACTTTCTCAATGCAATCCTCCAAACGTGGGATAGGATAAGAGTCTGTTCTTGTAACCATTAACCTTTCTATAATCCACACACTATAGGTAGTTTCTGTGGGTAGGCCATATCTAGTAAAGAATGTAAGTTGGGTACCGTCTGGTTTTGGTACCATCACTATGGGTGAGCTCCATTGGCTGCAACCCACTTCAATTATGCCATTTTTAAGCATATTCTCAATCTAGTGAACCTGTGCCAATTTTAAAGGGTTAAGTCTATATAGATGTTGTTTAATTGGAAAATGTCCCACATCTACATCATGTACAGCCATTTTAGTACTTCCCAATTTATCTCTACAAACCTGCCCACATGATATCAATAACTCTTTCAGGTCAGTTTGTTTTTCCTCTGGAAGGTAACTCAACAATTTATCCCAATTTTTAAGAACATCCTCATTTGCAAATTTAATTTCAGGTCTGTCAAATTCAGTCATCTGGATTTAATGATTAGAATCATTAAAACCTCCTCCTTTTTCTCTCCTTCCCTTTCAAAACACCTTTTAAGCATATTCACATGACACACTTGGTGAGTTTTCCTTCTATCGGCGTTTTTACCACATAATTCACCTCACTTAATTTCCCTTCAATCTGATAAGGTCCACAAAACCTTGCTTTTAAAGGTTCACCTACCACTGGTAACAATACTAAAACTTTATCTCCACTGGCAAAACTATGAACTTTGGATTTCTTGTCCGCTACCCGTTTCATCACATTTTGTGCACCTTTTACATGTTGTCCAGCCAATTCACCTGCTCTATTTAATTGTTACCTAAAATTTGACCAGTAATCCAATAACGTAAGTTCTGATTTCTCACTCACCAATTTTTCCTTAATCAATTTAAGTGGTCCTCTTACCTCATGACCAAAATTTTGTTCACAAGGACTAAATTTTGTTGACTCATTAGGTGCATCCCTAATTGCAAACAGTACGAATGGAATTCCTTTAACCCAATCCTCTGGAGAATCTTGACAATAAGCCCTCAACATTGTCTTTAATGTCTGATGCCACCTTTCTAACGCTCCCTGCGATTCTGGATGGTACGCAGTTGATGTAAATTGTTTTATACCGAAGCTATCCATAACTTCTTCGAATAACCTAGAGGTAAAATTTGATCCTTGATCTGATTGTATTTCTGTGGGTAGTCCATATCTAGTAAAGAATTTAAGTAACTCCTCCACAATCCTTTTAGTTGTAATATTACGTACTGGAATGGCCTCTGGAACCCTAGTAGACACATTCATTACAGTCAAAAGATATTGATTCCCACTTTTTGTTTTAGGAAGCGGTCCTACGCAATCAATTGGGACCCTTGTAAAAGGTTCCTCAAATGCTGGAATGGGTATAAAGGGCGCTGGTTTTATCACTGCTTGAGGTTTCCCTATCACTTGACATGTGTGACATGATTGACAAAATATAACTACATCTTTATGTCGTGCAGGTCAATAAAAATGTTTCTGGGTTTTAGCTTGCGTTTTCCTCATTCCTAAATGACCTCCCACTGGTACCTCATGTGCAACTCGCTACACCTCCTTTCTATACCCTGCCGGCAATACTACTTGATGAACTTCTGCCCACTTTTCATCCGCCTGCATGTGTAAAGGTCTCCATTTTCTCATCAAGACATCACTTTTACAGTAATAACACTCTGGTATACACTCAAGATTCCTCTTCCGTGTATGCTTTCTGATACATCCGTTTTATTTCTACATCTTTCTGTTGTAACTCCGCCACTTTTCCTGAATTAAAAATATCCGCCTCATCCTCCACCTGTTCTTGTTCTTTTTCAACCACCTGATCAAAAATCATTTCTGATAATTGCACTTCAACTTCATTCTTTGATTTCTCCTCGTCTTAACTTGTGACTTTGCGACCTTGTTACTACACAATCCGGAAAAATCCCAGGATATTCTTCGTTCAACACTTCAGTTGTCTGATTTTCTAATGGCTTATCAACCACAGTAGACATCACTCCCACCTACGATCCAGCTATACCATTACCCAAGATAAACTGTATTCCATTACTCCTACTACCACTTCTCCACTCTTCACTTACCTTTCCAACCTTACCTTATATAATTGAACACTACTCCTCTCACCCTGAATTCCACATATTACCACCTTTTCTGGCAACATTCTTCCCAAACTACATAACTCCTCATCTCTTACCATTAAAGATTGACTTCTTTACCTGCTCCTCCTGATACATATGAGTAAACTTTACCCACACAAGTAAATTCTTTAAAGAGATCCGGCACGTTCTTACCAATCACTTCTTGATCAGGTTGTATAATCTTTTGCATCTCTTTCGCTTCACTTGGGCTTTCTTTGGCCACTTTAACAAACCCTACTGTCTTATCCTGTTTTACCACGAGCCTTCCCAGTGCTTTTCTTCAACCACCAACACTGTGATTTTACATGGCCTAGTTTATTACAGTGAAAACATTTCAAACTTTTCATTTCTTTTCCACACCCCTGGATTTTGTTTTTAATCTGAGGTACACTCTCCTTATTATCTCCCATCAGATCACCTTTGCCTCTACCACTTGTCCCCAGTTTCTATCCCTCACAGGCTGAAACTGATGTCGGAAACCAAGCTTTGATTTATGAACTAATTCATAATCAGCTGCCAATCTCGCAGTTTCAACCCTCTGTTCTTCCACACGAGTTCTCACAACATCAGGAATAGAATTTTTAAACTCCTCCAAAGGTATAATTTCTCTGAGAGCTTCATAGGTTTGGTCTACTTTCAATTCCCTTATCCACTATCAAAATTACTTTGTTTGAGCCTTTCAAACTCCATGTATGCTTGACCAAATTATTTCTTTAAATTTTGAAACCTTTGACTGTAAGTTCCAGGCACCGGTTCATATGCACCGAAGATGGCTTTTTTCACCTCCTCATGCATCCCAGATACCTCCTCCAGTAGTGATGCAAACACTTCACTAGCTCTACCTACCAGCTTTGTTTGAATCAGTAATACCCACATGTCCTGTGGCCATATTAGCCACCTTCTCAAATGAAATGAAAAAGGCTTCTACCTCCTTCTCGTCAAACCTTGGCAATGCTTGGACATATTTAAATAGATTCCCAGCAACCTTCGACATTGACGCTTTCTCACTATCCTCATCACTATCATCCAACTGTATGTTTCCCTTTACGTCTGCCAATTTTAACTGACTGTCATGTTTCATGGCCATTTTCTGAAGTTCAAACTCTCTCTCTTTATCTTTTTCCCTGATCTGTATCTCCCTTTCTCTTTGTTCTGATAGGGATATTTTTTCTTTTCTCCTTCTCGCTCCTTTTCTTTTTCAGCTCTCTCTCTTTTTCCTCTCTCTCGTATTCAAGCTGCTTTAATTTTTTCTCATGTTCCATGTGTTTAATTTGTAATTGAATTTTTGCCATTTGCAATGAGTCAAACTGTATCTCAGGCAACTTTAAATGCTTAGCCACCGCAATAATTACCTCATCTTTTCACATTTTGTCAGGTACTGTTATCAGCAATGTTTTTGCCAAATCTAACAGTCTGCTTTTAGTCTCGTCCGCAAGGTACTGCGTGACCTCGTCTTCACCCCCCAAAACTTCAGAGCCTCTGAAAGAGCCATTGTCCACAACACACTCCCCACTTAAACTAGAGTACCACGCCTGAAAAGCAACCACAATATGCTCACCCCCCACTCTCTTAAGTTCACTAAGCCAATCCAATAGATACACTTTTATCCCGGACGAGCCCCCAATTTGTTATGGGCCAGGGTATAGAGAACCCCAAAGTGTATCAGGGAGTTCACCTGACACACAACTTTTAATAAATTGTGGTATGGGGTGCACGTGTGGTAGAACAGAAATGGGAAAGTATTTTCAAAAACAAAACATTTATTCTATGAACTCAAGTTAACCTTTTTAAAACATAGTGAACATCTTAGCAACCATCAATTCAAATACAACCCCCAAAGAATACAGCACTAAGTAATCCTTAATAACTTCCCAAATAACATCCAGAAAACAAAAGAAACACCTTTTAACAGAAGCACATTCGGTTTACATTCACTACTGAGAACATTTATAATTCTGAATTCACCAAATGATCAAGAGATAGTCTTTTCATGGCAGAGAGATCAACAGTACACCTGCTCTGTCTGGCTTCAGCTCCAACACTGAAAGTGAAACTAAAACACACCCTGTAGCAAACAGCCTAAAACAAATGTAAAAAGCTGAGACAGCCCAGCTCCACCCACTCTCTGACATCACTACAGGAGTAAACACCCATTTCCTAAAGGTACTCTCAGTACAGATATTTATATACACACCCATTTATAAACACCCTTTCCTTAAATGTACTATTACATGACAGCACACAAAACAAAATCATATCACAAAGACAACTACCCCTCACTTTGCCTTCCAAATTACATCAGAAATATGGCTTGGCAGTCAAATCACAGACACACAAACACGAGTTCCTATTTTCTGACCACATAAGCTTGCGAATTATGATGAAGTGGGGGCACTTAAAGTTAAAATTAACCATGAATTATATGCATTGCCACTGAGTTTTTAGTGATGCGCATTATGTGTGGCATTATGTCTACTTGAACCATAGAAAACCTTAGAACTTGTTTGAAGATAGCAAACATGAATTATAGAAGATTAAAGCAAAATATTGATGGTTTCAATTCTGTCTCCAGTTGCGGCAGAAATGAGGGATAAATGAAGAACAAATCAGCAACACAATATGAAACTATTGGGTTCAAGCTAAATTCTCAAAGTCTTCAGACTGTGGATGATTGGCCAAGTCCAAGACTAGATCAATAGATTTGTGTTGGCTAAAGATTTGGATTGGTTTATTGTCACGTGTACCGAGGTACAGTGAAAAGTATTTTTCTGCGTGCAGCTCAAACAGATCATATAGTACATGAAAAAAAAATAAGAAAATACCGATGAATATGGAGCTAATTGGTAAATGGGAGTGGAGGTACAGATCAGCCAGGATCAAACCGAATAGGGTCGCAGCCCCTGCATCTAAAGAGGATTCAGGGCAACACTAAATTGAGGATAAAAGCAAATCATTGCTGGAAACTGAAACAAAAAATACTGGATAATCTCAGCAGGTCTTATAGCATCCGTGGAGAGAAACTGGAACTCATGTTTATAGTCTGGATGACTCTTTGTCAAAGAGTCACTAAATTGAGAACTTCGTTTTTAAATGATGGTGGGCTACCTTCAATTTTGTGTGGAGTTTTCAGGAACACATTCTTTATTTATTTCACTGTTGTTCACACCTTTTTCACCTCACAAACGTATTAGTGGCAGGCACAAACGGTCACAGTCACACAATTACTAGAGTATCGTTGCTATAAAACAGTAAATCGATATCTTTACCTGACGCAAGAATGCATCACAGTGAAAAGAACTGGTGCACAAAACTCAAGAAGGCCTCGTTAACGTTCTAAACATCCTGATGAAAGATTATTGGCCTGAAACGCTAACTCTTGTTTCCCTATCCACACAATGCTGCCAAACCAAACCTGCTGAGTGCTTCCAGCATTTTCTGTTCTCATTCCAAATTTGCGCCCGGGCCTGCGAATCCCCTGGGCGCCATTAAATTGTGTTTCCCTCGTAGCTGTAAGGAGCTGTGCTCTTTCGAAAAAAAAATGGGAGGGGATCAAAATAGCCAACGGTGTAATTAAAACCTCGGATGCGAGGTTTAAGATCTCACTTCACTGGGCATATGGAAGTGTAGCCAATAACAAAGCCAAGCGCACACAAAACGCAGGGGCCAATATTCAAGCTACAGACTTTTGGCGAATGCCCCTTCCAATATTCATCGATCCTCGTTCACCCGTCAGCCGGGCCTCTGTTTGCGAGGCCGATGCTGCTCTGGGTCTGCGGGTGACAAGTAGGAGGCAGCCAATTGTCAATGTCTGCAGAGACCGAGAGGCACGGCGGACATTGCAAGCAAACACCCCACCCGGGCCGACACAACCACCCACTCCCAAAACAAGGAACGGGGGGGGGGGGGGGGGGGAGCAAGCGCCGCTTCCCCGGGGATGGGAGTGCAGCGATGCGCAGAGCCGAGCGGCATCTTCCTAGGGAAGGGAAAGGCGGTGAGGGCGCGGGTTCGCCAGGCCTCGGCGTCTATTGACGATAACAATAATAAAGCCCGAGCCCAACAATGGCGATCAGGGATGGGGGGGGGGGGGGGGGGGGGGAGGTGAAGGGGTTATTGGGGGGCGGGGAGAGGTGCGGGTTTTGGGGGGACGGCACCCACCCTGACTGAGCGATTCCAGCGATGCAACCTCCGCTCCGCCTCACATCAGCGACGCTGCGCAGCAACTGCCAGAACCCGCACTGCCACTTCCGGCCGGCCGCACCTCACGTCCGGTCCCACTGCAGCATCGCCACGCAGGCGGCGTGGTGACGTCAGGAGGGTGGGTCCAGCAGGGATGATAACAACAACAAATAACAACAACTCTGTTTGAACTCCTCATGGCTGAACCTGCATCTGATGGATCCAAAATGGGGAGGGTGTGTGTGTGTTAAATAAGGACACGAGGAGTCCACACCGAGTGAAGTAAATAGGTTTTATTTACAAAACGATATGTACACAGCCCGGTAGATCCCAACCTGATCCTTCCTGAACTGTGCAGTCCATGTGGTGCAGCAACACCCAGAGTGATGTTAGGAAGGGAGTTCCAGCATTTTGACTCAGCGATAATGAAGGATACATTCCAAGTCGGGATGGCTTTGTGTGGTATGGAGGGGAATTTGTGGGAGTTAGCCCATTGTAGCACTTAGGCTCAATGTGCAGTCTGATAATTTGCGGAGTTATCAAGTTATTTATGGCACTCAAGGAGATTTGGCCCTTTGAGTATGTGCTATCTTTCCATGGTGTAATCCTTCCAATCCCATTATTCCGCTCGATAATAATAATCTTTATTGTCACAAGTAGGCTTACATTAACACTGCAATGAAGTTACTGTGAAATTCCTGCAACCTTGCAAGTTTATTTCCTTCATGTCCACATCCGAATTCCTTTTGAAATCATAGATTGTCTCCGATGATTTCCAACCCTCTCAGAATGGCATCAATCTGGAACATTTGAAAACAATATTTTTAACAATTCAGCCCCATAATTCGCCATCAGCGAACACCAAGAAGGGAAATAAACTACAGCTCCCAAGGTGACACCTCCAGCACAGTGCTGCCCAATCAAATTCAAACAAAAAAAAACAAGAGGACTCTGGTTGGCTGGGAATTTAGCGGCTGCAATGGGATTTAATAATAATATTCTTTATTATTGTCACAGCTAGGCTTACACTAACGCTGCAATGAAGTTATTGTGAAAATTCCCTAGTCGACACATTCCAGCTCAGGTACACAGAGGGACGCCTTTCGGAACTTATGGGAGGAAACCGGAGCACCCGGAGAAAACCCACGCAGATATGGGGAGAACATGCAGACTCCGCACAGACTGTGACCCAAGCGGGAATCGAACCCGGGACCCTGGCGCTGTGAACCAGCAGTGCTAACCACTGTGCATGGCTTGCTGGTGTTTGAATTTCATTGGGGGATTATGCACGAGCAGCAGGTATAGACCAAGTGTAATGGACGACAGCGGGAGTTCAGATAATTTCATTTCATTGAAAGCACAGAGATGGAGGAAGACAAAGAAAATTCTCGTTAGTTTTACCAACTTTTAATGTCCCTGTTTGAAACCTCTTACATTAAGACTGAGTAAAGCTTGTTTCCCCTCTAAATGTATCATTGGTGCAAATGTGTCCCGTTTGTGCAATTGAAGGTAGCTTATCTTTCTCTCTTGCAGTCCCTTGGAAACTATTCGCTCCACCCACTGGCTTTCTGTAACATTACTACCGCCGACAACTTCTGGACTATGTCCATCCAGAGCTGGTAAGTTATCGTCTCTGCTTCCCCCACCCTCACAGACAGCGTATTCCAGGTCATTACCGCTCGCTGTGTAAAAAGGGTTTTCCTCATAGTCCCCCTTCAACTCTTTAGCACTGCTGCCTCACAGCACCAGGGACCCGAGTTTAATTACAGCCTTGCGTGACTATTTGTGTGGAGTTTACACGTTCCCCCTGTGTCTGCGAGGGTTTCCTCCGGTGGTCTGGTTTCCTCCCACAGTTCAAAGATGTGCAGGTTAGGTGGATTTGCCATGCTAAATTGGCCCTCAGTGGAATTATGGGGATGGCGTGGGGTTTGGGCCTGGGTGGGGTGTTCTTTCGGAGAGTCAATGTAGACTCAATGGGCTGAATGGCCTCCTTCTGTACTGTAGGGATTCTATGATATATATATATGTCCCCTAGTCATTGTATCATCAGCTAATGGGAATAGTTTTTCTTTGTCTACCTTCTCGAAACCTGACACAATTATGTATTCCTCAGCATGAATGCACACAGCCAATGGGTGAGTGCAGATGGATCCTGAAGAGTGCTCAATGTTTTGGGGTTTCACTATCCTGTTCCCGAATGGTTTTCAGTTCTTATATAATTTTTCTAATGAATAGAAGTGTTTTTGATAAATTGCAAAAAGTAGATTTAACATAGGATGTTACAGAGCCTACTGGGGGAAAAAAGCCTGCACCAAGATTATAGAATAGTAAAGTGCAGAAAGGGGCCATTTGGACCATAATTTCTGTGCTAGGTTTTTGGTACAGCTATCCAATTAATCCAACTCACCTGCTCTTTCTCCATCAACATTAAGATTTGTGTCTAAAAATATCCATTCTTGAATGAATGTCACAATTTAATCTGCCTCCACCACTCTTTCAGCTAATGTGATCCAGAGCACAACAATTCACATGTAAATCAAAGTTTACTCGTTTTGCCATTGGTTCTTTTGATTGTAAACCTTTGTCCTCTGGTAACTAATGCTCTGGTACTATAATCTGCTTCTCCTTCTTCACTTACTCAAGACAGTTCATGATTTTAAATACCTCATTCAATTCTCCGCTTATCCTTCAACTACATTAAGGAGAACAACCCCAGCTCCTCCAGTCTCTCCACATAACTGAAGTCACTGGTACCATTCTAGTAAATCTCTCTGCACCCTCTTGACATACTTCCTAGAATATGGTGCCCAGAACTGAACACCATACTGACCTGATGCCTAATCAGGTCCAGTGTATCCTCCTTTCTTTTCTACACTTACGCTTCTATTAATAATTCAATATGCTTTCTTAACACCCATTTCATGTTTTCCTGCCACTGTCAAAAATTTGTGTACATACCTACACTCACTTTAAAATTGAACCCATTTATTGCTACTTCTCATTCTTCCTACCAAATCATATTGCTGTATTAAATTTCTCGTTCCTATCCTTGTAAAATATATTTCTGAGCATTGTATTATCTTCAAGTTTTGAAATAATAGCCTGCAGAGGCAGACTTACAATGAAACACGGCGCTGCAGTGTGGGACCCCGCCCAGTGGAGAGGGATGGCCCATAGTGAGAAGTGGCTATGATGTGGCAGCACCAATCAGAGCCTGGTAGCTCTGAATTTACTGATAGGCTCATGAGCCTATCAGCAGGCAACACAGATTAAATCAGGTTCTGATTGCTGCTCTCCCCTTGAGAGTGGGAAAACAGTGTGCCAGACGTTGACAGGTGGTGGAGACTTAGAGCAGTTCAAACAGATCTCCTGATTGTCCGGTGTGAAGTTCCTGAATGTTCATTTGAGTGAAGCAACAGCCAGGTTTCTGACATTCAGCCCAACAGCCTGAGGCAAAAGTAAGGTCGCCGACCTTACATTGGGGTGCGAACCTGTGAAGTCTTCAGCGACGCAAGGAGGAGGCGCTGACCAACGGCTGTCGAGGGTAGCCTCGTGGCTACTGTCGACCTCCAGGCCAGGGCTGAAGAAGGCAGGCGGGCATCCAACCAAAGAGAACAGAGGGCAGGCTAGATAAAGCCAGCAGGCAACAGGTAACCAGGAGCACATGCAGTCGTCAAGACCCGGCCATCCGTGTGAGAGGTGAGCAGTCCGGAGGTGCGAGGGCCAGGCAGACACCAGCATTGTAGTTTTCAGGGGGCAGCGGGAAGATTTGACCAGAGGCCAGGGCTGAAAGTGAAAGGGCTGGGCGGCAACCGGACTGGTGAGGGCGAGAGCAAAGGCCAGACTAAAGATAGCCAGGCAGGCAGCCAGTGATCCACCACTAGCGCACATACGAGCTTAGGGTGTCAAGGGGAGCAACTGGAGGGGCGACTCAACCCCCCCAAGGCAGGGCTGAGGAGAGCAAAGAAGTCTGCTCTTTCTGAAATTCATATTAGTTGAAATCAAGACATCAGTCAATATGAAGGGACACTACGAATCTGGCAGTCAAAAAGGCAGAAAATTGAAGGTCAGGCAAGAGGTCGAAGCTAGGCAAAAAGACAATTTGGAACTTTACTTTAAAAATTTGAAGTATTGATCAGTGCTCAAACTGCACATTCATCCTCAACATCAACATCCACAAAAGGTTTTAGTGATTTGTCTAATAACTTTGACCTGCCGATTTCCAGAGACAACACATCACCTGGACCACTACCCCGATCCAGACGAGTACGACTCTGGGGACTGTGGAACGTGTGGTTGCAGAGAGCAGCATCTGCGGGATGGTCCGTCCGACCCTTGTCCCGCTGGGCCTGGCCACCTGACCTGATCCCTCACCATCTTTGGAAGAGCCTACAGATGATTGTCTGCAACTGAACTGTGTGTCCGCACGCAAAGTCGCCCCCATTAAGGTCATGTTTTTTTATTAATTTAGAGTACCCAATTCATTTTTTTCCAATTAAGGGGTAATTTAGCGTGGCCAATCCACCTACCCTGCACATTTTTGGATTATAGAATCATAGAAGTTTACAGCATGGAAACAGGCCCTTCGGCCCAACCAGTCCATGCCGCCCAGTTTTTACCATTAAGCTAGTCCCAGTTGCCCGCACTTGGCCCATAACCCTCTATACCCATCTTACCCATGTAACTATCTAAATGCTTTTTAAAAGACACAAATGTACCCGCCTCTACTACCTCTGGCATCCCATTCCAGACACTCACTACCCTCTGAGTGAAGAAATTGCCCCTCTAGGCCCTTCTGAATCTCTCCCCTCTCACCTTAAACCTATGCCCTCTAGTTTTAGACTCCCCTACCTTTGGGAAAAGATGTTGACTATCTACCTTATCTATGCCCCTCATTATTTTATAGACCTCTATAAGATCACCCCTAAGCCTCCTACGCTCCAGGGACAAACACGGGGACAATGTGCAAACTCCACACGGACAGTGACCCAGAGCCGGGATCAAACCTGGGACCTCGGTGCTAATCCACTGCCCTCCATTAAGGTCATGTTAATGATCACACATTACTGATGGAGTTGGACACCGGTTCCGCCATTTTGGTTGTCGTTAGGCGCACTTTTGAGAAACTCTAGACAGGGGTGCCGTTCCTGTCATTGAGGGACACTGAGGCTTGGCCACATACACTGGGAAGGTGCTGGCTATTGCTTGAACCCCCATGGTCCTGGTGATCTACAGGCAACAGCCCGCTTGCCTAGCCCTGGTCGTGGTGAGAGGTGATAGCCCCAGTTTGCACAACTGCGACTGGTTACAACTCCTCTGCATAGACTGGCAACAGATGTTCCGGATGGGTTCGGTTGGCCTCAACACAATATTGGCAAAGTTCCCCAAACTTTTTAGGTCCGGACTGGGGACAATCTGCGTTGCCTTGGCAAAGATATCCATGTGGACCCTGCGGCACAACCAAGATATTTACGCGCTGCTACTAAAGGGGAAGCAGAGCTCGATTGGCTCGAAGGTTTGGTGAACATCCGACCAGCGAAACTTGTGGATTGGGCAGCACCGTCATCCCCATAATGAACCCCGATGGCACTGTCCACCTCTGTGGTGACTATAAAATGAGGGCCTCGAAGATATCTCATTCTGTGTATCGAGGAGCTGTATGCCAAGTTGACCGGTGGTCACTCCTTCACCAAACTCAACATGAGCCACGCATACCTTCAGTTGATGTTGGACCCGAAGTCTCATAAATATATAACGGTGAACACGCATCAGTGGGCTGTTTGAGTGCACCAGATTGCCTTTCCTCGTGTCGTCAACCATGCCATTTTCGAGCATGTATGGGCATGGGGACAGCTGCAGGAGCGGCGTTCACTGAAGTGAAATGCCAACTCCCTTCTTCGCAGCTGCTGACTTATTCCTACCTCGCAAAGCTGCTTTTGGTTACCTGTGATGCCTCCCCATATGGTATCGCTGCAGTATTGTCCCATCAGATGGACGACGGTGTGGAGCGCCCAATTGCTTTTGTCTCAAGGATATTTGCCTCAGCTGAGCGCAACAATGGCTAAATAGAGAAGGAAGATCTGACTGTGGCGTTCGCCAGCAAAATATTCCACCTGTACATCTAGGAGCCTAGATTCACAGCATTGACCAATCACAAGCCGTTGCTGGGGTTATGCAAGGAAGACTGGGCCGTTCCTCCCATCACAACGGCCAGAATTCAACGGTGGGCCATCATCCTTGTGGAGTTCGAACACATGCTGGAACACCACCCGGGGATGCAGATAGCGCACGTGGACACTTTGAGTCGGCCTCATTCCCAACGAGGCTTCCGACACCAATCCAGGGCTGATGATACATTTCATGAACACATTTCCGGTTATGGCAGCCCGGATACGTGCGTGGACCCAGACTGACCCCCATGTTATCCAGGGTTCGTCATATTATCTTGTATGGAGCTCAGCATCGTGCCCTTCCCAGGGAACTGAAGGCATTTACAACAAAGATCGCCGAGTTCACGATGGGAGACGGTATACTCCTTTGGGGGACGCGGGTGTCAATTCCACAGAAAGGGCAAGTCCTTATCTTAGCGGACCTCCACAATGGACCTTCGGCATGTCGAAGATGAAGATACTCGCCCGCAGTTAAGTGTGGTAGTCAGGTTTGGACTTGGAGATTGAGCGGCTCGCCCAGCATTGCGGAGTACGCCAGGAGCATCAGAAACTCCTGCGTGCAGCACCACTTCACCCCTGGGAGTAGCCAGGTCACCTGTAGGTATGCCGATTTTGCCGGCCCTTTTCAGGGATCCTCTTTCTTATTGATGCCCACTCAAAGTGGTTGGAGGTTCACAGGATATCATCAACAACTTTGCGAGCAGCGGCCGAGAAGCTTTGGCTCCTGTTTAGTATTCACGGCATTCCAGAGGTACCGACCCCTGACAAGGGGATGCCGTTTGCTAATGTGGAGTTAGGGAATTTCATGAGGATCAATGGCATGCACCATTGAAGCACCCAGTGTCCAATGGTTTGGTCGAGCGGTCGGTACAGATGTTCAAGCATGGATTGAGCAAGCAGGCCATAGGGCCCCTCAACACGGAGTTGGAGCACTTCCTTTTCTGCTACCATTCCACACGCAACTACCGGTGTCGTGTTGGCAGAACTTCTTGTGGGTAATCAGCTTTGGACTCGCCTCAGCGTAGCATTGCCCGATATTGGTGGGAGGATACGACACAGAAAGGACCAGCTGGGACATTGCCCTGCCGAGTGTGCCCCGCCGACAGAGTCCATGTGCGCAGTTTCATTGACGAGGCCAAGTGGATTCCGGGCACTATCGTTAGCAGACTGGGCTGGTACCGTACTGTGTTTGTAAATCTAATAGACACCTTGATAATCTCTGCAGTCGGAGCTCCACATTGTTTGATGCTCTTTTGGAGGGCCCGGCAGGGCCCTGGACACCTCAGCGCTGCCATCACCCTTAGCAAAGGGGTCTCGATTTCGGATGCTGAGGATTCGGACTCCGAGTGGCGCTGCCACCGCCGGATATTGCCAGTGACGAGTCTCCTGACGACCAACCGCCGATGGTAGTACCATCACGATGGTCGAAGAGGAAATATCATCACCTGACCGCTCTACACCACTTGGCACTGTCCCGATGACGCCCAAGCGGCAACCATAGGCAAAGAGGTGTGGGGTTCCCCCGCCGCCTCCTCTGTTGGTAAATGCGTTTCAAGACTTTGGCGGTGAGGAGTGTTGTAACCTACATGAGACCCACGGAGAAGGCTGATTATGCTCCCCTTGAGTCTCGTGGAATATGAGCTTCCTGCTGAGAACGTGGAGCTCCCTCATCAGCGGGAGAGCAAATGAGGATATAAAAACCTTGGCCCGAGTGTGGGCTGGACGCGGATAGTCTTTCTGGGACAATTTTTGCTTTGTTGTTAATAAATCTTTCGTTCCTTATGGTTCCTGTGTGGTCGCTCCTAGAACTCAACAGTTTGGAAATATAAAATAGTCGTGGCAGAGCTTCAGTTATGCTGCATATATGGCAGGGAAATATTCAGGTCTACAAGACTGAATAATGCAAACCCCTGTGAATTGTGCATCCCATGTTCCAGTCACTCTTTGAATTTAATCTGCAACACAGCAGCTGAATCATGTGAGGCAGTCGTACATTTTTCTGACTTTGTTCAAAACCTGTGTGCCTTTTTTTTCAGTTTCCAAACATCGGTGGAAGATGCTGCAATCAAGCTTGGAGCACGCACATGGAAAGCATTTGATGGTCAAAAGTGACATCAGGTGGTCTGCTGGTGCAGATGCTGTTTTGGCTTTGAGACTGAACTTTGTTGATATAAAGGAATGCTTATCAGACGTACAAAGACCACATCAAAATCGGAGAAAGCACATGTGAAAGCTGAAGCAAAATCGTAAGCAGAAAAGTATGAAAAGTACAATATTGCAGTTTTTACTGTTTTATGGAACCGTTTACTTCAAAGAATTAATGCTGTCAGCAAATCGCTCCAAAATATTGAAACAACTTTATTTAATGTTTCATAATTGTCAAACCTTGGGGATAAAGATAGGCAGGCACTGAAATACAAACAAAAACATCAGGAAAACTGTCATCTTTACCGTCTGCACCCTCCCCATCAGTGACAGTGAGAGCATATCCCACCTTCTAAAGTCCCCCTTCGTCTGCTCAACCAACTGGGCCAGATTCGTCCTTTGCAGCTGCTCCCACTCCCGCGCCACCTGGATGCCCAAGTATCAAAAGCTCCCTCCCACCTTGAATGACATCTCTCCCAATCTCCTCCTGTCCTCGTGCTTGAATCGGAAAGACCTCACTCTTACCCATATTCAATTTATAGCCCGAAAACTGGCCGAATTCCTCTAGAATCCCCATAATCTCTCCAATCCCCCCCCCCCCCCAAGTGGGTCAGAAATATACAAGAGCAGGCCGTTCGAGTATAGCGAGACACGATGCTCCATGTGCGCACACCTCCCTGCCAGTCCTTAGATGCTCTCAACGCCATCGGCAGTTGCTCTATAGCCAAGGCAAGTGGGGAGAGTGGACATCCCTGCCTTGTACCCCGGTGCAGCCTGAGGGCCCTGTCAACAACTGTAGGTGGGAAATCACGGTTGAGAAAGAAGGAACACATTTTCGAAGCACCACTTTGGAAAGTGGCATCGTCGGAACAAATGCGACTGAGGCAAAGGAGCTGAGAGAAAGGGGTGCAGTCCTTCTAGGGTGTAGGGTGCGAAGAGTTGTAGATATTAGACTTGAACTGGACACTCTACTTCACTGGAGTATTTTCTGCTATACTCAACTTTTTCTGGCTGATTCCATCCTGCACTAGCCAGTGCTGTGCTGCAGTCATATCATTGACTCATTTCTCTATCCGTTTTCTGATCAGCCAGTTCCTGTTTGCTCACCTCAAGACACACATGCCGCAATACTGACCATCTCTACCATCATCCTGACAAGAGGTAGGCTTGGATTTTAATTTTGTTTTCCAATTAAGGGGCAATTTAGTTTGGCCAATCCATCTACCCTGCACAACTTTGGGTGAGACCCACGCAGACATGGGGAGAATGTGCAAACTCCACACAGAGTGGCCCGGGGCCGCTATCATCTGCTAACCACTGCGCCACCGTGCCACCCGGCTTGGGTTTCAATTAAGCAATTATAGGCTTGTTTTCTTAAGTTAAAGAGCACTAAAGCAGTTAAGCAATGATTTGGGGTTTTTGTGGCTTACATTGTGTGCACTGATAGATGCCAGGGTTAGGAGGGCATTGGTGTCATTAGGGCTTGACATTATTGAGGGTGGGACTTTATGTCATCCGGGCCCTGAGGAGCCACCATGTCAGCAGAGGGTAGGGCATGATGCCGGGGCCCCACAAAAAGGGAACAGCACAGGAACCCCCAAAGTGTATGTTCACCTCTGATGGCCTGTGTACAGAAATACTGATCATCCAGCACAAAAAAACCTTGCTTTATTTGGAACTGAAATGCTCTATTTGAGGCATTGTGATCCTTAAAAATTAAATCTACTTGGTTAATTGCACTTGCAACTCGTATCATTCCAGAAGTAACTTATTGGGCGCGATTCTCTGCTCGATGGCAGAGTGTCGGCACCAGCATTAAAGCGGGAGTGATTCACTCCACGGTTGGCGCCCGTTCCGGGACCCCATTCTGCGCCGTACAAGGGGGCGAGCAGGGGTGCGGCGGGAGGCGCGGGGGCGTGGCGTCAGAGCCGCGTCGGAGACGTGGCGCCACGCAATCGACGCGGTGCCTCATCGCACATAAGGTGACGCAAGTGCACAGGCCGCCGATGGAGCAACAAGGCGCCACGCCAAGCAGTGCCCTGGTTCACCGACCACGACCTGGAGACGCTCCTGGACGCCCTCGAGGAGAGGAGGGCGCGTCTGTACCCTGGACCCGGCCAGAGGCTCCCTCCCGACGTGGCCTGGCGTTTGTGGAGGGAGGTGGGTGTGGCCGTCAGTGCCATCGCGTTGACACCCAGGTCTGGCGAGCAGTGTCGCAAAAAGCTCAACGACCTACTGAGGGCAGCCAGGGTGAGTACCCAGCAATGTGCCCATGGCACCAACCCCACATGTGTGACACCCACCCCCTCCCCAGGGGGACAGTACAACCACAGCCGTGACCCGTATGGCTGCAGCCACCCATGCAAGCCGCGTTGGCCGTGTGCCCTGTGCACCCATGCCAACATAGATCCAACCGCATGCATCAGATCGCCTAACAATGCTGTCATTTCCCCCCCCAGGAGAAGAGCGCCCATAACCAACGAGAGCGTGCCCGAACTAGAAGTGGTGAACCTGACTTGCGGCCCCTCACCGTGCACGAGCAGAGGGCACTGGACAAAGCCGGTGCACCCGAGGACCGGGAGATTGCCCATGCCGAGACCGGGGGCGCGCCACCAAGTGAGATCCCCCCCCACTGCCTGGCCCCTTTCCCCTCAGCCCTTTCCCCTCAGCACTCTCCCCTCAGCCGTTTCCCCTCAGCACTCTCCCCTCAGCCGTTTCCCCTCAGCACTCTCCCCTCAACACTCTCCTCTCAGCACGCTCCCCTCAGCACGTTCCCCTCAGCACGCTCCCTTCAGCACCCCCCCCTCACCCTGTACCGCGACCCACACCCCCCTCCACCTGCTTAACCATGATGGTGTATTGCGTGTCGCAGGGCCACGTGGTGCCTGACCAGATGGCACCTGGCAGACATCGCCCGCATCCAGCGCCAGGTCGGCCAGCCGACGCAAATCAACCGGGCAAACCTGGCAGACACCGCCCGCATCCAGCGCCTGGACGGCCAGCCACGCAGCTCAACCCGGCCAACCTGGCAGACACCGCATGCATCCAGCGCCTGTACGGCCAGCCGACGCAAATCAACCGGGCGCATTAGGCTTACACGGCCACCAGCCAGCGCCTGGGCAGCCAGCCCACAGGGACTCTAGCAGCGATGAGGAGGGCAGCTCCACCAACAGCCCTCCGGCCCAGTCCAGTGACGACACGATGACCCAGGACACCAGCACACAGGGAACAAACAGATACGACACGACAACACAGGACACTAGCACACAGGGCACAGACACATGAAAGAACACAACACGATACCACCACGGAGGGGACGGACATAAGGACCTGGCACCCCAGGGGATCCCCGACCGCAGGTCCAATGAAGACATTGAGGTTGCATCACAGCTGTCCCCTGCACCCTCCGCCACCGCAGTTACTCTCACCTCGGTTGGCCATTTTAGTTGTGAGGCTTCTGGGACACTAACTGGTGCTCACAGCCGCTCCGGTACAGCAGGTGGAGGTAGGAGCAGCCGAGGGGCCGGATGGTCGGAGGGCAGCCCAGACCTGGCAAACACCTGCCGCCCAGACGGGTCCCGGGTTCCTGGAGTTCCCCTGCCCACCCATAGACCCGATGCAGTCAGGGATCCAGGAGCTTGAGAATATGACGGCTGGTTTCCAGCACCTGCAGACACAAGTGCAGGAGTGCATCCGCGTCCAGGAGCAGGAACTGGTGCCGGTCATGAGTGCCACACAGGCCAACACCACATGGGTGGCGTCCGTGGTGGAGACAATGGTGGCGACGATGTCGGGCATGGGGCTGAGTTTGCAAAGCCTGGGGCTCTGGAACCATGCGCCACCTCAGACTCCCCCCACCGTCCCTGGTGCATCTGGTGGACAGCGGGCAGAACAGGGTGGCACCACGCCATCCCAATTGCCCGAGGTGCAGCCTGGCCCATCCAGGCTGGGCCGCCCCAGGAAACGGCCGCCAAAACCTAGTCATAGGGCCTGCAAGGCCAGAAAGGTAGACACTGATGAGTAAGTTGGCATGGGTGCAGGGCACAGAATAGTTAAATGGGCGAGGGCACATGTACAGGATGTCTGTTATTAAACACATTCCACACCTATGTGAGCTGCCTCTGTACTCTATCCGATGCGTGCGGGGGCGGGGACTGTGTGCCAGTGTGTGTGTGAGGGGTGCAGCGATGGAAGTTGAGCTCCGGTGCGTGTGATGTGTGGCCCCGTGCCTTCCCCCCCCCCCCCCCCCCAAGCCATATGACAGGGCCATGGGATGCAATGTCTGGGCCGCGTGCAGGGTCCACCCAGGTGGAGGGTCTTGATGTGGCCATGAGTCGGACATTGTCGAACGATGTATGGCTCAGAGCCCATCGCAAGGCAGGTTGTCATCATCCTCCATGCCCTGTACCAGACCCGCTTACACCATCAACCATGTGCCCCCATCCCGTTGTGTCGCAGGTGAATGTGTCATGGAGGGGTGGTATGCATGCAGGTGATGTGGTGGTGAGGGAAGTGAGGGTGATGTGGTGGTGGGGTAGGTTAGGGTGATGTGGTGGTGGGGGAGGTGAGGGTGATGTGGTGGTGGGGGAGGTGAGGGTGATGTGGTGGTGGGAAAGGTGAGGGTGATGTGGTGATGGGGGAGGTGAGGGTGATGTGGTGGTGGGGTAGGTTAGGGAGATGTGGTGGTGGGGGAGGTGAGGGTGATGTGGTGGTGGGGGAAGTGAGGGTGGTCGGTGGTGGGGGATGTGCCGAACTCTGCTGTCTGTGCTCATGCCCATCACTACTGACCCCCACCGTGGTCGCTGAAACGTGTAGCCACCAGCGACACCCGTGCCTGCTGACCCAGCCGGCAGCGCTGGGCAGCCTCCAGTTGCCGTCCATCCTCCATGTCCCGTGCATCTGCTTCCCCCTCGCCATCCCCCTCATCTGGAGAAGACTTCCCCTCATCTTGACCGTCCTCCTCCTCCTCCTCCAGTACATCGCCCCTCTGCTGGGCTATGTTGTGCAGAACTCAGCAGACCACGACGATGCGGCTGAGCCTCTCCGACGGGTACTGGAGGGGCCCCCAGAGCGGTCCAGGCACCTGAAGCGCATCTTCAGCAGCCCAAAGCACCTCTCGACCAGACTCCTGGTCGCTGCATGGGCATCATATTAGTGGCGCTCCGCGACGGTCTGTGGCCTCCGTGTAGGCGTCATCAGCCATGACCGCAACGTATAACGCCTGTTGCCCAGCAACCAGCCCCGCAGGTTGGGGGGGGGTGGGTGGGTTGTCCCTCGAACATGGCGGGGATGAACGATTGGGACAGTATAAAGGAGTCATGCACACTGCCAGGTTACCTGGCGCAGACGTGCAGGATCGTCATCCGGTGGTCACAGACCACCTGGACGTTCATTGAATGTGTACCCTTCCTGTTCAGGCACATGGCCCTTTCCTCCAAGGTGGGCCACATGGTGATGTGCACTCCATCGATTGCCCCCTGCACCATGGGTATCTGGTCAACAGTGACGAAACCCGCCGTGCGGGCATCCTGGTGGGCGCGGTCCACAGGGAACTGTATGTACCAGTCTGCGATGTCGTTCAGGGCGTCGGTGATGGCCTGGATGCACCTGTGCACCGATGGCTGGGAGATGCCGGACAGTGCTGCTCTATAATAATGTTGGTGAACCACAAGCCTTCCCTTATATCGATCAAATGACCGCACAACCAGTTAGTTAGTCCAAAAGATGGTTTATTTACATACACAAGTTATCTCGACATGCAAACACAATATCTACTACGAGTTAAACTACACCTATCAGCTACAATAACCTATACTTAACATCAGGGCGACTGGCACTGTGCAAATGGATAAGGCCTTTATCTGGATTTCACTTGGCTGGTTCGAAGAAAGTGGCTCTGTGTCTGCTGTGCTCATCCATCAGGTAGCGATTGTTGGTCTTGAACTTAGCTGGCTGTTCCTGCTACGATTGGGTTGGCACAGGCCGGATCCAAAAGAGACAGAACACATGGTTGTGCTCTCTTTTATTCCTCTGGGATTTTGTGCTCTTTGGGGCTGTCCTTAACCTTGGACCCAATAGTTCGACAGGGCTCTGATCACTGTCTTCGATTTCGGCCAATATAGGGGTGGGTGCCTTGGTGGCTGGGCGGGTCCTTAACGGTCATTGACCTTGGCAGTTGGGCTTTCTGAGTAAGGGGAGTGGCGCCAATCCGTCTGTGGCCATACTGGTTGCTTGATTGGAGTTCTATTATCCTGGGAAAATGGGTATTTAAAATGCAAACGAGTGGGGGTTTCGATCAGGCCTGGTTACCTGTGTTTCAGATGCACACAGGATTTGTATCTGTCTGAGTCCTGGGTTGGCCATAATTCCCATGGTCCTTTGCAGGTGGCCATCTTAGATGGCTACAACAGGTCCCCACTCGGCAACTGGAACGACCCCGTCGCGAAGAAGTCATTTTGATGGCCACTGGGAGGGCATGTCCACCCCCGGTCCCACGTGGTGCCAGGTGTGCCATCAGATGGCAGATGTGAACGACGGTTTCCCGGCTCCTCAGGAGTCTCCTCCTGCACGCCCTGTCCGGGAGGTCCTCGAAGGACATGCGGGGCCAGTACACACGTTGTCGCACCGGACGCTTCTGTGGCCATGGCACCGCCTCCTCCTCCTCCTCCTCCTCCTCTTCGGTATCCTTGTGATGTGGCTCCCGCACGGCGTGGTCCTCCTCCTACGCCTCTCGGGCGTGAGGTCCTGCGGCCTGGGCGGCTTGCACGTGCCTCACAGCAGCCTGCTGTTCTACAACAGGCACTGCCACCTCCCTGTCATGCCCGTGCTCCAGTTGCCACTGGGCCTCATGCAGGGCAGCAACCCCCGCCACGGTGGCCAACGACGCTGGGAGATGGCTAAACATTGTACGATCTGTAGGGGGTGGGAGTAGACAGGGTTTCAGCATTGGTATACCCCCCTCCACAACCAGGTGCCATAGGTTACATGACCGGCCCGGTTGCCAGCACGCGTCCCACCCCTGCCCTCTTGGTGCCCTGAGACCTGCCGGCCGTCCCCTGCCAGGGCCACCGTCTGGTGGCACTGCCCTCACGGGGGACTGCCGTGTGTGCCGCCCTGGACCTACCCGCTGGTGGGTGCCGCAAGTTTGGTGGTGGCGTGGGGGTGTCTGGCACACATCAGGATGGCCGGGCCGACTGCGCCGCGACAGCGAACGGGTTGGGTGGACAGCCGTGTGTCCGCTGTCATGGGGTCTGGCCGTTGGATCCGCCCGCAGCCTTTTTCGCCCCCCCCACCCCACCCCCACCCACCAATGTGCAATGTGTGGGACCCCCCCCCCCCCACCTCCACCCCCGGGCAGCCTCCCCCACACCGCCCGCAGACACGGACGTGCCGCTCCCCCTCCCAGGCTCCCCCAAAGCCGTTAATCCCCCCCCCCCCTCCCCGGGGGCCGCTCCGCGCCGTCACCCACATCCTCCCACAGCGTCAGCCAGCACGACTGGTTGACGCTGTTTTATAGCGTGTTAGAACGCCGCTGGCATGACATCTGGTCATACCGGCAGCCCATCCAGCCTGGAGACTGCCTGCTCCATCAGAGAATCGTCGCTATGGTCGCTTTCGCCAATTCTCCGTGCGGCCGGGTGCTATGCACGGGCGCCCGTTTTGGCACGCATCGGAGAATGGCGTCCCGGCGTCGGAGCGGCACCGCGCGACCCGGCGGGAGGTCGGAGAATCCAGCCCATTATTTCTATGATGCTGCTCTTGAACAATTAAACACATCTGTCCAAATGCATTTTGCTTGTCTGTGCTAATCTCCCATTTTAAATATCATCTATAGTAAAAGGAATGATTGAGGTATACCAGAAAGGGTGCAAGCCTTGCCCTTTATAAGGTTAATTGTTTTGGGGGAATTTAGCAGAAAAGAATATCCCTCTAAATAAATCATTATTATTTTATTCCTTGTACATACATTTTCATGGTAAAATTTTAATGTATTTGAAGCAAGTTAGGAAGCGAGGAACACAATGATGATCATCTTTCACCCTACGTGTTCCTGGGAGCTAATTCAATCGCGGCAAAACTGAGCACGATAAACATGCGGCCATTGACTGAAACACAGGCAACATAAGAACTTCATGCTGTCTGTAGTTTTTAATTATTTAATTATCCAACCAGTGCTGAACACACTTTTGGATTGGTTTGTTGTCTGTGCTGAGGGCCAACATCATGTGTGGTTCCTATTAAAGCTAGCCATAGTGCTTAAACCGAGCCTGCACATCTTAAATTGAAGATGCAATGTGGCTAGCACAGTCATGTGGGAGCTGATTCTAAGCTGGGAAAGACAGAAGAATGACACAAACTGAGACAGCACAGACTCCAAGAATTATTCACCCTGCACTGGAGGACCAATTGGTGGACAAGATTCAAAGGAGGAAATTGTCCCTTCAGACACACGGTCAGGAGGCAGATGGAACCACTAACTGTAGCAATTAGTGCCAAGATTCAAGACCCGAGAGCCAGCCACCTCTATAGGCCAGGACTCAATGTAATTTTAACGTAATTGTAATTCATATGCTGTACTGTACCTGCACATACCTAGCACCCTTAGTAAGTCTCACACCCACATCTCATGGCTTGCACATACTGCCAGCAATTCAATCGTTACAGCCACCTAGGAAAATTGCATGACACTCACTGACGCACTTGCCTTTCTCTTGCTGGAGGAGGTGGTATATAACAAGAGCTGACCAGAGGGGGACAGGCAGATGTGCATATCCTGACCCCCATGGAAGAAAAAAACCTGGCTAATATTGGAATTCCCACTGGAGGCAGCGGCCAACAGCAGGGCTGAATTCATCAAAGATTATCGGTATTCATACCTAATTTTCCTTTCCAATTCCACCATTCCCTTATACCATAATTGTTTCTGGTTTACGAGCTGCAGATAGTGTAAGAGTGCTCTTCTTCCTTGCTCACCACCTGACCTTCGAGCATTTCACCTTTCAGACTCCAAGAACATACAGCCTGGCCAGGCAGAGCAGGAATAACAGGAAGGCAGTTGTTAAGTCCAGTAAAGCATATTATATTTAGAACATGGACTGTGCTCATATGGAAGCTTCTGGAACTGCCATTACCTATTTGAAAACAGATAGCTGTCAAGGGGGGTCTGGTGGCAACTGCAACTTCAACCAAGGTTATCAAGTTTCTGGAAAATTCTGAATATTTGAAGCTTACTTCAAAACACAGAATCAATGAACTCCTGGACTCTATTAGTTGGATTTTCCAGTGGGATTATTCGGTCCCACTGAAAGTCAATGGACCTTTGATTGGGCCATTGAATCTCCCACGGTGTATCCCGCCAAGACAGTATTGAAGATTTTGGCCTATGCCTCCATGTATGCAATGTAACAAAGGAAAGCCGACAAAACCAGTTATCCACAACTTAAGACCACCATCCACCTTCTATCGTATATCCATGGCTGTTAACCATATGAGTAAAACTGGTTCTCTGATACTGAAATCCTTTTATCCCAAACCTCAGAAGAGATCTGAGGGCAGTCTGAAGAATAAACCCAACAAGACAACAACTGCAGTGAAAGGCTATGTCACCGTTTGTCTTCTTCCAGACCCTTCCATCAGGCAGAAGGTACAGAAGTCTGAAGACCCGCACATCCAGACATAGGAACAGCTTCTTCCCCACAGCTACAAGACTCCTCAACGACTCCCCCTTGGACTGATCTGTTCCCTGTAAGAACACTATTCACGACGATCTAGGCTGCTCTTGCTCATGTATTTGCTTTGTTTGGCCCCTTGTTCCGCACTGTAACCAATCACTGTTTGTTGATGTACCATTTGTCAATGTTCTCTGTTGATTATTCTTTTTGTCTACTATGTACGTACTGTGTACACTCCCTTGGCCACAGAAAAATACTTTTCACTGTACTTCGGTACATGTGACAATAAATGAAATCAAATCAAATCAAATTAAGACCCTGTTATAACCCTCATGAGACCTATGGGGTTGGGGCACTGAATCTCTCCGTGAGACTCGCTGAATACAAGCTCCCACGCTAAGGGGTTGAGAGCCCTGAATCATCCATGGTTACGTTCTGTATAAAGTCAGCCATGTATGGTGCCGACAGCACAGATTTGGCTGAGATCTGATGTACATTGTAAATACTAGTGTGTTGTAATAAATCAAGTTTTATTTAACCTTCTTGGTTCGCATTCATTTGTGGTCTACAAAACTGGCAACGAGGGTACAACTGTATTACAGCCAAAGCTGCTACACCGTCGGGTGAACTACCTGCCTTACTACGCTGGACCAAGGTTGGAATTATTTTTCAATATGCCTCTGTTTGGAAGGTTAGCTATGTTCAATGCGAGCTTAGAGCATTGGACAAAGTACATGGAACATATGCCTTACTTTTTCTGGGCGAACAATATCACAGAGAATGAGCGATGGTCAGTAATTCTGCTGACTGCCTGTGGCACACATACATATAGTGTGATAAGAAGCCTCATATCCTGCAGCTCCAGACACTAATACCTTTGCACATTTGGTAACACTGGTGGGACAACACTTCAATGCTACACTGTCCGCAATATGCAGAGATACTGGCTGGGATTCTCCGAGCCCACGCCAGCTTGGAGAATCGCCGTTCACACTGAGATGGCCCGTGACGCTGGGACGCTATACTCCCAACCGGCCAAAAGTGCACAAGAGGTGGCCCTACCTGCGATCCTCCGGCCCCCAGCGATACTGTGGCACGGATTGTTCAAACAAGATTTGAAAAAGTGTCAACCAGTCGTGCTGACGCTGCGACCGGAGGAGGTGGGATCGGCGTGGGCGGGGTTCGCGTGATGGGCCGGGTCGATCACCAGGAGTTCTGGAAAGACACAATACACCATGCTGGTTAGACAGGCGGAGGGGTGAGGGTAGGGTGAAGTGTGAGGTGTGGGTTGAGGATAGGGATGTGTTCGGGGTGAGGTTCGGAGTGAGGGATGAGGTTCGGGGTGAGGGATGAGGTTTGGGGTGAGGTGAGGGGTGAGGCTTGGGTGAGGGGTGGGGTGAGGTGAGGGGTGAGGGGTTAGGTTCGGGGTGAGGGGCAAGGCTAGACAGTGGGGTCTCACTTGGTGACACGCCCCCGATCTCGGCATGGGCAACCTCCCGCTCCTCGAGTCCGCCAGCTACTTTCAGTACCCTCTGTTCGTGCATGGTGATGGGGTGCAATTCAGGTGCACCCCCTCCGGTTTTGTCCCGCTCTCGGCGGTTTGTGAGCTCTTCTCCTGTGGGGTGGGGCTCACAAACATCAGCATTGTTAGGAGGTCCGACTCATGCAGCCCGGCAGTTGGATCTATGTTGACATAGGTGCACAGGGCACCTGGCCAATGTGGTTGGCATGGGTGGGACAGCCATGTGGGTCACGGCTGGAGTTCTAGCGTCCCCCTGGGGAGGGGGTGATGGTGTCACGTGTGGGGGTAGGGGGTTGGTGCCATGGGCACAGAGCTGGGTACTCACCCTGGCTGCCCTGAGTAGGTCGTTGAGCTTCTTATGACACTCCTCTCCTGTCCTGGGTGTCACCCCAACGGCGCTGACGGCCTGGCCCACCTCCCTCCACATATTCTGGGCGACTTTGGCTGCGACCCTGCGGCCGGGTCCGGGGCACATGACCCCCTCCTCTCCTCGACGGCGTCCAGGATTGTTTCTATATCACGGTCCATTTACCGGGACACTGCTCGGCAGCTGGACATCTTCATTCGTCGGCTGTGTGTGGGTGTCGCGTCTATTTGTGTACGCTGCGGCGCCGGTCTGGGGCCACGGCCCCGCGCTTCCCGTCGCGCCTGTACTGTCCGCCTGTGGCCCGCAGAATCGCTGGGCTTTCTTGCCCATTGACGCCGGCGTGAAACACTCAGGTGTTTACGCCGGCATCAACACTCAGCCAGAGAATCCCGGCCAGTTGTTTCAATACGACAGAAAGGACCCCCGGAGAGTCTAACCGGGTTACTGTCAAGGCTGTGAAAATTAGTTGAATTTTTGTGAATACGGCACTTCCTTTTCAGAATTGCTATGTCACCGTTTGATCTGTTTAAATAACGGGCTACTCAAAAGAAATTACTAGCCAAACTACCCTTAAATCTGCAGCAGGCCGTGCAAATTCTGCTTTCTGGCGAAACGCTAAACGAGAGGTACAGGAAATCCAAGAGATGAAAGTAAATACCCTAGGACACCTCTCCTCCTGGCGAGTGCCACTCCCAACCCCCCACGCCCCCAGACCGAGATCCCATGCTGGGTCAAGCGCCGTAGAGGCCACGCCCGTAAGTCAGGCAGAGATCCAGGTACCCTGGTCAAGGCAGCCGCCACCCTAGGGTTTGCACTTTCCACCTGGACGAATCAGAGGAAGAGGAGTGTATGCAGCTGAATTGTGTGGTGGGACGCTGAGTAGCCCCCTTAAGATACTGTGCAAGCTAATGGGCATTTATTGGATATAGAGCTGGACAAGGGTGCTCCGGTTCCTGCTGTGGGAAAGTAGATCTTCGATCGGATAACGTCAGGGGTGCAGCAGTTGGATCTTAGGGACGTGGAAACTAGATTAGCGACATGTACCAGTGAACTGGTACAAGTTAGCGGTGCATCTCCCGCTAATCATAGTCAAGGGATACGGCCCCAAACCTGTTCGGCTAGGATTGGTTGAGCCGCCTACATCGAGATTGGCAGCAGAGTTTCCAGGTGGGATCCAGGGGCCTGTACGAAGTATTGTGGAAAATATCCTGAGGTTTTCCAACCCAGACTGGGGGAAATAGAAACTGCCTATGGCAGAAATTCAAGTCGACTCGGGCGCATAACCGAGATATTTCAGAGCTCGCCTGGCTTCTTTCACTTTGTTAGCAAAGGTTGAGGCCGAACGTAGCCGCATCGAAGGACTTGGCATCATCAGGCACGTACATTTTGTCGAATAGACGGAACCAGTGGTCCTGGTGCTCAAACCAGATAAGACGGTCAGATTGTGTGGGGACTATAAATTAACAGGGCTTCTCATTTGGATCGTTACCTGATGCCTTGCATGTAAAATTGGTTGGTGGACACTCATTTGCCAAGCCCGATATGTACCAGGCGTAATTGCAGGTAGAATTGGATCCTGCCTCCCGCACCTCACTATAAACACACATAGAGGCCTGTATGAATACTCCAGGCTACCCTTTGGAGTTTTGTCGGCCTGTGCCATTTTCCAGAGGGTGATGGAAACATTCTTTGGGGGTTGCCATGAGCATCTGTATATTTGGATGACGTGTTGGCCATGGATGCAACCGAACAGAAGCATCTGAATAACTTTGACAAAGTGATGCATTGGTTCCCATAGATGGGCATTCACCTGCGGAGAGTGAAGTGTGTTTTTCACACAAAATAAGTCCTGGATTACCAAGTGGTCCATGAGGGCTTACACCCGGTCGCAGAGAAGGGGTTCTCTGCCATCCAGCAGGGTCCTACCCCTACAAGCGCCACAAAACTACAGTCTTTTCTGGGTTTGGTGAACTATTATGGCATGGTCATTCCCAGCCTTATGACAATTTGGCCCCCTGCATCTTCTTTTGAAAAAAAGACAGGAGTGGGTGCGGAGGAAGTAAAAGGAAGAAGCGTTCCAACAAATAAATGAACAATTGACTTCTACTGGCTTAGTAACACATTATCTTCCTGGCAAACTACTATTTGTCACGTGTGATTTGCCAACGTATGGCATTGGCACGTTTTGTCACACAGAATGGAAGATGGCAGAGAGAGGCAGATCGCTTTTGCCGCCTGGACACTAGCCATAGTGAGCTCAATTATGCGCACATCGAGAAAGAAGGTCTGGCAGTTGTCTTTGCCGTGAATAAATTCCATCGATATGTGTACGGTCGACGTTTCACGATCATCACGGACCACAAACCACAGCTCAGTCTTTTTACAGAAGACAAGTCAATTCCGCCATCGCCTCCACCAGGATCCAGCATTGGGCCATCCTGCTGGCCACCCACGAGTACTCATTTGAGCATTTCCCGGCACCCAGTTTGCAAATGCAGATGCATTGAGTCGATTTTCCTTGCTGACAAGTCCTTTTCCTCCCAGGGCAAACGAGGTAGTGACCATGCTCAACTATATGAATTTGTTGACTGTTACTGCATCCTGAATCTGTGAGTGGATTCACACAGACGTAGTTCTTTCGAAGGTTCAACATATAGTCTTAAATGGGGGTCAGCATTGGTGGTTTCCAGGAGTGTTGTGGGCATACTCGATGAAGATGTCCGAGTTTAGCGTGGGGTTACTGTGGGGTACCTGCGTTGTCATCCTGGAAAAGGGCCAGGACCTGATCTTGAGGGATCTGCATATCAGATACCCAGGGGAGCTAATTATGAAAATGACAGCACTTAGCCACATTTGGTGGCTGGGCCCTGGGCGCTGACATACAGAGAATGGCCCAGCAGTGCGACATATGCCAGGAGCACCAGAAGCTTCCGCCAGCCACACCCCTTCACACTAGGGAACATCCGAGGCGACTGTGGGTGTGGTTACATGCTGACTTTGCCGGCCCGTTTCAATGTTCCTTCTCTTTGTGGTTGGGCGTTCATAGGACCACCTCCAGGGCGACCATCGAAAAGCTGCGTTTGTCCTTCAGTACACACGGCATCCCAGTGATGATAATGGAACGTCCTTCACAAGTGAAGAGTTCTCGTGATCCTTGAAGGCTAATGGGGTGCGGCACATCCGTACTGCAGCGTACAACCCGACTTTAAACAGGCTAGCGGAAAGGGCGGTAGAAATGTTCAAACGTGGACTGACAAAACGTGGATTGACGCATATGAGACTGGCCAGGTTTTTGGTCTGCTGCAGAACCACTCCGCATGCCTCTACCTGGGTGACTCCAGCTGAATTGCTGATGGACCGGAGGCTTGGAACCAGTCTTAGTATGGTTCAATGTAGGCTGGAAAATGCCAGAGCACTGCAAGGGCATTACCCTGTTTGACGAAGACTGCCCAGACTCTTTGTACCATGTGATACAGTCTCTGTCAGAGATTCACCAGCAGCATTCGCCATCCAGAGATATGCCGCCCGATCCAGCACCAAGAATGAGAGAAGCACAGCCAGATGCAGAGAGTCCGGCACTCTCCTACTCCATAGTCATCAGAGAAATCTTCGTACTTTGGTGGGAGAGATCTGGGGCGGGATTCTTCCTTCTGGGGACTAAGTCTCCGCGCCTGCCGGAAAACGGGCGCGAATCACACTGGACTTTTTCCTCAAAAGTCCGGGGTGATTCTCCGTTTTTTAGGGGACTAGCAGAGCCCCGGCATGCGTCCCACAGCTCTGGCTGCCGGTGGGGCCCTGCTATAGCCACGCATGCGCACAACGGCTGCAAGCGAGTCCGCCCATGCCCGCGGCGGCCCACCTCGATGTGGGCACCGCTGACGTGGCAGAGCCACACAGCGGGCCCGTGCAGAGGAAGGTAGGTCCCTCCCAGATCGCGATGGCCCACCGATCGGTGGCCCCCGATCCCGGGCCTGGCCACTGCTGAGGCCCCCTCGGAGCCAGATAGCCCCCGCCCCCCACAAGATCGCCACCATGGCCGCGGGTCCTAGCTCCCGCTGGGTGGCACCACATGTAAATCACGCCGGTGGGAGTTCGGACTCGGGGGCCTGTCTCAACGGCCCCTGACCGGCGCTATGTCGACCGCAAGCGAGGGAATGGCGGGTCCACGGAGAATCGCGGAAGTGCCATCGCGCTGGATTTCCGGCGTGAACGGCTATTCTCCACCCCCGCTCCAGACGCAATTCCTGAGCGGAGGGTCGGAGAATCCTGCCTGTTATAACCCAACGAGAACTACTGGGTTGGAGCAATCAGTCTCCCCGTGAATCTCATCGAATACGAGTTCCCCCACAAAGGGGCGGGGAGCCCTAAATCATCCATGGTTAAGCTCTGCACAAAATATACAAAATGTATATTGTAAATACTAGTGTGTTGTAATAAATCAAGTTTTCTTTAGCTTTCTCTGTTCAGACTCATTTGTGGGGCGAGATTCTCCGACCCCGCCGGGTCGGAGAATCGCCGGGAGCTGGCGTGAATCCCGCCCCCCGCCGGTTGCCGAATTCGGCGGGGGCGGAAATCGCACCGCGCCGGTTGGCGGGCCCCCCCCCCCGCGATTCTCCGGCCCGGATGGGCCGAAGTCCCGCCGCTAAAATGCCTGTCCCGCCGGCGTAGATTAAACCACCTACCTTACCGGCGGGACAAGGCGGAGCGGGCGAGCCCCGGGGGTTCCCCCACGGTGGCCTGGCCCGTGATCGGGGCCCACCGATCCGCGGGCGGGCCTGTCCGTGGGGGCACTCTTTCCCTTCCGCCTTCGCCACGGTCTCCACCATGGCGGAGGCGGAAGAGACACCCTCGACTGCGCATGCGCGGGAATGCCGTCAGCGGCCGCTAACGCTCCCGCGCCACCCGGAGATGTCATTTCCGCACCAGCTGGCGGGGCACCAAAGGCCTTTTCCGCCAGCTGGCGGGGCGGAAATTCGTCCGGCGCGGGTGTGGAGGGTGCCATCTCTGCTACTCCACTACTGGGTCGATATCTGGGGTTTGAGTATCTGTGTGTGTCTCTCTCCAGCTGGCACTGAAACTTCAGAGGCCAGGGGATGCCGCACTGGGACTCCTCCACGGAAGAGAGCACTGAATCAAGCCTGCCGTTTATCCCTAACCGGAAGCCTGAGGCTTATATCACACAGATATCCAGACCCCCACCAATGCCCAGGTGATTCTCTCTCTTGCCGGTGGTGCAACACCCACCCGGTTCCTACTTCGCTGGAGTAGCTTTCCCAAGAGAGAGAATAGGACACTGCTGTTTATTACCTAACCAGCAGCCTGTCCTGAGTGAATCGTTCAAGGTGACCCTAGATTCTCGAACCCGGAATTAAGGTGAGGAATATCTTAACAATGACTTGGTCAGAGATCGCTGGTGAGAGATTGAAGAATTTAAACGACTCCAATTATCAGCAAATCAAGGTTTATTGCAAAACCCAGGTCAAAATCATCAAACAGAAGAAATTATAATAAAATCTTAAACTCTAACACAAACTAAGTCTATTCAGAAAGTACTATAACGGACACAACGTAAAATCTTATTGTTACACAGTTTTAGCAATGACACAGAACACAAATCAAGTCCCCTTCCCCAAAGCCTCAACCACTATCAAGGTCAAGGGAGTTTCGCAAGCTGCTGCAGGGTACTTACAGTCACAGGCTGCAGGAGGTCAAGTCAAAGGTGGAGAGGTCAAGCCAAGAGACCCTCAATCGAAACACAGCCCCTTTTATATCCGTTTTACCTGGCTTTTTCCTGTGTTCGGCCAGCCCCTTTTGCATTGAATCCATAAGGTTTAAAGTTCCCGCTGGTCCTGCCCCCTTTGAGCCGGTCAGACCTGTCAAGATAGGAGTACCTCCCCTAGGTCCGCCTCCAGTCTGCTTTTTGAGATAACGAGGTTGAGCTCCCTTGTGAAGATTTTCAAAGTCTTCCATCTGCTCTGGAGATCGCTGCTATGTTGATGGGGTGTTGATTGGATTCTGCTCTGGTGGAGGCCAAGTCATTTACATCTGCATGGGGCTATGACCATCCCATTGTCCTGTTTGCAGGCAGGCCCCTTGTGTATTCCCGTGCCCCTTTGTCTGTGTTTTAATCTTATCTAGTTGTCTGGCTCCTTCTTCCTTGTAGCTCCTGGGGGTGGGTTTGTAAATACCTATGCCCCTACTCGGCTCAGCGGACCAAGCCTGCTGGGAAATTTGGTTATGTTCCCTTGGCTGAAAAGTGTCCAGTTTACAGTCTCTGGGTTTTATCCTTGGGCAGTCCAAAAAGGGCCGAATTGCCCGAAAACCTTACAGATGCCCCTTCGATACGTCCCTACCTGCTTGGACCGTATCGACACAGGTGAAGGGCAATCATTTCCTTTTGTGTGGACCGTAGGCCCCCCCTCAACAACATGCGAAACTACAAGTCCCAAGACAGTTCCCTTAATCTAGGCTACCCCTAATTTCATTGAAAGGGAAAGACAAGACCATACTTAATTCAAACACACAGTAACATACACACATTTCACCGGAACCCCAAACGTAAGGGTCCCTGTACATATATCACAATCAAGTAACTGAAACCCGCGAATCCATACACCTATTTACATTTGAATCTCTTTATTTCACTAAGGATCCTCTTTTCTTGGCTGCACTTCGCTTCTTCCCGTTGAAGGCTCTTCATTTTCCTCCGTCGTCGATACCTGCAGCTGAGAGGTTCAGTACAACTGAGGCGACAGCATAATGTACCCCCTGGTGCAACATTTTCTTTGTGGGGACAAACACTAAACCATTCTCAGGCCCCCTGGTGGTGATCGGACAGTTGTGAGGGTCGATTGGTTGGGCTGTGGGCAGGGATCTCTTTACCTGAACCAGCAGTTCGGTAGCCTTTACAGTCATCCCTTCCCTGGGCGTTACACATCCCTCCCCACTGCGGTCAATTCATCCCGTTCCCTGGGTTCTGCCACCACCTAACAAAAGTGATCGATGCCCCTTGTGGACATGCCTTGGTAGACCCCCATAAACACAAATAAATGCCCTGGTCAGAAGCCCACCACTTATCCCAGCAAACGGTGATCCTACCCGGTGACCCCGTGATGGTCCGGTAGGTGTTGTCCAGGCGTTCCCAGTCCGAGGACCGATCCCTCATGTCCAGGCTCAGCTTCCTGAGCCACCACCATCTCCCCAAAGGAACGTCCCCCTCACAGGTTAAACACACCCGCCTGCCCTCAGTCACCCTAACCCGGTCAGTCGCCACCTGTACCTCCTCGCAGAGTACAGAGGCCTCTCCATAGGTGAAGCTCTGGTGGCTGGAGTACCTGGTCGAGTTCGACCCCAGCCATCCAGGCCACCTCCCCAGGTGTGAGTAGCGGGTCTGCTCTGTGGCCACCTGGTCTCCCTGTCTGGTAGTGACAAGAGGGGCTCTGCCGCCAGAGCACCCATAGACGAAGGACTGTTCTGTCTCGCCTCTGCGGAGTTCTCCCGGTCCCACCATCGCCAAGATCATCAGCAAGCTCCACATCGGCGGGTGCCCCATCTGTAAAAGAGACAAAACACATCCTTGCCTCTACAGAACTACCTACCTTAAAGTGCATAGCTTCTATCCAGCGGCAGCAGCAGCTCCCGCTTTGAAGTTGGGAAATTGACATGAAATTGCCGCAGCCTGTCTGTGGTTCTGTGTCCACAGCCCGGCTCCACCAGGGTCCTAGTGCCTGCTTCTCAATCATGATATCACTGCACTATGCGCTTCTGTGATCCCACGATCCTAGATAACCCACACACCACTACACACTAATTAGAACTAGCAGGGGGAAAATGATATATACAATGCCACCCGTCTCCGGGTGGCCAAATTAAAACTGGACCCCGCTATACTGGGGCTGTTCACCTGTTTGGACCAACGGCTCGGGCCAGACCTCCCCCTCCCGGGGGTCCGGACTGCCCCTTGCCTCTCCTTCCCCAAAGGTGTTCGGGGATCCCTTTCTGCTCCCTCCGGAGACTGGGCTACCTGTGGCAGCACTGGATAATGTCCTACATCCCTCACCGTTCCCTTCTACTGGGGACCATCTTACCGGGGGCTTGGAGACCCGATTGCTCCTTCGTCCCCTGGATGGTTCCCACGCCCAAGGTGACACCTCCCTCTCCTCTGCCTCCCTAGCCTCTATACTAAGGCAGGCCACCTGACCCACATGTAATGGCTTGGGAATCGTTACTGTCCCTGGGCTGGGTGCTTGCAGCACTGTCGGTTTCTTTGGGACTGCCCCTTCGGGACAGCACCTTGTCACCGGTTGTGTGACCGTGGAGTCAGGGACCTCCCCCACCGTCATTAATTCTACGGGGGGTTTCTCCACTACCACCCCCAGTCTTCCCCCCACCTTGCTCTTTCTTGCCCTTATGGGGTGGAACAATTTAAATTGACTGATGTGGCGTTCGCATGGGTCCCACCTTAAGGGATTTAAACTGCAAATAGCCGCTGAGGCAGCCTCCAGAATGGGACCCTGCACCTGGACCGGACCAGGGTCTGGGGCTAGAACTACCCCTGCGCTCCCTTTTTCCTGAGGCTGCTCCCTGGGTAGTCATACGGGTTCTTGTGGTGTGGGTGCGGGCAGGCCCTGGCCCGTTGCCATTGCCACCTGTCCCGACCCAGCTGCTCGGCTCTGCAAAAAGGCTAAAAGTTTTTTTAAATCGATGGTTTCCGGGGCAGCTGCTCCTGCCGCCGGGGTCTGACTCTCTACTGGGGAGCCCTCTCCTCCTTGCTAGGGTTCTCACACTCCCTCTTGAAATGCCCGGCCTTACCACACCCGTAGCATACCTGTCTCTTGTCGGAGGTCCGGGTGCCCTCATGCTTCCACTCTCTCTTAGGGGCTGCTGGCGCGATTTCATGCACCTTACCCTTAAGGAGCTTTTCCTCACTCCTCTCCCCATTGCGATATGCGAGGGTGAGTTTTCTAAGGACCTCTGCCTCATTAAGGTCCGGACTCTGCGGGTCGAACCAGTGTTCGGCTTTTGCCCTCACGTTAGGGAGACAGTTGGCTACTAGGGTCTTTAGCCAGTGGGCTGTTCTCTCCCCTAAATTCCGTCTATCCGCGGGGACCCCGCATGCCTCCACATAGACAATCCACAGCCTGTCTGCGAACATAGTGGGAGATTCCCCTGGTTGCTGCTTGGTTTCCCCCACCCTCATGAAAGGGCTCCCCAGATTCAAACCCATTGCCTCCAGCACAGCAGTCTGTGCTGCCGCCCATGTGTCAGGTTGTCCCCCATTCCCGGAGGTCACTGCCCTGCATAGCTGTGCATCTAGGGTCATCAGGAGCATCCTTACTTGCTCCCCCTCGTCGCAGTCATTAATGCTGGCTGCCTGCTCCACCTCCATAAAATGAAGCGACGGATCCCCTTTTGGAGTTAGCCTGGGAACGTGGGCCACCATCCCCCTGAGCGCGGATGCCCCATGAGGAATGATAATGTCGCCCTCAACTGGCCCCCTATTCGCCAGCCCCGCCGGGGGAACATACCTTCTCTGCCTGACAGGGCACATCTGCCCTACCTGGGGTTCCTGCTCCTCCGCCTCCCCGGCATCCAGCTCTCCTGCCCCGTTGGGTAGCCCCCCTGTCCACGGGCTAACTACCCATATAGGAGACGCCGCTATCTGGGGATACACCACTGACCCCCCTTGGACCTGCCCCTGACCGGGCGGTCCGAACCCTACCTGCTGACCCGGCCCCATCACCGGCATCCCAGGCAGCGGTCTGTCCCCATCCCATGGGGACCCACATACGAAACCAGGCGGACACGCCACCAGCTGGGGGTACCCTGCCGACCCCCCTTGGACTTGCCCCTGAACGTGCAGTCCGATCCCCCCCTGCCGACCCGGACACAATCCCGGCGCCTCAGGAGGCGGTCTATTCCCCTTAGCCTTTGGGGAATCATCCGCTGCGAGGAGCCCCTTGCCCCTTGGGAACCCCCCTGGACCTACCAGGTGTACCTGTCCCCTGACCTTGGACAAGGTCTCCTCCAACTCTGTTATCCGTGCCTGGCACGGCCCGTGAGCACAGTCCCCTACTTCCTCGCGAGCCACTCGGTACGCTGCCTGGATGTCCCGGAACTTCCCCTCCAGCTTCCTACACTGCTCTGTACTCCGAGCATAGAGTTCCTGGAGCCTCCATTCCTTTGTCTTACCCTCCACTATCTGGCAGTGGAGATATTCCTTCTCGCACCGGTTAGACTCGCTTTCCTGTAGGCTGTCCTGTTTCATTTCTGCCAATTCCTCCCGCAGTGTTTCCGCTGTGCTAGCGATGTCCCCTGCGCTGGCCCTAACTTCTCCCAACTCCTGCTCTAATTCTTCGACCCTTCGCTCTATTTTGGCTACCTGCTGGGACAAGCAGACCAGCCAAACTGCCTTCTCCAAGTGCCTTTTGTGTGCCTTACTTTCTGTCCATGCGGCCGCCGCCATTACGGGTCGCTCCGCATTGATTAGTTCTGAGACCCAAGGTTTGGTGAGGTTGACCTTTTGCCACATATACGAGGAGATTCTCTCCTCCATTTTACTTCGTTCCCTCACCCCCTCTGCCAAGTCACATACTCCAAACCACCGGGGTCCTGCCGCGGTCGCCATTGTGGAGGGTGCCATCTCTGCTACTCCACTACTGGGTCGATATCTGGGGTTTGAGTATCTGTGTGTGTCTCTCTCCAGTTGGCACTGAAACTTCAGAGGCCAGGGGATGCCGCACTGGGACACCTCCACGGAAGAGAGCACTGAATCAAGCCTGCCGTTTATCCCTAACCGGAAGCCTGAGGCTTATATCACACAGATATCCAGACCCCCACCAATGCCCAGGTGATTCTCTCTCTTGCCGGTGGTGCAACACCCACCCGGTTCCTACTTCGCTGGAGTAGCTTTCCCAAGAGAGAGAATAGGACACTGCTGTTTATTACCTAACCAGCAGCCTGTCCTGAGTGAATCGTTCAAGATGATTCTCGAACCCGGAATTAAGGTGAGGAATATCTTAACAATGACTTGGTCAGAGATCGCTGGTGAGAGATTGAAGAATTTAAACGACTCCAATTATCAGCAAATCAAGGTTTATTGCAAAACCCAGGTCAAAATCATCAAACAGAAGAAATTATAATAAAATCTTAAACTCTAACACAAACTAAGTCTATTCAGAAAGTACTATAACGGACACAACGTAAAATCTTATTGTTACACAGTTTTAGCAATGACACAGAACACAAATCAAGTCCCCTTCTCCAAAGCCTCAACCACTATCAAGGTCAAGGGAGTTTCGCAAGCTGCTGCAGGGTACTTACAGTCACAGGCTGCAGGAGGTCAAGTCAAAGGTGGAGAGGTCAAGCCAAGAGACCCTCAATCGAAACACAGCCCCTTTTATATCCGTTTTACCTGGCTTTTTCCTGTGTTCGGCCAGCCCCTTTTGCATTGAATCCATAAGGTTTAAAGTTCCCGCTGGTCCTGCCCCCTTTGAGCCGGTCAGACCTGTCAAGATAGGAGTACCTCCCCTAGGTCCGCCTCCAGTCTGCTTTTTGAGATAACGAGGTTGAGCTCCCTTGTGAAGATTTTCAAAGTCTTCCATCTGCTCTGGAGATCGCTGCTATGTTGATGGGGTGTTGATTGGATTCTGCTCTGGTGGAGGCCAAGTCATTTACATCTGCATGGGGCTATGACCATCCCATTGTCCTGTTTGCAGGCAGGCCCCTTGTGTATTCCCGTGCCCCTTTGTCTGTGTTTTAATCTTATCTAGTTGTCTGGCTCCTTCTTCCTTGTAGCTCCTGGGGGTGGGTTTGTAAATACCTATGCCCCTACTCGGCTCAGCGGGCCAAGCCTGCTGGGAAATTTGGTTATGTTCCCTTGGCTGAAAAGTGTCCAGTTTACAGTCTCTGGGTTTTATCCTTGGGCAGTCCAAAAAGGGCCGAATTGCCCGAAAACCTTACACGGGCCTATGCACTTAAGGTTGGGGCTCGGCCCCCAAAGATGCGGAGCATTCCGCACCTGTGGGGCGGCGCGATGCCCGACTGATTTGCGCCGTTTTGGGCACCAGTCGGCGGACATCGCGCCGATACCGGAGAATTTCGCCCCAGGTCTACAAAAGGCTCAAAGGTGTAAAAGTCTCCCAGCCTGAATATAAAGCTCACCCGTAATGAAATTGGACCTCTTTGTTCAACAGCCATGAGTGCCTGGCTTCATGTCTTGGTGAACATTTTTCTCTTCGAAGGAACCCTGCAGTAATCAATAGCCAATCCAAGCCACCTGAATTTACCTGAACTACAATTCAAGAGTGGGAAAAAGCTTCCTTCTTCAGTGGACTCTCATGGACACATAAACTGTAAACTATTCTTTTGGTTTAATACTTGCCAAAGTGCCCTTCTTCAACTGTATCTTACATATTCTTTAGAACATAGAACATAGAACAATACAGCGCAGTACAGGCCCTTCGGCCCACGATGTTGCACCGAAACAAAAGCCATCTAACCTACACTATGCCATTATCATCCATATGTTTATCCAATAAACTTTTAAATGCCCTTTAATTGTAGCTTTCCTGCGTGTGTGGCGTGTTACTGATGTAGTAAATAGATCTTTTTGGGTGAGCATGTGAATAAATAATCCTCTTTGTTTAAACCCATAAAAGTTTCTTCCTGGTACATTTTAAATTGACCACGCACTAATGGGAGTTTAGTAACATAAATCTACCTTTTCAATAATTAAACTCAATGCAAACAGAAGGGAAGGGAATTGTTGGTTTTAATTTATTTCTCCTCCTCTGACTACAACAGAGTGATGAAGAAGACACTCAATTTCACGCTTGATGCCACCAGCTCAGATTCTGACACTACATGTGGTTTAGAGAACAGCACAGGTGGGATATGCACCTGGTGTGAAATTAGGCACCTGAGACTTGTAGCTAACAGGGACAATGCAAAATAGGTGCAAGTTCAATTAAAGGTAAAGGTAAAGTCGCTATAGTCCCAGATGACCATAGGCGGCTTTCCACTTTGAGGAGGAGAGCTAATTGGCAGTGATTTAACCTGAGGGTCACCACATCTCAGATGAGGGGCAAGGTTGAGAAGGCAGGGCCTTCATGAATAACCTCAGCGGTACAGGAATTGGATCCGCACTGCTAACCTTGCCCTGCATCACGAATCAGCTGTCAATATAGAGTGAGGTCGCATACAAGCTGTGCTGCATAGGAATCAGATGCACACTTTGATGGGACAGCCTACAAAAGAAGGCTGAAGTCTGCCAGAAAGCCTGCAGCCAATGCAAGGTGAATGGAGGAGTCTGACTCCAGCTTATCACGGGACTTTGCGCAGAACTTAAAGATCACTGGTTCTGACATTGAAATGTGCAACTGCATTAATACTTGTGGACGCAACCAGGATATGTCTGATGGGTGAAGTCTCAGCTTCCATTCTAACACAAGCAGCAGCCACCCAATGTTTGAATGCCGCAGTGAAAGCTCAGACTGAAGTTATGAAGGTCAGCTTGCTGCCTTGCAAGCTCACAATGCCAACATCGTGGCTGTGAATCAGTGTTCAAGGTGGTTTGCGAAGTACCACAGTGGTTCAGTAATCTGTCCTCCATTGTTGAGGAGCCAGCTCAGAGGAGTGGAGGCGACTCACAAGGCACAAACCTGCTGCCCTTCCTCAAGGAAGCAACATTTATTCTCCCACCATTGTCACTCCACCAGTGTACTTGCTGTTGTCTGTCAACCAGCCCAGACTTGTGCTGTATGATACAGTCCACAGTTAGGTTGCTCAAAGTTATCCTCCAAGGCCATTTACAATCTCCTCCATCAAAAGTCAGAAATTTTCTGCCAGCTATGCTGCAGTCACTGGGGTAGCATAGTGTGAGAATGATGGTGAATGGAGAATTTGGTTTACGATTACTGTGAAAGAGGTGCAGTAAGAGACAGACAGTTCCTCCAACACCTCGCAGTATTACGTTTTGGGCAGCACGGTGGCGCAGTGGGTCAGCCCTGCTGCCTCAGAGAGGCGAGGTCCCAGGTTCGATCCCGGCTCTGAGTCACTGTCCGTGTGGAGTTTGCACATTCTCCCCGTGTTTGCGTGAGTTTCGCCCCCACAACCCAAAGATGCGCAGGCTAGGTGGATTGGCCACGCTAAATTGCCCTTTAATTGGAAAAATGAATTTGGTACTCTAAATTTATTTTTAAAAGTATTAAGTTTTGAACTAAAAAAACAGCCACTGTTGCCTGACCACCATCATGGAGGGTTTCTCTCCTCCAAAGGGCAGCACAGTAGCATAGTGGTTAGCAATGTGGCTTTACAGCGCCAGGGTCCCAGGTTCGATTCCCTGCTGGGTCACTGTCTGTGCGTAGTTTGCACGTTCTCCCTGTGTCTGCGTGGGTTTCCTCCGGGTGCTCCGGTTTCCTCCCACAGTCCAAAGATGTGCAGGTTAGGTGGATTGGCCACACCAAATTGCCCTTACTGTCAAAGAAAAAAGTTAGGAGGGGTTATTGGGTTAGGAGGGACAGGTGGAAGTGAGGGCTTAAGTGCGTTGGTGCAGACTCAATGGGTCGAATGGCCTCCTTCGGCACTGTATGTTCTATGTTCAAAGGGCAGCGGCCAAGTAGGAGTGGGAAATGGGAGCGGGCATCAAAGTCAAGTGATAGCTCCCTGATAGGCATTCAGAGGCCACCTCCAGTCAGCTGCTGTGTTCTCGACACCATAGAGAGCCCATGTGCTGAGTGGAAAAGTCGAGTCGGCCTTTGACCAATGGCCTTAATTAGCCTTTAAATGCTTTAATAAGCGAGCTGCCACTTGTGGGCGGATACCTATTCAGTCTCTGTTGTGGCTTTACTGAAAATGGCTTAGGGGTAGGATGTGTCAACAAACTGGTACACCAGCCAGTGGTGTGAAATTATGCACCACTTGCTTCCCTTTCCATCCCCGTCAGCCACCAAAAATGCTGCATATAAAGCAGTGCCAAATTTTATTAAACTGATTTACAAGTTCAGGCCAGTGCTATACACAAGACCAAAATTCCATGAAAGTTTATTGACCTGAAACTCTTCACTTTTTTTCTCTCTCCATCTAACCTGCTAAGTATTTCCGGCATCTTTTTTTATTTCAATATTGTATACAACGGAATGTAGGAAGATATAAATAGGAGCAGGAGTAGGCCATTCAGCCCCTTGAGTCTGATCTGCCTTTCAACTATAATCACAGCTGATCTTCTAAAATAGTGCCACTTTCCTGCACTATCTCAATATCCATTGATATCTTTAATATTGTCACTGTCGAGAAATGAAAGAAAAGAACATTTTATAAGGCCACGAAGAATCCACACCAAGTAATTGAAAGAAACTTAGTTTATTTACAATAACTATTATATAAATCACACGGTAGATCCCAACTCGGTAGATCCCAAGCAGGTGCCTAACTGGCCGGCTTTATATACCCAACAACTATACATTGTTTAGAGGACCCGCCCTCCTCAATGGGGAAATTTGTATCCTGCAAGGTTCTTGGAGAAGTTAACAGTGGTTAGCACTGCTGCCTCACGGCTCCAGGGTCCTGCCTCGGGTGACTGTCTGTGTGGAGTTTGCACTTTCTTCCTGTGTCTGTGTGGCTTTCCTCCGGGTGCTCCGGTTTCCTCCCACAGTCCAAAGCTGTGCAGGTTAAGTGTATTGGCCATGCTAAATTTCCCCTTAATGTCCCAAAGGTTAGGTAGGGTTACTGGGTTGCGGGGATAGGGTGCAGGTGTGGGCTTAAGTAGGGTGCTCTTTCGAAGGGCCAGTGCAGACTCAATTGGCCGACTGGCCTTCTTCTACGATTCAAATATTCCAATCCTGTACAATACTTGCGCGTTACAGAAATATATTTGTCAGCTGGACTACTTTATAAAGTCATTTCCTTAAAAGTATTTTGGAACAGACAATTGCTGAGCTGACAAGATGGCTCCAGTTGGTCACATGTTGGCTTCCAGAAGTTTCTGAGCAGTTTCAACGTTAATAAAGACTAACACCTCAAAAGACAGAAATGTAACACTCCTTGCAGAGCATAAACATTCCAGTCAATCCAACACAATGGCCCAGCAGATAGTAGGTCTGCTCCAGCTAACTTCAAACAAAGACAGCCCTTTGCAGGTACTAATCTCCAATAATGGTGCTAAGAGCCGACGCATTAACTGTTCTAACACAATGGCTTCAACAAGAGGACCTTGTTTAACAACCCGATACCTGTATCATGTGACAGAGACTTGAGCCGCTGACTTCCTTTAATTTTACAGTCCTGGGACCTTATAGTTGATTACTGTTTGGCCTCCAACAAGAACAGAACTCCAGTCCCTGCGCTGCCTGCCAGCAAGCAAGAGGCAACAGAAAGACTCTGGCCTCCCTCATCAAAACTGCCAACTGCTGGAACGTTGGAACTTGGGCCTCCAAGATTAACTCATTCTACGTACCTTTCCCATCGTGGCAGTCTAACTATGGAAAGATGGATCACCCTCAATCAGTGAGCCTCCCCTATAACTAAACCTTCTATTGGACAAATGTAAAACTCTAGATTGTATTCTGTTATGGTTGTGTCCTAAACCCTCTTCCTTTTTCCTGACTTCCATTTATTGTGTAAGTGAAAAGGGGTGGATATTGTGAAACCCCTCTCGCACGTGTGTGTAGAAAAATAAACCAACCCTTTCATATGTCCTTACCTCGAGTTTGCTACTTTTTTTTAGCATGTGCAGTAATCACTAGGCCAGGCAATAGCTTCTGCAGTGGCTAAATCGAGCTCCCTGAGCCCTCCGCTCTCTTCAGTGATGTGAGTCATTGATTGGGGTGCACCACAGCTGCAGTCAATGTTCACTGCAAGACTCCATTTGTGCCAATTTGCACAAAGTCCTTGGCCAGTGCAGAAATGGTTGATGAATGCCCAATGTCGGCGTGGCAGGTTGAAGCCAAGTGGGTGGGCTGTGGGATCTGTGATGAGGAATTAATTTTTAATGGTGGTATGTTGGTTCCATTCCTGCTGCCGCAGGGCCTCTGCTGTTATTCCTTTGCACAATGGTCTTAGCCATTCAGGCTGGTGTGATGGGAGGCAAGCAGCAGTTGGATTTGTAAGGTCCTCATAGTTTGGATTTCCTCCTGTGATGAATGTAGGGTTTTAGATAAATTGGATTATAAGTATTTGGTGAAGTAAGGGCTAAAAACCTGGTATACAATGTGTTTGACTGCTACGGACATGTGTTTAAAGCAATCTTGGTTTGAAAGACAACAAAACTTTGAGGAGTCTGAGGTGCAATTAACCATTTTAAAAAGCTTGGGTGAATGCAACTTTGTTTTCCCTGTGGAGTTAATTAGTTTTCAGCTTTGTGAGATGATGTCATTGCTGAGTGGAACTAAGGCATCAGGGCTTTTTGAGACAGCACTTTTCAGTTTCAGTTCTGATCTGGCTGAAGGTGTGCACAGTGAAACAGTTCTGCTCTCACTGAAAGTTAGTTCAAAGAGATTAACTGTATTTAAAGCAATGCAGTCTTGTCTGAGGACAAGGGGGAACTGAAACAAGCCAGTTGAAAACAACTTTTGAAGACATCCCGCCAGAGGTTCTGCAGGGGTTCAGACCGGAATCAGATCTGTTCTGTAAAGCAGGGTCAAGAGATCTCTTTCTCAAAGAATAACTCTTTAAAGCAAATATTATTCAGTGCTGTTGGTATTTAGGGTGGATTGAGAGCTGAGATTGTCTGTATTCTTGCTGTTTAAGTGGGAATAAAGATAGCAAGTAAGGGTAATGTATTCACTGTGTTGAATAGCATTGTTTAAGGGGTAATAAGCTATTTTTGGGTGTGGTATTAAAGATTTTAATACTGTGTTAGTAATAAAGTTTTAAAATAACATACCCCTATTTCTTTGTGCAATCACTCCTGGAGCAAGGTATCCTTTCCTCAGCCTTAGAAAATAAAAATAAAATATTGGGGTTTCGGTCCAGTATCCTAGCCACTGTTGGGGTCTGGTCTGGGATCATAATACTACTAATGCTTTTGCCATATTCGAGAGCAAACCTTCAAGATCTTGCACGGACAAATTAGTCAGCGACAAATAATGTATTATTTAAAGTAGACAACATTTGAGATTCATGGCACTTGCTCAGAGAATAAAGCCACAAGATCTCACAGGTTTTGAACAAACAAAAATAAATTTTACTATACAAGTTCAGAAAGATAAAACAATTTACAATATCTATGTAATATTCTAACAATCAAGGTTAACATGAGGTGCATGTGAATTAACAGGCAAACTGTGGTCGAACACACCACAGTGCAAAATAAATGGCAAATGTAACCAAGTAAGAAGTCTAACAACACCAAGTTAAAGTCCAACAGGTTTGTTTCAAATCACTAGCTTTCGGAGCACTGCTCCTTCCTCAGGTGTAACCAAGACAGAGTCCACTGATTTCTGAACAACACACCCAGACGTCAGTAAACACTTTGTCAACCAATCTTATTGAAACTTTGTCTATCCCAAAAGGGATTCCAGTCTTCACTTTTGAAGATCTAACCTGGCAATTCTCTCTATCACTCCAGCTCAAACAGCCTCAATGACGGCCTCAAAGGGGCTTTGCATTTGTGAGGCCTTCAAGCCATCTTTAAATATCATGGAGTCCGAGAACAGGGGTAACGACAGCTGCTGCCTGTCTGTCCTACCAAACTCTTCCAGGATAAGGCCCTGCTACAGCTTATCTCATGAAGGTCACCTCCTTTGACTGTGACCAGCCTCTAGCTTCGCAGTTGAAGGCTATTTCAAATCAGGAATTAGCCTTGTTAGTTGTGATAGCACTTCACAGCTGCAGGTTGTGTTCTCTGCTTGTTCCTGCTGGTGGCTACAAATGCCTGGAGGCTGTCCTTCCTTTTCTATAGCCAGAAAGACGGATAATTTTTTCTAAGTTTACTGGGTCCTGGAAAATCAGGCTCAGGGGGACGTACGAGTCCAGAAGGCAATCCGGTCTGAAGCAAGAAGACGCTGTGATATCTGGTGCGTGACATTGAACCAAATGCGCCACCTGATGATGCCATTGAAGAAATGCTTTTGCTGATTGCTGATGCTTTTGTTGCTGGTGTGGTGAGTGCTGCATGTAACTGGCACATCACCGCGAGTTGTAGCGCTGGACGTCAAGGATGTTCAACTGCACCTTGAGCGCCAGTGAAATATGTGGATGCCAGGATTTGTTTAATGGTTAATGTGTCATGTGGAATGTTACGTAATTGATTTTCAAATCTTTGTTACTGTTAACCGTTTAATAAACAAAATACTTTCAACTCTCAAGTGCCTCCTTGAGGGCACATATGACATGTCTTAGAGGATGATTAATGCAGAGCATGTCAAGCAAACTTCGATGCCTGAACATTGTGCCTGAACTCTAGGAGCGTCAGCACCATGGAGGCAGCTGCCAACAATCAAACACTAACGAGCAGGGCTTCAGCTCTGTGTGTCTTCTCCCGATCAAAGTGTACGTTGTGGATCAGGGCACAGTCTCCCTAATGTTCACAGCAGAGGTCTGGGGTCTCGGGGCTCCTGATGTGGCTGGTCTTGAAGGTAACCGCAGTCCTTAATGTTTATGCCACCGATCGCGTGGCCTGATGCATGTGATTTCACAATCTACAGCCCACAGGTGCATCCGGGAGGTGATGGATGCTCTGTATGTCCAGGCATCAGAGGATATCACCTTTGTGCTGGACTAGTCTGCGCATGCAATGAAACACTGAGGTCTGTCGGGACTTGGAGTTCCTGACCTCTGCTCTCGATTTTAATGAAGTCTGGTGTTCATAACAATTGTGAATGAAAGGCAATTTCATGTGAACTGAAGTTTTGTCCTTTTCTAAGCTGTGCAATGGCTAGCCTATCAGATTTAAGAAGTAAGACTAATCAAAAAACTATCACTGCATGATATCCAGCATGTTCCCTTGTATCATCCCAAAGGCAAAAAAAATATAATACGCTGTTCGCTTAGCACATGCGGATTAAAATTACTAGGTAATATTTATTTTTAGATTGAATGATACAATGAAGCACTTAAATACAGTCAGTTACTGAAACAGCACCATACTTAAAATACAACTAAAGTAAAACCAGTCCTTTTGTAGCATGCATTGCTAACAGGGCCCATCAAGCAATAGGATTTCCAGGTGAAACAGAAAGATTTGCCTCACAGTAGACTTTGAAGTTGCAGTATTGTATGTGCATCTATCCAGTTTATCTATGAAGCTCAGGTTTCCTGGCAGAACTAAAGCTGTGTAACCAGAGCTATGACATTGGATGGATTTTACATTGCAGTGATGTCTTCAAAGTAAACTGTGAGTCATATTTCAATCCTTGTGAGGTGAGTTATTGCTGTTGTACATCTGTAAATTTCCCTATTGACTTAACATTCAGCAACATCAGAATCTGCCTTTTCACTCTGTGACAATGTTAACATATTAACTTTTCAACTAAGCTGCTCCAACAACCATATAACTTTTGGCTTAATTTGTTTCCGAATAATGGTTTTGAAATGAGAAAGTAGGACAGAGATTTCCTACTGTACAAAATGACTCGGGGATTCAGCGGATTTAAAATTGTCCGCTTGCAGCCGCCGAGGATCACCTCACTAATCAACAGCACATTTGCCTTTTTTTTTTGGCCGGGGAAGTTCTCCCCTCCAAGGCCGTACTAAGCGGGATTACCTGCTGGTGATCTCGCCAGCAGGAATGGCTGCTCTCAGATCAGGGTGCCATTTTGATCTACCCCCCCCCCCCCCCCACCTCCCCCAATCCCTATCACCCCCCTCGAGGGCCCTGGGAACACCCTCTCATCTCGCCTCCAATTGGCAAGGCCCCCCCAGGCCCAACCACTGGCAGTGCTCCCACTAGACTGGCAATGCCACCTGGGCATGCCTGGGTGGCACTGCCAGGGCACCAAGCTGGCAGTATCAAGGTGCCTGGCTGATGGGAAGAGAGCCACTATCCTGCCTTGTTCACGGAGGTTTCTAATGGCTTACGAGATCCCCTGAAACAACACCATTGCGAGGTCTTGCAGGCATGGCCATTGAGTCCCAGGCGGGGGATGAATCTGGCTATTTAAATGAGCCATGATGCAGATCTGGATCATGCCCAGCGATGGCAAGATACAAATCGCGCCGGGCAGAGCCAGTCGGGTGGTTGGCGATTGGCCAGGGCAGAGCCCGGTCTGGGGCTCTCACGGGATTCACCCGTTGAGCCTGGATCCGCGCCTTGGTGTGATTTTCAGTTACGTTCCTCTGCTAGCTGATGTAAATGCATTGAAGTAAACATATTAATGCCTAGAAAGAGATTCAATGAACAGAAGAAAGTAACAGAAGCAAGTTCAGTCTTCATGCATGCTAAATGTTTGGACTTGACTGATTGGAAAATATTCAGGTGAAATACTACTGGATGCGGCCAGACCTGCTGAATTTTTCCAGAATTCTCTGCTTTTACTGCTGAAAATGTCTAACTTTGTGAAAAATGGGATGCTCATTCCAAGGCACAGCTACTTTTTTCTGCATAGAACCAGGAAGAAAATCTCATGAGTTATCGTGATATGTCCTTTGAATGTTTTCTATTTCGCCACCCCCTGTTTCTCTTGTGACTTGGTTCAGCTTAAGAATTCCCCATGTGAGCAGTTGCTAACCGAGAATCAGCACTCGATAGTCCACAATGTTAAGTAATGGGTTAAGAGACATTGTCTCATTTATGTTAAGTATCCATTAATTGACACTGATATGTAAAGGGGCTTCAGGTGGCCCCTGGGAGGAGGTGGTGTGTTGTTAAGAGTTTTGTGCAGAGGCTGTGGAAGTGAAATAAATGGAGTTTGGTGAAAAGGAACAAGAACTTTAGACTCTTCATTTCACAGCAACTAAAACATCTAACACATGATGTAGTACATCAATACACTGAGATGCTGCACAGTGCATGTCTCAAAGCTGCAATAGCCCATAATTAATTCTTTCCATTTGGATGGGGGTGGATATGAAGTGACTTCCAAGAAAAATGAAACTAATCAGAAAAAATCTGCTTTGCAGCAGTGCAGAATCGCAAGTACAAATCTTTTTGTGACATCGATCCCACAATTACGCACCACCATTGGCATAAATAGTCAATAGAGAGCCGATAATCCTGAGATCAGACAAATCAGATATTTCCTTTGCTCATACTCCTCACTGACCACTAATTTTCCTTCCCTGAATACAAATTATTGCATTAATTTACTGCAATAGCAGTACTTATTTTCCATCTGGAAACATTTCATTGGATGCCTGGACAGGACGGAAAATGAAAGCGCGCCCTCCATATGCCTGCTTATTGTACCTCATCGGGCAAATACCCTGTCCTTTGTCATATAACATCGCTGATTCAAGCGGCTCTTGTGGCTGTCAAAATATTTTAAAGCTAATTATTTATGTTAATTTATGTTAATTTTATTATAAAGTCCGGAAAGGAGCCCACACCAAATAGGTTGAATCAAAGGGCAAAAGATTTTTTGTTTTTCTAAATTTAGAGCATCTAATTCATTTTTCCAATTAAGGGGTAATTTAGGGTGGCCAATCCACCTACCCTGCACATATTTGTGTTGTGGGGGCGAAACCCACACAGACACGGGGAGAATGTGCAAACTCCACAAGGACAGTGACCCAGTGCCAGGATCGGAGCTGGGACCTCGGCGCCGTGAGGCAGCAATGCTAACCACTGCGCCACCATGCTTCCCAAAAGGAAAAAGATTTAATGTGGCAGAATAAGATACAGAGCAGTTACTCTACTACAGGAGCCTGCTCACAGTCCATGGCCCTCCGGTTTTATACAGGATGTTGAAGGGGGCACCCCGCCCCTCAATGGGGACGTATATATTCCCCAGAAACCTTTGGGAATATCAATCCCCCAATCTCTTATGTGTCACATGAACTGCTTAATGTTCCATTAGTGCCCCATGACCTACTTAGCACCAGGTTAGGACAGTCCTGCCCGAAGTCCGTGGCATCCCAGTTGAGGTGGGAGGCTGGAGACGAGGGCGAACGCTCGCATCTTTTAAGAAACAGTTGTCCCTCAATGGCGTCCATTGGAGGAGGATCTGATGACAAGTAGGGAAGCAGGGTGCGTCTCTTCCATCCAGACTGGCGGGGATTTGTGGGCACTTGTCACATCGGTGGGGGAGGCACCAGCGGCCCGGCACCGGGGGAGTCGAATCCACCTCCGAATCAGATGAGTTCAATGGGGGTTAGGGTGGAACTGTGCGGCCACCATGTAGCACAGCGGGCAGTGGCGCTATAGGAGTCTGACAAGGCCCACCAGGCTGTCGGAGGAGCTGCCCGGGACATGGCACCGGAAACCTTGCTCTAAGGCGGCCCACGTGCGCTTCACTTGTTGACCCCCCATTTGCAAGCAATACGAGGTTGTTCCAGTCTGTCACAGAACAGTGCCCTTAAGCCAGCTGTCACCCTGAGCATAGTTACAGACATAAATCCCGTCCCCTGGGTCAAAACTACAAACTGGGCACTTAACATATAGACACCGTACGCATTTTTGCCCCAATGTTGGGCATCAGCAACCCCATCTGGTCCGTAGACGTCGACCCATCAGAAACTCCGCAGGGGCAATCCCGGTAAATGCATGGGATTTCGTCCGGCAAGCAAACAGAAATTGTGCCAACCTAATATCCGACGAGACAGTGCTCTGTTTCCTCAAACCCTGCTTCAAGGTCTGTACAGCCCACTCGGCCAACTCGTTCAATGCCAGATGGTAGAGAGCCATCCTGCCATGGAGGACCCCATTGCAGCACAAGAAGGCAGAGAAATCAGAGAAAGGCAGGACCCATTATCGGACAGGAGAACCTCTAGATTCCCGTGGCTGGAGAAGGAGAGGTGGAGTTTCTTGATTGTCATTTCCATGGTGATTAACGGCATTCGGCGGACCTCCATCCACTTGGAGTGCACGTCGATTAGCAGAAGAAACATTGAGCCCAGAAAGGGACAGCAATATCAGCATGGACGTAGGCCCAAGGAAAACCAGGCCATTCTCATGGATGCAGGGGCACAGTGGCGGGGAGCTGGTATTCCTGACAGACATCCCACTGGCGGGCCACTGTCTTGATGTTTGCATCCATACTAGGCCACCAGACGTATCTCCGAGCTAATATCTTCATCCATGAGGCCCTGGGGTGGCCGCTGCAGAGGTTATTTAAAATTAATGACCGACCCTTCTCTGGAATCACCACCAGGGCTCTCCAGAGTAAGACCCCATCTTCCACACTCGATCAGTTTGGTGGCGAAGGCCTTCAGCTCACTAGATAACTGATCTGCAGTGCCGCCATTCGCGGATACATGAGGCGGTGACAGGAAGAGTATCCATAAAATTTAATACGGCTGATAATCCATCGACACGGTGGGGAGGCACCGACTCCGATGGCAACGGCAGGTAACTAAGTGCGTCAGCGTGGGAAATCTGGGTCCCAGGGCAGTGGCCGAACTTGTATTCATAAGATGTTAGTAGCAGCGCCCAGCATTGGATGCTAGCCAAGGCTATAGGCGGAATGGTCTTATCTTCTTTTAAAAGGCCCAGCAGACGTTTGTGGTCATGTGATCAATAAGAAATACCATCTGTACACATATTAATGACATTTCTTGAGGGAGTTGATCACCTCCAAACCTTATTTCTTCATGTGGGCATAACGGCGCTCGACAAGGTCTTGGAAGCAAAGGCAATAGGCACTCTGAGCCATCCAGCATTTGATGCACCAATCCAGTATGGGGAAGCATCGCAGGTGACGATCAAAGGTTTTCCAGGGTCATAGTGTGTCAACAAGCCCGAGGTTGTCAGACGTCTCTTTTTTCCCCAGAAAGCAGCTTCCTGGTCAGGGCCCCAATTCCATTCGGAGTTTTTTCTCAAAAGAGAATGTAGAAGGGTCAGAATAACAGTCAGGTATGGAACAAATTTTCCATATTAATAACAAGGCCGAAGAACAACCTCAGATTTGTGGCATCGATGGGATCTGGAGCCGTTTGGATGGCCTTCACCTTGTCCGCCACAAGGTGGAGGCCAGCGCTATCTACTCGGTACCCCAGGTAGACCACTTTGCGGACATGAAAAACGCATTTCTCTTGATGCAGTTGAATGCCGAAGTCCGAAAACCTGTGCCGTGCTGCCTCCAGAATTTTCAGGTGTTCCTCTCAACAATAGTATTGGCCCAAAAGAAGAAGCGAAAGCGCTCAGCGTAGCAGACCCAACTCTCCCGAGGCGCATCAAACGGATACAACCGACCAAGCAATAGCATCCCGGGGTGCGGAAGAATCCAACCGGGACTCGCGGCTTTGGAGGCGGCGGACATTTTGCAGGTGACATGGACTTTGGAGTCCAGAGATCAGAGTTTACTCCTCATCGCCAGTATTATGAGGTCCGGAAAGGAGTCCACACTGAGCCAAACTGAATCAAAAGAAAAAAGGTTTAATGCAACAGAACAAGAGGACGGAGCAGTTACTCTACCACAGGAGCCTGCTCACAATTCATTGGCCTCTGGTTTTATACAGGATGTAGAGGGCCTTTGGGAACATCAATCCCCCAATCTCATAAGTGTCCCATGACCTGCTTATGGTTTCATTAGTGTCCCATGACCTGCTTAACCCCAGGTTATGACGAATCTGATTGCGTCAGCGCCAGTCACCATGTCAGTCATCTTTGTTGTAACCTTGATCAAATTCAAACATCTAAGAGATGCCAGTATTGGAGGGGTTTAAAGCTCTGGGGCGTGGCGGGGAGGGGGTTGGAGCAGTTGGGGAGGATACAGTGTGGATGGACGGAGGTGGAGCAAAATTTGTTTTTGTCATTTTTAACATGGCTGTAGTCCATCATGGCACCTAAGAGTCACACGTTAGGACCCTATCGTCCGAATTTCAAAGGAGTGGTGTTGCTTCATTGGTCCCGGGGATTGCAGAATCGCAGAAAACAGAGTCAACCTGGCATAAGGAAGACAAGGCTGAGGTGACACTGAAAGTATAGGCAGGCCTGAACAAACCAAGCACAAGTGCATTTGGGTATCACGCCAAGCAGTTAGATATATAGAATAGTTTTCTCATCATATTCCCAGAATATTTTATAAATATGAACAGCACACATTAGAGCTTATCATTAAATAGAAATATAAGTGACATGCAGGTGACATGGACTAAGACTTGATGCTTTAAACACCTTTAAAGGTGCAAAGTCATGGATGGGACTCAGATTTTAAATTCTAGTGTTGAGGTTTTACACACCCACCACCCGTAATGTTCAGTTCAATCTTTTATTATAGTTAGCAAACATTTAAATTGCCGTGCTGCATCTGTGGATAGAAGTGTACATGTAGAACAGTACAGGTTATGATGAAAGTGTCCAAAAGATTGGCATGAATGCTCCCTTATCAGGGGAACTATTTCTGGATATGAATGGAGTGAACAGGCTGTATTTATCACATTCCTATTCATTCAGAACCTGACTGAGCTCCACAGATGGCCTGCTATTAAATGATGGATAAGATGGGTTCAAGCTTGTCCTTCACAATCTGACTAATCCAGAGTGGTGTGTCATGCCTTGCTTACATGTACGCAGATACAAGTCAAAACAATACCAGTCTGCAAAAGAATTATGATATCCATACAGAAATTATTTTCAAAAAGTGAATAAAACATAGTACAATGGTCAGTACTTCAAATCTTCTGTCAGAGCATTCCCCTTCTCTAGCAAACACTCTGAAATGCAAATGTAAAACTTCATAGTTTTCTGACTGATCATGCCTTCGCCAGATTCTCCACCCATAAGGTCAGGAGGCAAATACTGATAATGGTTTCTCTCTTGACGCATAAGGACTGGACCTGCTACAGTTACTGCCCCATTAAATAAGCTGGGACCTCTTCACATTCTGGCAAGGCACTGAATTATTTAAGGGGGCTTGGGACTCGAGGTTAATTAGCAATCTGAAATGTTGGATCTTGACTTAGTTTTCTATGCACCAATTAAAAATACAAGAACTGCCTTGGCAATGTGTGCACTGCTGGAAGCAAACAAGTAAGCAAGTCATTCAGTGGTTTTCTTTGAGACATTACAAACTAGATAGCCTTTGTCTATGTGTACATTGCTGTCAGGTTTTTGTATTAATGCTTGTCACTCATCTTCCAGGAGGCCTTTAGAAAAGGTAAGTCATATTTCCCTCGTAATCTGATCATACCCATTCCTCATTTTATTAGTTTTCTTTTTACATGTATTTATTTCAGTTTGGTCCAAATTCATCTTGCACCCTTAAATTATTCATATGGTACCTTTGCTTCTTTGCAAATTACCAAGAGATGCACAACATGATCATGAATAATGTAATATATTCAGTGATGCTGAGGGAAGTCCAATGAGCCCAAACTTGGCTGAGGAGTTTTTATTACATTCAGCTTTATTTTAAATCTAAAAATGTAACTGATGCTTCACAAGGAGCGATGCAAAGCTAATGGTCCTTGGTTGTTGTATGAATCCATGAGATGCCAGCCTCAATCAGTTAGTGAGTGTGTATCAGTTATGTCCTTCAATTGTGCACTGAGTGAATAAATGTATTTGAATAAATTGTGAGTGGGCCATGCTGCCTCAGTCACCAAGTTTTGTTCTAGATGATAAGCTTTTGGAGATGCTTCTTAGAAATAAACTGAAGTCTGTCAATTCTTCAAATGGTACAAGAGACACAAGGAAAATACATCTGGTCCTGTTTTCATGCTCAGACTCAGTGCCAAAAAGGCAACATATCGCTTGGCTGAGTGCCTGTGGCCGACCTGAAATTGGGTTATGAACTTCAAGAACATTTTGCATGCACGTCATTGAGCCTCCACAGGCAACTCATGCAGATGACAGCACAAATGTTGGCCCACTTATCTTGCCGACAGCAGACCGCAGCTTAATCTCAGTACAGTGTGTTAGAGTGGGCAAGAGTATAGTGGAGTGTCTCGGGAGTATCCTGCTCCTTCTAAATCCATAGCAACATCTTTTTTTATAAAAAACTTGTGTTTTCTTTGACTGTCACTGAATCTCGTAAAGAGAAGGCCTGACAATGGCCTGGCTCATTGATCTCCAATTTCATTGGGGCATTTTGGTGCATCATTTAAATATTTAAAGGAGCCATTTAGGCAGCTAAGAGTGTCTGAGAAAAGGCCCAGCACAATTTCCCAAGGGACGTTTTCGGGTGTTCTTCAGGTGCAGGACACTGATCCCTGAAATTGTCCCTGGTTACACAAAGGGGCACCATTTCTCGCCCACAGTTTTATTTTACTGGTCATGTTATGCTTCTTCACCATTTTACAACCAAATTGTTGAATCTGCTGATATGTTTGGCATATTACTACCATTTGTATTTGTACTTTATGCAGATATGGGGGGGCATTTAGTTAGTGTAGAGGAAAACTTATATTAGTGAACCCTCTCTCATAAAATCAGGTGGAATTGTTTGTTCAGAAGATCGAAATGTTATTTAAACAATCAGGTCATCACAAACAGACTGGCGGAAGAGACTGGTAGCTTTAACCAACAAATGAAGCGAGAAGTACGAAGGAATGATCTATGAAACAGAAGGGTGCCGGTGTAACATTCTATCCATTCCAAAATATGCAGCATTTACATCATGTCTGAGGCTGGGAGCTACAGAGCTCCAGTTCTCAATGTCAATTTTTAACTGGAGAATGCAGACAGTATCAACTGTGCATTAAGAACACTTGAGCAACTTTGAAAATCTGATTTCAATCTCCACGTTGGAGTAATAAATTACTCTGGAATTAAACTGTCAGTTTTACACCATGCAATGCAAAAATTACAATATAATTGCAACCAGTCTACTGAAGCACTTTACATTTTGTGCCTCCAATGTGATAGAAGCGTAAGTTTTGCCTGACACCAAGTAGAAAAGCAGCATGTCACGAGTGAATAATCACATAGTTTCCCCCTGTTACTGTACACACACCATTATCTACATCTGCAGTGCAGCACAGAAATGTGTACAGACAGCAGAAGGAAACAGCAAAGTGACGGCACATTAAAAAATGTCCCAATTTTGTTGCTTTTGTGCTTATCTTTATTTGTTTCTACAAGGAAGCAGAACAATAATCTAGAACTCGAGTGACTGATACTAGGAGACGGTGGCGTTGTTCCCTTTAGAGAAGAAGAGATTTTGTTCAAACCTTTGAGGGTTCTGGAGTACATAGAGAAAGATTGTTTCCACTTGCAGAAGGGTTGCGAACAAGAGAACACAGATTTAAATTGACTGGAAATAAAAATATAGGTGACATGAAAAAAAACCTTTTTTTACACAATGAGCGGTTATGATCTGGAATGCACTGCCTGAAAAAGGGGACAGACAGGTTCAATCAAGGTTTTCAAAAGAGAATTGGGTAAAGCACAAACAAGCACAATTATTCAGGGCAGGTGAGTGTCGGTACAGGTTTGATGGCCTGAATGGCCTCCTTCTATGATTCAGTAAAAATCTGCAAAATGTAGGCAAACCTTAATCACAAGTTCAGAGTATTATACATGATTAAGTGCCTGCTCAGGCACGTGGCTGACCTAGAAAATCTTTAATTCTGTCATTGACTTTTTCATTAGATATAATGTTGCGGTATTCCAGCCAAGCATTACTGTTTTAAGCAGACACCCAGCATCTCAACCCATGTGGGTGTTTGCCAACATTTCACAAAGGTGATTAGACTTTCTACTCGGAGTTGAAGTTAACCAGCTGGATAAGGAAAAAAAGAACTCAGAGTAGTTTTCAACTGGTTGCTGAGAATAAAATGTCTACTTAAAGGACACAGTACACAATAATAGTGTGTGTTTGAGGAGGGGGGGGGGGGCTTTCGGTCTTTTAAAATGTGGAACCTTTCTCTAGTTTAGAGCTGGGGTTCAAAGCTTTCAAGCCGTGGGATGCCTAATGACCTCCCAAGAGCACCAGGGAACCCCAAGTAACCTCACAATGTTGAAACAATGTTTTTGCTGTTAAATAAGTGCAAACACATAAATCAAGGGCTAGATTCTGGGCCGCACGGTAGCACAGTGGGTAGCACTGTTGCTTCACAGCGGCAGGGTCCCAGGTTCGATTCCCGGCTTGGGTCACCGTCTGTGCGGAGTCTGCACATTCTCGCTGTGTCTGCATGGGTTTCCTCCGGGTGCTCCGGTTTCCTCCCACAAGTCCCAAAAGACGCGCTGTTAGGTAAATTAGACATTCTAAATTCTCCCTCAGCGTACCTGAACAGAAGCCAGAGTGTGGCGACTAGGGGCTTTTCACAGTGACTTCATCGCACTGTTAATGTAAGCCTACTTGTGACAATAATAAAGATTATTATTATACTCCGTTTGGGAGACTATGTTCTCCTGCCGGAGCTGAATCGCTTCTGGTTTGCCCTGGCAGTGGGAGCAGCGCCCAGAGGCGATTCACTCTCCCCAGCCATGCACATTGATTATTTTTTATAAATTTATAGTACCCAATTATTTTTTTCCAATTAACAGGCAATTTAGCGTGGCCAATTCATCTACCTGGCACATCGTTTTGGGTTGTGGGGGTGAGACCCAGGCAAACACAGGGAGAATGTGCAAACTCCACGCGGACAGTGACTCGGGGCCGTGATCGAACCCCGGTCCCTGATGCCATGAGGCAGCCATGCACATGTATGCATGGCAGGGATCTCAAGGGATTCTGCTCTGAATCCCACTTGTGGGCCGCCATTTTGAGTGGGCAACCCAATAACGAGATATGGCGGCCTTCCCCCCCTCTCTCCCACAATGCTAATCCCACCCATCCATCCCGTTGTCAACAAGTCGGGGCATCCTCCCCCCCCCCATGGGAATTGCTGGGTCAGCCCTCCCCCATAGCACGTAAGCATGAGGGTGACCCAACCCCACTCAACTACCCCCCCAAGAGATTCCCCCCACCAGACCCCCAATCAGATCCCCCAACACAGCCCCCAAAGCAGAGAACCCTCCATACCAGAGAGCCCGCAGATCAGAGAATACCAATACAGAGACCCCCATAACAGAGAACTGCCCAACCAGAGGACCTCCAATGTCAGAGACCCCTTTAACAGAGAACCCCCCCCCCCTGTCAGAGACCCCCATAACAGGGAAGCTCACATAACAGAAACCCCCTCCCCCTCATCAGTCACCCAGCCTGGCAGCTAAAGAGCAATCCCGGCATAAACAGTGAAAAAAAGCACTGCTTTTTCAATCATCTGCCCCTGACACCTGCTGCTTCAGACAGCTGACTAGAAAGCAGCACCTGTGACGACATAGAAAGCCAAAACCACATCATAAGGATATAAATCCTCTCAAATCATTTGATCTGCAAGGCTTCTATTCACTTCAGAGAGAAAGAGATTTTTGTTGGCTATAATTGATAGCTTCCAGACAGCCAGATCTTTGGATTGTCTATTTGAATTTCACTTCATGCATGAATGCATCTCCAGTAGCCTGCTGTGAACCTAACCATGATGTTTATAAACATCTAGCTATGATTGACATGTCCTGCCCACAATAAAAGCAGTTAAGTACTTTCTGCCTGAAAAACAGGAAGTGAAAGCACTTAACTCCTGTATGTTTACAAACATTGAGGTTAGGTTCAGTGCCACAGACTACTACAAAGGATATATTGACTGAAATAGAAACAAAAAATGCTGTAAATACGCAGCAGTTCAGGTAATGTTTATAGATAGAAAAGTTAACATTTTAAGTTGCTGACCTTTCATCCAAACTTAACCTTTCTAACTTAACTAACCTAACTGTGGCAAGTTTTGTTCATATCTGCCATCAAAGTACAGGAATATAATGCCATTCAATACTTTTCAGTTGTCAATCAAACAAGGAGATTTTGTCTTTGGAATGCTAATGATGGAGCTACACATTTCAACAACGCCTCTGGAATTTCCGATGTATCGCCTCATCGAGTCTGTTAATTCTGGCCTATTGTGTTCACAAAGAAGTAGCATTTGAAAATAAGCTGGAAAAATGCGACCTTTGCAGACCTACTTTCCTCACAGTAACTTTTTAAGCGCACTTGGTTGTTACCTAAAGTGAGGATTTGTGCAAGAGTTTACTTTCTTATTTTGAGATGGCTGTGGGCTGCTGGAGGAGGGAGGGGGTCGGAAGGTGGGGTGGGGGGATTGGTGCGAATGCATTGACTGGTTTTATTTAAACTTAGCAGTCATTGGGTGTGTGGAATTGTTGGTTTGAAAACAAAATGAGAAGGTAGGATTGGGATGGTTAGGGGTTTTTCTGAGCTTTCTAGTTCACTATTTTGTCTGATTGTGGTATATGAAACGAGATGTGAGTTGTGGAACCCAATTTTTTTTTGTCACTTTGAAACTGTTCTCAGTTTGCTTTTGCATATGTGGTAGAGATCATTTTGTCACCATGTTGTATCCAGGAGACAGCCTGGATAACCTATAAGCATAGGTGACTTCGACAAGGAAATCTGAGTACTGACATTAATAATCAATAAAGGTATAAAAGATTGCAAAAACAGACTAAAGGCTGTCAGCTTAATCTACCTATGAGCACAACATTCATGACTGTTCATGCAAACGGTACTTCCAGGCACATTTGATTTAAAAATAAATCTGTGGTAGATTTTATTTACAGCACAAGAGAATTGTGCCTTTTCACAGCATCAAAGGAGTTAAGCATTACTCTCAGTGATAACAGCAGATGACTGTTTTAAATGTTGTTTGTATGAGATTTTTCTGCCTGTGCTATCCTATTTCTGTTAAATGAATTAATGTAATTGTAAAAATAGCAGAAGGAGGAACATCATCGGACCAACCTGTTAATCACACACTTGCTATTCCTGTCAACAGTAATTTCCAGTTTAATCTGTATTATGGTTGTGATGAAGGCAAGAATTGTTATATTTTATATTTGTTGCAGTAATTGTATTAAAAAGAATGGGTTTAAGATGCATACAGCCAGTATGTCTGCTAAAGCTGTGATTAAGGAGGTTGTAAATGTGAGGTAATCATTGATTTTAACCATTTTCACATTTATAGATAATGGGCTAATGGAATATTGCTTTGGGTTTTGGAGTGTGCCTCGGGTGTAGATAATTAAAGGTGGATTGTGTTTTTGTCCTGGCTAATCATGTGGCATCATGCGGAAGGAGACAGTAGAATGCCTTATGCTTAGGGTAGAGATGATGTAATTAAGGGGAGGAGCCAGGTCTATCTGTAGTTTCAGTTTTCCATAGGATTTAAGTTGAACAAAAGTATCTTGCATTGGCATCGGAAAGGTTTTCTCCAATGTCTCGACCCAGAGAAAAGCAAGTTGTTAACTTTATTTATAAGTGGTCTTTGAACTACATTGGTTTGCTTACTTGGAATATCTCTGGTTGCAGTTGTGGGGAGTAAGTTAAAGTTTTTCCTCTTATTTAAGAACTGTTGAAACTGTTAACTGCAGAGCTATTACTTTGTTGCTAATGTGATTGATTTTGAGTTTAAACTAAAGTTTGTCTGAACACAAAATACACCTATTGGCCAGTGTTATGAATCCTGATGTGCAATCATGCTGTCTCGTTTTACAGAGTGCAAATAGTTGCGTTCTCATCTGGGATCCTAACAAATTTTGGGGCTCTTTTGCCAGGATTAAAAATTATAATTCCTTGTTTGGTTTGGGATTATTGAATTTAAAGACACAAGTATGAGGAGCTTCTACTTTGTTTCAGGTGTTGATACACTTTAATAAGGAGTGACTTTTAAAGTGGCTCTTTCAATGGCTAAGTGTTTCTGGGATGTTGAAGAACTAACTCTGGGCAGTTTGCAAAGGGTGGTTAAAGCAAAGTTTTTTAATTTGGTGGACAAGCTACAGTTGACTTTACCTGCAGCCTTTAAATTTGGCACAGACACAGTCTGAGTCATAGGAATTAGCTAAGATCCAGTTACAAATGAGACAGCTTGAATTGGAATTAGAAGCAAAAGAAAAGGGGAAAAGTAAGGAAAGAGCGGCAATAGTGGAAGAAAAGGAAAAGGATGGAGTAGCACTGGCAAAAGAAAAGAAAAAAAGAAGGAGAGACAAGGAGAGAGAATTTGAACTTCAGAAAATGGAACACAAGGAACGGTGATTGGAAAGACCATAATACCACAAGACGTAGGAGCAGAATTAGGCCACTCGGCCGCTATCTGGACCAATTGAGGCTCCTGAAGGTGGAGGAGGGACTGGTGGCAGGATTAGGGGCCCCGATTGAGCTGGAGGAGCTGGCCAAAGGGATAGAGAGCATGCAGGCGGGGAAGGCACCGGGGCCGGACGGTTTCCCGGTCGAATTCTACAAAACATATGTGGTTCTGTTGAGCCCGTTGCTGGTTAGGACCTTCAATGAGGCAAGGGAGGGGGGGGCTTTGCCCCCGACGATGTCCCGGGCACTGATCTCCTTGATCCTGAAGCGGGACAAGGATCCCCTGCAGTGTGGGTCTCACAGGCCGATTTCGCTGTTAAATGTAGATGCCAAGGTGCTGGCGAAGGTCTTAGCCACGAGAATTGAGGATTGGGTGACGCAGGTTATCCACGAAGACCAGATGGGGTTCGTGAAGGGGAGGCAGTTGAACGCGAATGTGCGGAGGCTCCTGCACGTTATTATGATGCCGGCGAGGGAGGGGGAGGCGGAGATAGTGGTGGCGATGGATGCTGAGAAGGCCTTCGATAGGGTAGAGTGGGGGTACTTGTGGGAGGTGCTGAAGAGATTTGGGTTTGGGGAGGGGTTCGTCAGGTGCGTTAGGCTGTTGTACGAGGTCCATGGCGAGTGTGGCCACGAACAAGAGGAGGTCTGAGTACTTTCGGTTGCATCGAGGGACGAGGCAGAGGTGTCCCCTGTACCCCATGCTCTTCGCACTGGCGATTGAACCCCTTGCTATGGCACTGAGGGAGTCGAGGAACTGGAGGGGGTTGGTGCGGGGTGGGGAGGAGCATAGGGTGTCATGGACGACTTGCTGCTATATGTGGCGGACCCAGTGAGGGGGAATGCCGGAGGTAATGAGGATCCTCAGTGAGTTCAGGGATTTCTCAGGGTACAAGCTCAACGTGGGGAAGAGCGAGTTGTTCGTGGTTCACCCACGGGACCAGGAGAGGGGGATTGGCGAGCTCCCACTAAAAAGGGCGGAGAGGAGCTTCAGGTATTTGGGGGTCCAGGTGGCCAGGAGCTGGGGGGCCCTGCATAGACTTAATTTCACGAGGCTGGTGGAGCAAATGGAGGAGGAGTTTAAGAGGTGCGACGCGTTGCCGCTGTCCCTGGCGGATAGGGTGCAGTCAGTCAAGATGACGGCGCTCCCAAGGTTTTTGTCCTGTTCCAGTGCCTCCCCATTCTTATCCCGAAGGCCTTCTTTAGGTGGGTCAACAGGAGCATAACGGGGTTTGTGTGGGCACAAGGGACTCCGAGGGTGAGAAGGGTGTTCCTGGAGCAGAGTAGGGACGGAGGGGGGGGGGGGGCTGGCGCTGCGCAACCTCTGTGGGTACTACTGGGCCGCCAATGCGGCGATGGTGCGCAAGTGGGTGATGGAGGGGGAGGGGGCTGCATGGAAGAGGCTGGAGACAGCGTTTTGTGAGGGTACGAGTCTGGAGGCGCTGGCAACGGCGCCGCTACCGCTCCCTCCAATGAGGTATACCACGAGCCCGGTGATGGCAGCTACCCTCGAAATCTGGGGGCAATGGAGGTGGCACAGGGGGGAAGTGGGGGTCCTCGGTGTGGAACCCGATAGAGGGGAACCACTGGTTAGTCCCAGGGAGAATAGATGGCGGGTTTTCCGGATGGCACAGGTCAGGGATAAGAAGGTTGGGGGACCTGTTTGTGGATGGGAAGTTCGCGAGCCTGGGTGAGCTGGAGAAGTACGGGCTCCCCCCGGGGAACACCTTTAGGTATCTACAGGTAAGGGCGTTTGCCATGTGGAGGAGCTGAAAGGTAAGTGGGAGGAGGAGTTGTGGGAGGAGACCGAGGAGGGGACGTGGGCAGATGCCCTATCCTGACTCCGAGGAGAACACCTCGGCGGAGAGCTCTGAGGATGGAACTGTCATAGTCGCGGCACAGTTATCATCCCCACCCTCCACCAGCACAGATACACGCACCTCGGTGGGAAATGTTAGTGGTCATGCTTCTGGGCGCAATCTGGTGCTCACCACATTGCTGCTGATGTACATCAGGTGGAGACAGGATCCCCCAGGCAAGACAACAGTCGGAGGTCTGCTGAATCCCAGTATCCAGCTGGGGCCCGGCCTGATACTGAGCCTCTGGAAGTGGGATACCCGGAGTTGATCGCCCCGCGCCCCCCCCCAGGACCCCGGAGCCTGCCCACGCCGCCTTGTCCCACCGGTAAGAGAGGTGGTTTAATCCACGCCGGCGGGACAGGCATTCCAGCAGCGGGACTTCGGCCCATCCAGGCCGGAGAATCGCCGGGGAGGGGCCCGCCAACCGGCGCGGTGCGATTCCCGCCCCCGCTGGATATCCGGTGCCAGAGAATTCGGCAACCGGCGGGGTCGGGATTCATGCCAGCCCCCGGCGATTCTCCGACCCGGCTGGGGGTCGGAGAATCCCGCCCCATTTATCACCACTTAAACCCCATTTCCATACAATTATCTAGAGCCACCTGTCATCCAAAGGCCTCCTGATATTTACCGGCCTCTCCAGCAAATGCGCACGCTGGCGCCGATTAGTACTCCTTTTTAAAAACGCGACCCTGATGGAAGGTCTTCTGTGGGGAGCCGAGGAGAGAAGTAGCAACTTTGTTCACAGTCAAAGAGAACAGGGGCGCGCGGCCTTGCCATCCCCAGTGCTCGGCGGGGGGTGGGGGACCCTCCAGATTAGGGGGGGGGTGCCATGGGACCAAGGAGGGAGGTGCTGGGGGGACAACTGTGGGGGGCAAGATCTCACGGCACCAACGTGACAACCCCTGTATCCCAACCCCATGCCACGGGGTGAAGGGGGTTGCCTGGAGAGACAGGCAAAGGGTCCGGGGATCAGCCAGCTTCTTGTGGAGGAAAGTGACAGAGGCATCATAATGGGTGTGCAAAAGTTGTTTCATGTGCTATACAATACCCCATTCCCGATAGTGCCGCTCCTCCAAATGTCCCGTCCGCTCGCTATCATCTCCATCAACTCCGGGTAACCCACTTCCAGAGGCTCAGTATCAGGCTGGGACACAGCTGGGTCCTGGGATCCAGCAGACCTCCGACTGTTATCTTGCCTGGGGGTTCCTGCCTCCAACAGATGTACTCAGCAGCAGCCTGATCACTAACATTTCCCACCGAGATGCGTGGAACTGCGCAGGTGGAGGGTGGGGATGACAGCTGTGCCACGACTATCATAGAATTTACAGTGCAGAAGGAGGCCATTCGGCCCATCGAGTCTGCACCGGCTCTTGGAAAGAGCACCGTACCCAAGGTCAACACCTCCACCCTATCCCCATAACCCACTAACCCCACCCAACACTAAGGGCAATTTTGGACACTAAGGGCAATTTATCATGGCCAATCCACCTAACCTGCACATCTTTGGACTGTGGGAGGAATCCGGAGCTCCCGGAGGAAACCCACGCACACACGAGGAGGATGTGCAGACTCCGCACAGACAGTGACCCAAGCTGGTATCGAACCTGGGACCCTGGAGCTGTGAAGCAATTGTGCTATCCACAATGCTACCGTGCTGCCCTATAACAGTTGCAGCCTTGGTGCTCTCCTCCGACAGTGTTCTCCTCAGTATCAAGAGAGGGTGCCAATGGGGATGGGCCGGCGCCGTCAGCTGGAGGACATGCAGTAGAATGGACATGTGGTCAGTTGGAGGGATGTGTCAGTCAGCAAACCATTTACTCACGTTTGACATGTCCTCCGGTGGGGCCTGGTTCCTCCCCTATGCGTGTCCCCCACCCTCCGCGTGGGTGGCCGTCCTGTCTTCGGCCACATCAGTCACCTCCAAGGTCAGCTCCTTGAAAGAGGTGAGGATTCTCAAGTCTGGCACCCCACCGGCAATCTGGGCCCTCTCCCGTCCTCCTGGTCACACTGTCCAAGCTGACTGCTGCTACTACCTCGTCCCAGGCAGCACTGGCTGTCTTGTGGCTCACCCTCCGGGACCTTTGGGAGAACAGGACATCCCTCTGTTTTGTTATGCTCTTGATGTAGTATAAGCTGCTTCCTCGATGTGCACTCTGACAAAGGAAGGTTCAGACTTGGAGATAGCTTTAAAACCATTTATTAAACTATTAATGATTCTCCTACTTGGATTCGACTCTCCTGTTAATCCTGCTATAGCTACTCAGACTAACTAACCAGTCTGCGACAATCCATGTGGTGGGTGTGATGTGTTTCAATCAACCCTCTCTGTACTCACTAAGTGTCTCCACTGGAAAGAGGAAGATCATGTGTGCTGTGTCCTTTTATATGGGTTGGTGTAATGCCCCCCTGTGATAGTGTCACGTCTGGGTGTGTCTTGAATGCCCATTGGTTGTGTCCTATCTTACTGACCTATTGGTTGAATGTCTGTGTGTGATGATTCTGGTGCTCCCTCTAGTGTCTAGCTAGAGGCACGTGTCTTTATGTTAACCCCTTGTGTATTTACAGTGATGCATATCACGACATCGCCCCTTTTTTCATGTTACATATTTTCTGTACAGTGTTAAAGAAAATTGAACAAACTAGGTAGATAAGTGATGCTATGTACAAAGGTTATGATGACTGTGATGACTATACAATAGTATACAAGACCAAAAATAGTTGCGATGACTTTGAGGACAAGACAATACAAAATAAAAGTTATGAGTCCAACAGTTCATGAAATTATACGGTCTGGTATAGAAGTGTCAATGGTGACGTTGTCATTCCCTTGTGAACGCCGTCAGCGTCCTGGTGTTTGGTCATCAGGAGGAGTTCAAGTGTTCAAATCACTTCATTGACTGATTTGGACTCTTTCTTTCGATGCTTATGGTAGCAATTCTTGATGGCATCTGTCCTGAAAGCCATGTTGCCTGTTGGTAGTGCAGCAAACGTGAATTGGTAAGATGCATCGTCCTGCCATGGCATGTCATTGTACTGAGCTGAGCAGTAACAGTGTCCCTCATTTGCAGAGTTGTACCATGTCGTACCAGTCGTAGTTCCATTGTTGTTGTTTTTGGCGTGCTTGTTGTCGACATTGTTGCCTTTGGTACGCTTCTTGCCATTGTCTTTGATGTTGTTGTTGTGTTGGTTGGTTTTGTTGTTGTGTTTGCTGTGCTCAAGGACCACATGTGGATAATACGAGTCCTTCACACAGTTACTCGTGTCAGTGTCCTTTGTGGCATTTGCTGTTTCCTTGAACGTGCCGTCACTGAGTTTGCGGCGCTCCCCGTCTGGAGTCATGTCCGGCTTACTTGAATCAGCTGTGGCTTGTCAATGCTCCCCGTCTGGAGTCGTTTCTGGTTCATCTGTGTCAGCTGAGGTTTCTTGATGCTCCCCGTCCGGAGTCATTTCAGGTTCTCTTGCACCTTCTGAGATTTCTTGATGCTCCACGTCCAGAGTCAAAAAGTTCAGGGATGCATTTGCTTGTGGAGAGGCTCAAGCGGATGAGGTTTGAATTAACGTGGTGTCACCGGAGTCACCAGTAGTCTCCCTGTGATTGTCGAGTGCCTCTGTACACACTAGCTGAGGTCTGTCACGCTGCACATCTTGTATGGGAAGTGGGATGCCGTCGTCACTTGTCGCACATACAGTGGGTAGAGCCTCAGTGTCTTCTTGTCGTTCACTTGAGCTGGGTAGACTGTCAGAGCCTTCTTCTGGTGGCTCAAATAATCTGGGTGCACTGTCATAGTTGCTTTGTTGTTCACGTGAGTGTGGTAGACTGTCATAGTCTTCTTGCTGTTCACTGGAGCATGGTAGACTGTCATAGTCTTCTTGCTGTGCACTTGAGCGTGGCGACTTTCTGTTGTTCACTTGAGCGTGGCAGACTTGCATCGTCTGCTGCTGGTTGCTCAGAGGAGGTTGCTGGACCCTCATGGTCTTGTTCATGCAAGGACTGTGCTCTGGAGTCTTGCGTTCCTTCCATCATGGAGTCTGTCCACGAGATCGCTGTGGAGGCTTGTGTCACTCCCTCTGTGGAGTCTTGCAGCGTTCCCTGTGTGGAATCGTGCATTGGTCTCGCTGTGGAGACTGTCATCACTTCTTGTTCATGCAAGGACGGCGCTCTGGAGTCTTGCGTTGCTTCTATCGTGGAGGCTTTCCACAAGCTCGCCGCAGAGGCTTGTGTCAATGGAGTCACTTTCTGTGTGGAGACGTGCAGTTGTCTCGCTATGGAGTCTTTCATCGCTTTCTGTGTGGAAGCTGGGACCCTTCGTGGTGCGTGGACCACTCTCTGTGTGGAGTTGGGGACTCTTCGCAGTGCGTGGACCATTCTCTGTGTGGCAGCAGGCCGCTCTCTGTGGGTTTACACCGCTCTCTGTCTCTTGACGTCAGGCCGCAGCATAATCCTGCACTCATGAGTCGGGATGTCATAAATGCTGGGCTGAAGATTCCCCAATCCAAAGAACAGATCCGCGACTGTGTCGGATTTTTCACTGTGCAACACATCTCGTCGCGGTTCGGATTTGGTAGTGGGGTCGCCATCTCCAAAGATGAAATCATCGTCTGTGTTGTAGTCTTCAAGGACCATATCATCTTCTAGGGCAGTGCTAACTGCTTGTTGCAGTGTTCTGCGGCGGTTACTTTCAGCTACTGGTCGAAGATCAGGCATTGTGCTGTCGTTCCAGGTGAAAGAATCTTGTTTTGAGGCTTTAAAATTTTATTTTTTTTGCTTTGGGACATTTCCCCTTTAAGTAGGCGTGGTCCAGGGCCTCTGATGTCATGACGCTTGTGACATAAGCGTAGGAAGCGACTACGCATGCGCAAATCGCTGTTCCTTTACTTTGCGCATTTCTCTCAACTGCGCATGTGCGGCACCTTTTCCAAGATGGCCACCAATCAAAATTGTCGTTCGCTACTTGCCCACCCCAGCCTCGTGGTTAGTATTGGCGTCTCTTTTACCATTTTCTGGTTTTTTTGTGGTTTCCTCGCAGTATCGTTCGAACTTGTCCAGGACTGTCTGGAAGTCTCTCTTTTCGTGCCCTCTGGAGTACTTGAAGGTTTTGAAGATTTCTTCTGCTCTTGCACACGCAATGGTGAGCAGAAGCTCTGTCTTTTCAGCATCGGCCACGTCTTGTAGGTCGGCTGCTACCAGGAAGATCGCAAACCTTTGCCTGAATGCACGCCAGTTTGCACTGAAATTGCCGTGGCACCTGAGCCGCTGTGGAACCGGACTCTCGATCATCTTGCCTGGGTGCTGTTGCTGGTTGTCACGGTTTTCTGAGTTAGCCTATATGGATTTAAACAGTCACTCCTTGGTATCATGTTTTGTTATGCTCTTGATGTAGCATAAGCTGCTTCCTCGGTGTGCACTCTGACAAAGGAAGGTTCAGACTTGGAGATAGCTTTAACACGTTTATTACTGTTAACGATTCTCCAACTTGGATTTGACTCTCCTGTTAATCCTCAGACTAACTAACCAGTCTGCTACAATCCACATGGTGGGTGTCATGTGTTTCAATCAACCCTGTCTGTACTCACTAAGTGTCTCCACTGGAAAGAGGAAGATCATGTGTGCTGTGTCCTTTTATATTGGTTGGTGTAATGCCCCCCTGTGGTAGTGTCACGTCTGGGTGTGTCTTGAATGCCCATTGGTTGTGTCCTATCTTACTGACCTATTGGTTGAATGTCTGTGTGTCATGATTCTGGTGCTCCCTCTAGTGTCTAGCTAGGTGTTGTGTCTTTATGTTAATCCCTTGTGTATTTACAGTGATGCCTCCATGGACCGTCCATGGGTCAGCAACCCCGAATCTTGGAGCTGGTCTCCTCAGCGTCATTGTTGCGAGCTGGCTGGGGTTGGCTGAGCAAGTGCAGCTTAAGTGCTGCTCGACCTTGTTAGCAGGGTGCTGGCGAGCGCGGTCACGGCGAATCAGCTGGTGAGCCAGCATTCGGGACGGAAAGCCTTTGAGGCCTTGCTAAGTGGACCAATTAACATTGAATAGTGTTGCTGGATTCGCCGGGCTAAGCGTCGGGAAACACACGGCAATTCCCGTTCGCTACAACAATTGGAAATCTTTCCTGAGAATCGACCACTGTGAGTCAAATTTTAGAAAGCGATTAAATAGGGCCGGTGAGTTGGCTAGAATGCAGCATGCGATGTAGCAAGAGGTAGATAAGAAATCAGTAACTCATAATTTTGATAATGGGAAGAAAATATTTATTTTATTACTAGTGGTAGGTGAACCACTAAAAGCAATATTTACTGGACCTTATCCAATCAAAAATAAATTTAATGAGGTGAATTATTTGATAAGAATGCCAGATAGAAGGAAAACTCACAGAGTGTGTCAAGTTAATGTGTGCAATAGGTATTTTGATAAGGAAGGAAAGCAGGAGGATGTGTTAGTAAATAAAAGCAAATCACTGCGGATACTGGAATCTGAAACAAAAGCAGAAAATACTGGACAATCTCAGCAGTTCTGACAGCAGCTGAGGATAGAAAAGGGAGCTAATGTTTTGAGTCTGGATGACTCTTTGTCAAAACTGGAATGAACTGGAAATGGGGTCAGATTCATACTGTAGTGGGGGGGACGTGAGTGGTGGGGCAGAATAGGGGACCAGCGATATGTGGAGATGGTCAAAGATATTGAGGACAGAAGACAAAAGGAATGAACATGGGGTGATTAGGGCTTAGAAGGGTGCTGATAGTGGCACATAAAGAGATTAAAAGTTGGAATGAGAGAACAAAGTTGAGCAGTGTGTCAAAAGGAAACTAGGAACTCCTGGATTGAGGGGAGGAACAATGGTGAGGGAAAAGCAGATCAATGGAAGAAATAAAAATAAAAATAAATTGATAAAAATAACGGTTACAGTCTGAAGTTGTTGGACTCAATGTTAAGTCCGGAAGGCTGTAATGTGCCGAAGCAGAAGATGAGGTGCTGTTCCTCCAGTTTGCGCTGGGCTTCACAGTGACAAGCTCGCCATTTCAGCTCATCGACTAGCTCTCACGTCCACATCATAGAATCATAGAATTTACAGTGCAGAAGGAGGCCATTCGGCCCATCGAGTCTGCACTGGCCCTTGGAAAGAGCACCCCACTTAATCCCACCCTATCCCCTAAACCACTAACCCCACCCAACCTTTTTTGGACACTAAGGGCAATTTATCATGGCCAATCCACCTAACCTGCAAATCTTTGGACAGTGGGAGGAAACCGGAGCACCCGGAGGAAACCCACGCAGACACGGCGAGAAAGTGCAAACTCCATACAAACAGTGACCCAAGCCAGGAATCGAAATTGAGACCCTGGAGCTGTGAAGCAACTGTGCTAACCACTGTGCTACTGTGCTGCCCCTGTCCGTCCTTGGTCTGCTGCAATGTTCCAGTGAAGCTATATGTGAGAAGAAACTCGGAAGTACATGATGGATATGTAGGAAGTTCTTTTCTAATTAAGCAACATTCATATAGACCGAATCCATTAAACTCGGCATAGGTTCAAAAGGAGATTGAAAGTATGGTTAAGAATGACATAATTGAAGTAAGTTTCAGTGACTCGAGCTCACCTATTGCAATGTACCAAAACCAGATGGAACGCATCAATTATGTGCGGACTATAGGAAGATCAGTACAGTAACAAAATCAGATTCATATTCTATTCCTTATTTTGAAGACTATTGAAAAGGTGGGAGAAGCGGATTTAATCACCAGACTTGACTTACTTAAAGGGTACTGGCAAATTCCTTTATCGGAAAGGGTGAAGGAAGTTTTGGCTTTTGTAACACCAAATGGCCAATAACAGTTTACATTATGCCATTTGGAATGAAGAATGCACCAGCAACATTCCAAGGACTAACCAACAAGGTCATTTATGGACTAAAGAATTGTGCAGTGTACATAGACGATCTGGTGGTGTTCAGTCAAATGTGGAAGGAACATTTGTAACATATGAAGGAATTGATCAATTGATTACAGGAGGCTGGCTTGGTGGTAAACTTGGCTAAAAATGAGTATGCAGAAGCCCAAGTCACGTTCTTAGGACATACCGTTGGACATGGTCAGATGTCCCCACATGACATGAAAATGAAAGCTATTGGGGAGCTCCCAATACCGTCAACGAGAAGAGAGATCCTAAAATTTTTGGGCATAAGTGGTTTCTACAAAAAATTCGTGCCAACTTTTAGCAGTATTATTGTTCCACTGACTGAACTTTTGAACAAGCATAAGAAATTTCATTGGACGTCAGAATGTCAGAAGGCACTTGATAATCTTAAAATTGTGTTGACCACATTTTGGTGACACCGGATTACGATAAGCAATTTAAGGTGGCCATTGATTCGAGTGATATGATCATTAGTGCTGTACTACAAGAAGGAGATGAAGGAGTAGAAAACCTATTGGCTATTTTTCCAGAAAACTAAATGGTCATCAAAAGAAGTATTTGACCATCGAAAAGAAAATGTTGGTTTTGGCGTTGCAACATTTTGACATGTATGTTGCTAACTATTCATTAGAGACAATTGTTTACGCAGAATAATTGTTTATGTTTATGCAGAATAATCCATTGAAGATGCCTCGCAGTGCAAGACTTTTTAAGTGGAGTTTATTGCTGCAACCATTTAACTTGAAAATTATACATGTACAGGAAGAGATTGTGATTGCAGATGCTTTATCATGATTTTGAGATGTAACAATTGTTATGGGTCAGGGTTTAGAGAAACCCAAAGTGTATCATGGAGTTCACCTGACCCACAACTTTTAATAGATTGTGGTATGGGGAGCACACGGCTCACTCTACAGGAGTGGTACAGCAGACATGGACCAGTGATTTTTTAAAACAAAACAATGTTTATTCTATGAACTCAAGTTAACCTTTTTAAAACAAACAGTGAATATCTTAGCAACCAGTAAATCAAATACATCCCCCAAAGGATACAACACTAAGTAATCTGTATGCTGTCCTTTTCACATCCAAAAGGCTTAACAAATCTTCAAACAGGAGCACATTAGGGTTTACATTCAAGACTGGAAACATTTATAATTCTTCTGAATTCACCAAATGATCCATAGATAATCTTTTGATCGCAGAGATCAACAGCAGTGCAGCTCACTTTTAACTTCAGATTCAGCTCACTGAAAAACACAGACACACCCAAGCTTTCTCAAACTGAAACTAAAAAGCAGAAGTGGAACTCAGCTCCACCCATACTCTGACATCACTCCAGTAACCATGAGCAGCTCCATTTCTTAAAGGTACATTTCTTAAACACCCATTTCTTAAAGGGTACTCTCACATGACACAAGAATGGAACATTCAAAGTTGAGAAAGAGAGACTGAAATGGACTATACTGGTGTTTAAATTTGCATGCATGAATATGACAAGATAAGTATCTTACAGTGTAATAATTTTGTTTAATAATAAGTAGTATTTAAAGTTGAAAAGGGATTTGAAAATAAAGCTATTTTTTCATATTGTTGGTTCTTTTTTTCAGGGGGAAGTGTGATGAATATAAGAAGTTGTTATATTTTATATTTGTTTCAGTAATGTTATTTAAAAACGGGTTTAAGATGCATACAGCCAGTATATCTGCCAACACTGATTAAGAGAATTGTGCAAGTGAGGTAATCATTGATTTTAAGCATTTACTTGTTTACAGATAGTGGGCTAATGGAATATTGTTTTGGGTTTTGGAGGATCCTGGGATGCAGATAATTTATGAGGGATTGTGTTTTGGTCCTGGCTAACTAGGTCATGCGGCATCTTGTAGGAGGAGACAGTAGAGTGCCTCACGCGTAAGGTAGAGATGATATAATTAAGGGGAGGAGCTACATCTGTTTGTAGTTTCAGTTTTCCATAGGATTTTAAGTTGAACAGAATGTCTTGAGTTGGCTCCTGAAAGGTTCTTTCCAAGGACTTGGCCCAGAGAAAAGCAAGTAAACCTGATTGTTAACTTTATTTATAAATGATCTTTGAACTAGGAAGATCTTATGAGGAAAGGCTGAGGGACTTGAGGCTGTTTTCGTTAGAGAGAAGAAGGTTAAGAGGTGCCTTAATTGAGGCATACAAGATGATCAGAGGATTGGATAGGGTGGACAGTGAGAGCCTTTTTCCTCAGATGGTGATGTCTAGCACGAGGGGACATAGCTTTAAATTGAGGGGAGATAGATATAAGACAGATGTCAGAGGTAGGTTCTTTACTCAGAGAGTAGTAAGGGCGTGGAATACCCTGCCTGCAACAGTAATGGACTCGCCAACACTAAGGCATTCAAATGGTCATTGGATAGCCATATGGACGATAAGGGAATAGTGCAGATGGGCTTTAGAGTGGTTTCACAGGTCGGCGCAACATCGAGGGCTGAAGGGCCTGTACTGCGCTGTAATGTTCTATGTCTATGTTCTCTAACTATATTGGTTTACTTTATTGGAATATCTATATTTGCAGGTATAGGGACTAAATTGGAGGTTTCTCCTTTTATTTAAGAACTGAATTAACTGTTAACTGTAGAGCTATTGCTTTGTAGCTAATGTGATTGATTTTGTGTTTAAATTGGTTTAACATAAAACATACCTATTGGTCAGTGTGGTGCAGTCAACTTTCCACACAGTTTTACAAATAGTTAAGTTCTCAACCGGGGTCCTAACATGGCTTTAAAACAAAACAAATTTGAAATGTTGCACAGATTGATCAGCAGAAGAGACAGGTTAATGTTTGGTTGTGAACCCTAATTAGCCCATGATTCCTGGGCTATATTCAACAGCAACTCAGACTTAGCACAAGTGAAGAGGTTTTTTATCTGAACAAGATCAATCAGGGCATGCTCAGTCTCACCAATTTCCCACTTGTCTATGGTGCCTAAGAATCCAGGACAGAGACGATGACGTGCTGTGCCAGTTTATCTTGTTAATGTGCATGTATGCTGGTTGGGACACGCTGAATATTACACAAGGCTTCATTTCACCAGGGAATGTGATGGGGTTGAAGTTCCTCCTTCTTTTCCCTCCTCCTTCCCTGCATTTCCAGGTTTAGCTTATTTAAGTAGGCCAGATGTTCCCAGATGTAGGGCATCATGTCTGGACATGCAGAGGGGAAAGTTGGATTCTGCTACCAGTTTCCATACATACATTGGCCAGACTTTTCTGGCCGTTCTTGCCAGAGGGATCTTCTGGTCCCGCCAAGGGCGAACCCTGCCTTGGGCTTCTGGGCGGTTGGGGGTATATAGGATTAAACCTCGTTGACAGCAGCAGAACCAGAAGATCCTGCTGTCGGCCAATGACATGCTGTATCTGGCACCACGGAAATGTCCGCCCATGATTGAAATAAGCACATAAAGAGACATTCATAATTTTCACAGTACAATAGTGATTCACAATAGGAAAAAAGTATGCTTTAAACATTCTCTCACAATCCGCTTGGAGCATGGAGAACACTTTTAAATGTACTTAGCATAAATTGGACGAAGTCGCCAAATCCTATGGTTTGCTTTTTTCCAAAAATACAAGGTATTCCATGATGCATTTCACTTTCTGATGATAGATGGGACTGATTATGGTCCATCTTAGAAGACATTTGAAAATGGTAAATAGTGTTGGTGCTATAAAGAAACAGGCACCAATGTGATGTGCTGTGACTATTGCCCGGTGAACAGTTGCAGTTTTGCCCCTGTGGTATAAGGGCCTGGGCACATCAGGGTTAATATGGGGCTGAGTGCAGTACAGCCCACTTAGTGATGTAAGGGACAAATGACCCAGGCATAGGGGTCAGTGTGGTGTTGAGGAGAAATGTGTATAGCTCCTAGCTTGTACCTTTTACTGTACATATATAAATAGTTTTGACCTATAGAAGACAACAAAGACTTATTTAAAACTTGTAACTAACAGATTTCCCAGAGTTCTTCTTTAATATGAACCACAGGTACAACCAGATGCATTTTGCAGACATTGACTTGTTGGAACCTCAAGTAAAGAAAACTTGGAATTAAACTTATGTATTAGCCATCAGCTATGACTCAGTGCATAGCACTCTTGTCTTTGCCAGATAGATGTGAGTTCCGGTCACACTCCAGAGACTTGGGAACAAAATCTAGGTTAACTGAGAGATTTCTGCACTGGTGATGATTCTAGCTTTTGAATGCGATATTAAACCGAGGCAATGTCTACCATCTCAGGTGGATGTAAAAGATTCCATGCCACTATTCAAAGACGAGGAGGGAAATTTTCCTTGGTATCCTGGTCAACATTTATCACTCAGTCAAATCACGGAAGCTGAATATCTGACCATGATAAAATTTTAATTTCTGGGAGTTTCTCTGTACAATTTGGCTACCATATTTTCTGCAACACAACACTGACTACACTTTACCTGTAAACAGTTTTGAGATATAGTGAAAGATGCTGCAAGTATTTATTTTTAGAAAGCTAAAATTATTTTAATAACAAGGGACGGTATTCTCCCTCCCCCCCCCCCTCCCGGCGGGTGGAGAATCACCGGGGCGTCACGCAAATCGTGCCACGCCACCCCGATCCCCGCATGCGATTCTCCCACCTCCCTGAAACCAGCGCCACACGAATCACGCCGGGCCGCACGGAGAATCGCCGCAAATGGCGAGCGGCGATTCTCCGGCCCGGATGGGCTGAACGGCCGCGCGTAAACGGACTAGTCCCGCCGGCGCCGGCCACACCTGGTCGCTGCTGGAGAATACTCGTCGCAAAGGCTTGGGGGGGGGGGGAGGGGTTCCGTTCCCGGGGGGGGGGGGGGGGGCCCGTAGTGGCCTGGTACGTGATTGGGACCAACCGATTGGCGGGCCGGCCTCTCTGTCGGCGGGTTTCCTTTCTTCCGCCGGCGAGCCTGGATCCATCCGCCATGTTTGTGCGGGGTGGCCTGGGGGAGGACGGCCACCACGCATGCGCTAGTTGGTGCCAGCCCAACTGAGCACGCACGGGACCCAAAGCGCCGCTTTTATGTGGTCTCTGACGCCGCGCTGAGGCCCCGCCCCCGTAAATCACGCGATGCCCCTGCTCGCCCCACAGAGGGGGGAGAATAGGCGTCTGGCAACGGGCGCGGACACCGGAGTAAAACACTCCGGTTTTCACTTCAGCGTCGGCACTTAGACTCCCGTTGGGAGAATCACGCCCAAGACCTGTGCGACACTGACCTGAATATCGGCTGTGCTGCTATCATGCTATCATCCAGCCATAGAGCTATGTCCAGATGATAGTCTATTCCCTGCAAAAGCAGGTGACTCTCCTATCTTATGAAGCATTTCTCACACTTGGAAAGTTATAAATGCTGGAGCTGCAACCTTGAGCAAAGGGAAATGTAATAAAGTGTTTCTGAGAGAAAGCTGCTGTAAATGATGACCAAGCCGATGAGCAAACTATAAAGGTACACATGGATAATGCCAATAAATGATCCAGTTAAATGTTCTCAAGCAGATTCACTAAGATGTTGCCTGGTGGAAGGAAATCCAATCCAAATATGAGACAGCCTTGAAAAATTCTAATTGCTTTTATCAATGTGGAATTATATGGCAGAAGCATTTCAAGTTATGAAGGGCTAGGGCTGTGGCTGTTTCAGACAGTTGAAATAGACAGTGATATGAAGGTAATTGCAATAGATTTATCCAATATTGGAATCAGAGCTGTCATAAACCCAGTTGATGTTAAAACTGGACCCATGCCGCCCAAAGGTCATGACCCACCATTTTCACTTACCTTTATGTGACAGGTGAGCCTACCTGGTCCTTACACTCTCACTTGCTTTGTTATTCAGTGTTACATTTCTGATAATGACTTCAGCTGATGATTTAAGATCTCACTGCATCCGTTGAAAAAAGTAAAGAGGTTTGTGCTCGAAATCGCCATGCTTTGAAGTTTTGAGGGTTTAAAACTTTCATTTACCAGTGCTTCCCTGCACATAACACCCATGAACTTTGAATCCTGATTTGCAATGGCACAATTCATAACCCACACCTCATGATATCATCATTATGCTGCTTTGTTCCTGTTTTCAGATTTTTCTTCATGGGTTATTCACCAGAGGCCCTGGAGTTCACACCAACACTTTGACACCTGCAAAATAGAGGAATCTCTCTCACGCGGCCAGAACACGTGACTTCAGCTTACCTGCTCTCTGCCACCATTCCAGGCAGGTGACTCCAGCGATTTAAAAAAAAAATCTGCTCCTGGGGCAGCGCGCTGGCTTCAGAAATAGGCATTCTGCCCAATTGAGCTCAGGGCCTGCGCACAGCATGTGTGGAACGGCCGGCATTCTGAAAGCATGTCGCAGCCAGCATTTTTAAAAGCCAGTTGCACCGTTGGGCACTTCTTCCCGTGATCAGGAACGGCGCGATGCATAGCTCGCGACTCCCCGACACCCGCCCACGTCCCACCCGCGGATCGGAACCCGGGGTTGGAAAATTACTGCCTTAATAGAACCTTTTTTTTAAAGAAATTGTGGAGGAACAGAGTCTCAGGACAACTAACTAGTTTTAACAACAAAACAAAACATGAAAAATTGGATTATGGCACAATGCTTCTTTACTACCCCTTAGCTTAACAAGTACACACAGATTTTAAGACTGGCACAGATTACAAAGTGCATCTTAAGCTACAATGGTCTCAGTAACACAAATTCCCTTTGAGCACCCAGATTGGCTGTGGTCAAATACACACACTCCACCCTGAACCCAAGTTAGCGTCTGTAGATTTCTCCTCAGAATCCCCAGATAGTTGTCACATGAGAGTTTCCAAACTTCACTCCCAACAACACGTTTTAAAATCTTCTTTCACAACAATGGTTTTCCTTAGCAGTTTGCATTCCGACAACCAGTCCCAGTTTTCCAAACGACTCTTTTAAACAAAGCTTCCACTCCACTTTTAACACTGAATCCGGTCCAGTTTTACACTACCCGTTTTCGGGTTTCTTTGTCTTGAATGCTGTACAAACCGTTCGCAATTGTATTCACTCCTGATTCCATGACTCTATTAAAATGACATAAACCTTGGATTTACCTCTGAAGTCTTCACTGGGTACTACATCTTTCAGGATACAATGGCCTCCAGTGGAACAGCAATTGAATCACATTGCCACTCCACTCGTAATTACTAGCCTTGACATCCAGCCAATTCTATCTTGATTGACCTTTCGATTCAGGACAGGTGAGATCTGGGCAATTCACTGGTTTCCTGAGGTCAAAAGTTGAGGGCTATTCAGTCAAAGGTAAGTATGCCTCAGCCCCTTTTTATGGCACAAGCTGCCATAAAGCAGGTCAGTTTAAAGGTCCAGCCACTCTGATAAGCTGGGGAAAAGGTAAGTGTACAAGATAAGTGGATAGGAATTAAGGTGGGGGGGGTGGGGATGGGACGTGGTGAGCAGTGGTTGGGGGGGTGTCAGTTCAGATGGGGTAGTTGGGGGAGTCAAGGGGGGGAGTGGAACGGTGTGGGGCAAGTCCTATTTGGGGATGGGTGCTGTCAGTGGATTTGTAGTGGTGAGGTGGAGGGAGTCCTGTGGGGTCGTCAGGCATGGTAGTCCATCGGGAGAGTTAGTGGGGAGGTGGGGCAACCTGCGGGGGGATTGGGGTGGGTCAGTACAAATGTTACCTAGAGGCTAGATATGATTTTAATTGTTCTCACATCTTCTGGGTAACTATTGCGTTCTGACATTCAAATCACATTTTTGTATGATCCCCATTGTAGGGCATTTGTCCAGAGAAATTTGAACTCCTGGGCAATTGCTGTGTAATTCTTGTGCAGGAACTTCTGGGGGAGGGGGGAGTTCCAACGCACAACTTCAGGGTATCTGCACCAGATACATTGCCCTGGGTCTGGGGAAATAATGACCCAATGTATTCTGAAAAGGTAGGGAAGAAAAGAAAGGAAGACAGGTATCAGTGTTAATTTAAAAAAAACATTACAGTGCTGAAGAACGAGGGTGTCTCAGAGGGGTGGGGGGTGGGGGCTAGGACAGAATCTATTAGGTTAGAGCATAGCAATAGAGATAGCATTACATACTGGATGTGTAACATGGGCCATCAGTACTTGGTAAAGATTGATAAGAACAGATTTGTAACGAAGTTACAGTGAGGTGCAATAACTAGAGTGTAGTTACAAAGGGAGATTTTAAATACCCTATTAAAAACAATGATAGCAATAGTGCAATGGGCAGAGAGGGAGAAGGAGGGAGATTAATTTTTGAAGTGTGTAAAGGAGAAAAAGAACCAAAAGCACGATGGGGAAAACTTTTTGGAATGCACTTGCCGAGAGTGTGACGAAAGCAAAGTATCTTTTGGCTTTCAAAACGAAATTAGGCAACTTTCTGAAGAGAAAATTAACTCGGCTATGGGGACCATCTGAGTTGCTCTCACAGAAAGCTAGCATAGACATGACAGATCAAATGACCTCTTTCTGTGTTGTGTAATCATTCTATTAGTCTATAATAGGAGAGTAGAATGGAGTGAAATTGGAACTGAATGTGTGGTTAAAGGCTAAAAGGTCGTTGTCAGATTAAGGAAAGAGAGGAGTAAGGAAGGGTTGATAAAAATAAATAGTCCCTTGGTAGTACAGAACTTGAGTATTGCTAAAAAAAAGAGACAGAGTGTCAAAAGTTTTTTGTCCTGCATTTGTCAGGAGCAGGCACATGAATGTCAAATCTCAAAGGGAATAACTATTTATACTGCATGAGAAAGAGGGTGCTGATTAGTTGGCAATTCAGCTCTGATTGGTTGAGACATTGCCATGGTGAATGCATAGGCAGCTATTGCTCCTCGTGCATTTAATAAAGGTGTAATATCTGAACATATTCATTTTGCCTGCAGAGGACAGGGCCCTGCATATCAATATCTGTAGCTTCGAGCAAGTATAAGTGAGCTATATTTTGAGTCTCACTGATAATCTTAAACTGTTTGTTAGCATAATTCGCAGCACACTCCGGATTGTTCAGCAAATACTGCTCAATACAGAACCACATGTGATGTTAGACATTATGTTCTGAGTTTTGAAAGCATGGGTTGGTTGAATCCAGTCAGTAGTCTGCCTATTGCAGACAGCTGAAGGGATGTGATGTTTTGCACGGACCACCAATCATTAGGACTTACAACTACGTACCTGGCATCACACCAGTGCTGAAATTCAAATACCCCATGAGTCATTTGTGTCATAGGCAGAATGTCATTTTGGGTGGACGGTTAGTGGAAAACACTACTCCTGCATTGCAGTGGTGTGAAACAGCTAGCTTCACCTGCTGTCAAGATTTTGACATATTTTACCCTTTTAGGGTAATTTGAGTTAGACAGGGCACTTTTCAAGTCTGAACAAGGGTCTTAGGCCCATTTGGGAGTATCTGCGATACATTGTGAGCAATAATCTGATCAGGGAAGCCATTGCCCGCACAAAGGTGTAATATCCTGCACAATAGTTTTGATCTGACCAATTTTTTCATCAAGGTGCATTCTGAGCATGGCTGATCTGACTCCACTTTCTTTCCTGTCCCCCATAACCTTTACCCCCCTTGTCAATCAAAAATATTTAACTCAGCCTTCACTTCTCGCTGGGGAATGTTCTAGGCTACCTTTGCTTATTTGACTAAAGTCAGCTACGATTATTGCAACACCTTTCTTGCAAGTCCCCATTATTTATTGATATATGTCAGGCACCTCTTAAATAATCCCACCAGTGACCTCTTTCATTTTCCTTTGCTATTTCTTATCTTCACCTAAACTGATTTGACATCTTGATCTTCTGAACTAAAATCATTTCTTCTTATGACACTGAGCTATCCCACCACATTTTTGTTTCCTCCTGTCCTTCCGAAATATCGAATTCCCTTCAATATTCAGGTTCCAGTCTTGGTCACCTTGTAATCACATTTCTCTAATGGCTATCATATGTTATTCAGTTATTTCCATTTGTGCAATCAATTCAACCTCCTTGTTACTAATACTGTGTGCTTTTAGATAAAGAGCCTTTAATTCTTCTTTTTAACCACTTTTCTCCACTCTAACCTAATGTGCAGGTTCACTGTTCTGTTTGTGCACTCTGTCCCTTCCTGTCTGTTAAGTATCCCGCTGAAGGTACCTGCGACTTCCTCACAACACCTAACAATAACTTGAAACACTGGTTCTTAGTGATGTATATATGTTTAGAATAATGTGAGGAACAATGTACAGCCCAGTGAGAAACACATGACAAAAGACTAATAACTAATATACACTCTTGACACTTAAGGATATTGATAACTAAACACACTGGTTTATCTTGTTATCTCTTGTTCCCAAAATATACCCATGTTTCTTGAACTCACTGAGACACCACTTTTTCCAAAGCAACATCCAATTTTATTAACTTTATAGGTCAAATCCATTTAATAGTTACCACACAATACTGCTTAGGTGACCAAGTCTGGGAAAATGACTCTTCCTGATTCAGCAAAGGCATGAATCTGCGTCTTTTAGAGGAGAATATCTGCAATATGTCATGGCTCTAAATGTTAGGTGGAACAGGCCTTTGTGGCTTGGATCATAGATGAAACAGGCCTGTCTGAACATTGGATTGAGAACTAACCTGCTGCCCCAGTGAGGGTGCTAGCGGTTATCCTGTTTAGTCTCAACTGAACTACATAGAATATACAGTGCAGAAGGAAGCCATTCAGCCCATCGAGTCTGCACCAGCCCTTGGAAAGAGCATCCCACACAAGCCCACACCTCCACCCCATCCCCGTAGCCCAGGAACCCCACCCACCTTTTTGGACACTAGGGACAATTTAGCATGGCCAATCCACCTAACCTGCACATCTTTGGACTGTGGGAGGAAACCGGAGCATCCCGGAGGAAACCCACGCAGATACGGGGAGACTCTGCACAGACAGTCACCCAAGCAGGAAATCGAACCTGGGACCCTGGAGCTTGAAGCAACTGTGCTAACCACTGTGCTGCTGTGCTGCCCCATCAGCTGTTTACACACCTCAGATTCCTTGGACTGGATTCTCCGCCCCGCCGCACCACATTTCTGTTTCACCCCGCTGGCGGGATGCCTCATTACGCCGGCTGGTCAATGGGGTTTCCCATTGTGGGGCAGCCCCATGCCTTGGGGAAATCCCGGGCTGCTGGCAAAACGGAGCGTCCCGCTGGCGGTGAATCCAGCCCCTTGCCTTTAAATGTTATCATTTATATAGCCTCCAATTATCTTTGGTAAACAATGTTTCTGATATGGCCATTTGCATCTCAATGTCTCTCGATATCAGCTAACCTTGTTACTGGGCAAATTGCATCTTATTATTCCTCTAGACGCCTGTTAGTCTTGTTACTTGTCTGTTAATTAATTTTCATCTCAAGTTCACTGTTAACCTTGTTAATTTCCCAAATTCCTAACAGGTCCCCTCTTTTCAAAAATGAAATGTCTTAATGTAAAAGATGTTTGCATTTCTCAGTCATTTTGTTGTTGTTCTACCTATCAACCATTACAAAGATTCAGGAGCATGCATTAACAATAAAATTAAACCCCAGAGAATTTTTCCCCAATGTTCCCAAAAGTCTCTTTTATTCTCATGACAAAGCGTCCGCAATTGTGTTCTCTCTCCCTTCCACATTAATAATTTTTTTATTAAATGGTAGTAACATCAAGGTCCGTCGGAATAACCTGATGTCCGATCTCAAAATTTTTCTGGACATTTTAGGGAATTATTTATGATTGTTTTTGCAGGATTATTGGCAACATAAATCTCAACATCTTATAATGCCAGTACCAAGCTTGAAGTTTCTTTTTCAATGGTGGAATACTTCTGTTGGTGCTAATTTAATTTCCTTGATAAATATCCCACAGGTTTCTCAATGCCAAGTTTGTCTTCCTGCAGCAATACGGCTCCCACACCAATGTCATCTTGTTGAGCTATTTAACTATATCCCATGATGTGTCCCAGATATGAGTTTTGGATTTTAGCAAGTTTACTTTTTGATAGTTTCATGATGTGATTGCCTCCTTTCAAGCGGTCAAATAATTATTTTAAATGGTTCAGATGTTGTTCCCAACTTTGACTGAACACCACTAAATTATCAATGCATATTGCACAGTGACTCAGACCTTGAATAACTATTTGTGAGTCTCTGAAAAGTTGTAGATGCGTTCTTCATCCCAAACGGCATAACTTTGAATTGATAAAGTTCATTCGGCATCACAAATGCGGGGATCTCCTTTGCCCTCTTGGTCAAAGGTACTTGCCAATAGCCCTTTAGCAAGTCTATCTTTCTGATGAATTCAGATTTTTGACTCTTTTGATGCAATCTTCCAAACGTGAAAGAGGAACTGAATTCCTCTTGGTGATGGTATTCTCCTGTAGTCCACTCAATGTCTTTATGTTCCATCGACCTCAGCACTAGCACAATAAGGGAGCTCTAATCATTAGAACTCAATTCAATAATGTCATTTCGGAACATTTATTCAATCTGTATTTGTGATAACCTTTCTGGATTTAACCTATATGAATGTTGCTTTATCGGAACGGTGTCCTCCACACCTACATCAAGCATTGCTACCTCCGTTCTACCAAATTTGGCCCCATAAATATGTTTATAGACTGCAGTAATTCTTTCAATTTACTCCACTCATATCTGGAAGATAATTTAACCTGTTGTTTAAATTGTTAAGGACTTCCTCATTAACCAAATTAATTTTAGAGAAGTCACTGTCAAAATTTAACCCTCTCCTTCTCCGTGTTTCATTATTATCAAGACCTCATTGATGGCCTGATCTCCTCTATCCCAATACTTCTTAAGCATGTTGATATGACACACTCTGTACAATTTAGGTCCATCTGTATGTACCAGATAATTTACCTCACTTAATTTTGATACAGTCCACTAAATCTGGCTGTAACACTTTTTCCCCTTGTACAAAACTGTGAGTCTCTGCTTTCCTGTCAGCCATTGCTTTCATTCCCTGCTGTACTGTCTTTAAATATTTTCTTGCCACCTCACAAGTCCCATTCCATCTTTCTCTGAAATTCTTCACACAGTCAATCTCTGACTTCTTGCTTAATCATTTTTCTTGGATTAATTTCAGTGGTCCTCTAACCTCATGTCCATAGATCAATTCAAAAGGACTAAATCTGGTAGAATAATTTGGTGCATCCCAAATGGCAAATAATAAAAATGGATTCCTGTTGTCCTAATCATGAGGGTAAGCTTGACTATACACTCTCATCATGGTTTTCAAAGTTTGATGCCACCTCTCCAATGTTCCCTGTGACTCTATATGATACGCCGATGATTTGTACTGTTTTATCTCCAGACTAGTCATGACCACTTGAAATAATCTTGACATGAAATTTGACCCTTGATCTGATTGGATCTCCTTCGGTAAGCTATATCTAGTAAAGAACTTGGTTAATTCCTCTCCACTCTCCTGGCTGTAATAGTCCTTAATGGAATGGCTTCAGGAAACGTAGTGGATATATCCATAATAATAATAATCTTTTATTGTCACAAGTAAGCTTACATTAACACTACAATGACGTTACTGTGAAAAGCCCTTAGTCGCCACATTCCGGCACGTGTTCGGGCACGCAGAGGGAGAATACAGAATGTCCAAATTACCTAACAGCAAGTCTTTCAGGACTTGTGGGAGGAAACTGGAGCACCTGGAGGAAACCCATGCAAACACTGGGAGAACGTGCAGCCTCCACACAGGCAGTGACCCAAGCTGGGAATCGAACCTGGGACCCTGGAGCTGTGAAGCAACAGTACTACCCACTGTGCCAACGTGCTGTCTAATAGTTAGCAAGTATTAATTTCCACCTTGCATTCTTGGCAATGGTCCTACAGTCGATTAGAACTTTTGGAAAAGGTTCTTAAAAAACTGGAATAGGGATCAAAGGTGCTGGTTTTATCTCAGCTTGTGGTCTCCCTATTACCTGACAAATTCGACTGAAGTTACTTACATCTTTACGTAGTCCGGGCCAGTAAACCCTTTTTGAATATTTTCTTGGGTTTTCTGTACCTCTTAAGATTTTAATATCATTCCCCATTCTCGTCTGTCCACGTGGAAATATTTGACCTTCACACACAAAATCCTTCAACACATCAGCTGCATGCTGGTCACTCTGCCCCTATCATTTGTGTGCACATTTTCATTCCTATTGTTTGTTTTTTTCCTCTGTGTATAAATCCTACCTGCTTCTCCTGTTCTGCAGCCTCTGATTTCATATTTCACATTTTGTACTCCAACCTGCTTTCTGTTTACTCTCCAGCATACTGACTTGGTGTGGCCCAATTTATTACAATGAAAGCATCTAACTTTCCTCATTTTTCTTATCCCCTCAGCATCTTCTTTGTTATTTTGAGATGCTGTCTCCTTGGAATTTTTAACCACTCCCTCTTATGCTTGACTGTCCTTTCTGGCACTTTCCCATTTTCTCAGATTTAAAAGCATGTCGAATGGCTTTGACCTATGAACTAACTGATAATCGTCCGCAAGCTCTGTTGAATGTTTTCAGTCTTAACTCTTTGTTCCTCCATGAGTCTTTATCATTGTAGGTAACGAGTCTTTAAATTCTTCCAACAGAATTACTTCTCTAAGGGCCTCATATGTTTCTTCCATTTTTAATGATCTCACCCACCCAGCAAAATTACTTTTTTTAATGCTTTCAAATTCAATATAAGTCTGTCCATACTGTTTTCTTACATTTTAAAACTTTTGTCTGTAAGCCTCCGGTACTAATGCATAAGCACTCAGTATAGCTCTCTTCACCATCTCATATTCCCCAGACTTTTCCTCTACTCGCCTTACGTACAAGTATACTTTGTAAGAGCAGATTGCAAATATATTGTGACTATTTCATGTTTTGCAATTTTCTCAAAGGTGAGAAAAAAATTCCTCCGTATCCCTTTCATCAAATTTTGAAAGTGCCTGCAGAAATCTAATCCTCTCTCTGCTAGGTTCATGTCTAGAGCCTCATCCAGCTCTGTTGTCCCAGCAAATTCATTGTATTTTAACTTGATGTTCTCTCCCTTTATCCTTTTCTCTTTCTGTCATTGCTAACTTCTGCATTTCCCCAACCCTTTGGAAAGCTCTTTCTCTATTTCTTCTTGTTTCCTTTGGAAAGCTCTCTCTTAGTCTCGTTCTAATTTCTTCATTTCCGTTTCTTTTTGTAATTACATTTGAGCTAATTCAATTTCCCCATTTCTCAAAATACTGGGTTTGTCTGGGTTGTATATTCAAATAGGTTGTTATGCTTTCAATTACATCAGCTTTCTTAACCCTGAACATTATCCTAATTCCAATTAATCTGCCAATTCCATCAATTTAGCTTTCGGTACACTTTTCAAATTTGCTAGTTAGATTGTCTACTTCCAAATAAACCAGGGCTAGAGCAAGAGCCATCTTTGCAGTTTCCTTATTTTAATAACACATTCTCACTTGCTTCCACGTGTTCTTCACTCTTGTTATGTTTAAAAGGTCACAAATCCCCTACGCCCAAAGGCAATTATGATTTTTAAAGTCCCGGCAAGAGACCCAATTCTTTGTTAAGAATCTAGCTGATGTTACCTGTTTCAAAATCCCGAAGGATAACTGAAAACATTGTTTCTTAGTATTGTATTGTTTTCTGGAATAATGTGAGGAACCAAATACAACTCAGTGATGAACCAGTCCTGTTATTGTGTAAATAATAAAGAATTTATATTAAAATGAAAAGAAAACACACATGGACCAATATACACAATGACACTTAATTATATGAATAACTAAACACACCATATTATCTGAAGTTACCTCTTGTTCCCAAAATATACCCCATGTTCCCTGAACTCACTGAGACACCCCTTTTCCAAAGCAACACCCAATTTTAGTAACACTATAGGTCAAATCCAGTTAATAGTTACCACACAATATCGCTTAGGTGACCAATATGAGAAATGCCTCTTCCTGGTTCACCAAAGGCACAAAACTGCGTCTTTTAAAGGAGAATATTTGCAATCGGCGGAGGCTCTAAATGTTCGATGGAACAGGTCTCGATGGCTCAGATCATAGATGGAACTGGCCTCTGTGACTGTTGGATGGAGAACTATCCTGCTTCCCCAATGATGGTGCTACCAGTTATATTGTTCAGTCTCTTTGATATTCCACCCTATGGATTCTACTGCCTACCTCACTCAAATTCCTTGCATTTAGAAGTTATCATTTGTATAGTGTTATGGGTGAGGCGTGAACCCCAAAATGCATCATGGAGTTCAACCAACCTTTCCCTTTAATGTATTTGTTGCTTTTCCTAGCTCACGGCTTTTTCCCTAGGTGTGCGATTACAATTATGGACACGTGGGTTATTAAACACAAAACACTGTTTATTCCATGAGCTCAACTTAACATCTTAAATAAACATTGGACCTCTTAACACCCCTTACTTCAAAGATAACTCAGAAAATATTGCAACAGTAAATAATTCCTTAAAATGTTCCTTCAAACTTCCAAGGGACTTAACACCTTTAAACAAAATCACATCAGGTTAAGGGCTTCACTATTATAAGTTTAAATCACCCAAATGATCCAGAGATCGTCTTTCATGGCAGAGATCCAGCTCACTGCCAAACACAGACACACACCCAGCTCTTTTCCTCCAAACTGCAAAACTAAACTGCGAAATGGCTGACCTGACCTCAGCTCCACCCACTCTCTGACATCACTGTTTTCTTAAAGGTACATTACTTAAACATCCATGTCTTAAAGGTACTCTCACATGTCTCAAAGGTACTCTCCCCGCAAGAAAAAAAAACCATCAACTTCAAGATGGTTTCATTTTTCACTTTTGCACCAGCCACTAAGAAATGGACACAGTAAATATACCTTTTCGTTTTTTAAAAAAACAACACATGCAAACAGGTATAATAATATAGTCCATTTTTCTTTGTTCTTCTTCCTCCAACCGAAATCCTTCTCGATTGATAGTCTCTTTGAACAAAGTCTCTGCACGATCCATCCATTCCTCTACTCCTCGGCATTTCTTTTTAGAATCAGATACTTTAGTTCAGTCTGACCAGAGTTCTTTGCAATTCTCCAATACAGGTACATTGGTGATCACAGCTTTCAGGCAGTCAAATGCCTGTTGAAAGTCCGCTGTCCATTGAATTTTTTAATGTTTCTTCAGCAAGTCCATCAGTGGAGTAATCACGCCACAAAACCTTTGCACAAAGGTTTGATCAAATTCATTCATGTTAAGAAATCGCATTATTTCCCTTCGTCTTGAAGATAACGGAAACTCCGCAAGGAAAGTGATTCGGGCTTCTCCAAATTCACTATCGGCGAGGTTCATCACCAAACCCGCCTCCTGAAGTCGATCGAAGAACTCCATACAATGTTTTAAATGCTCTTTCCATGATTGGATGTTGGAAATAAATGTAGATTGTCCCACTTTCTTAATGCAATCCTTCAATGGTGGGATAGGATAAGAGTCCGTTCTTGTAACTGCGTTCCCCTTTCGATAGTCCACACACAACCGTTGGGTACCGTCTGGTTTAGGAGCTGTAGCCATCTGGGGTGGCCACGTCCCAATTACAAAATGGACACTCGCAAAGAATGCAGGGAAAATTGGACAATGCTAAGAAACAAGCAGGTGCAAGCTCTGTCTGTTGATTAGAACCTTAAACTCTCAGACAGGACAGAAACTACCAAACAATCTACATACTAATGAGCCATCTCTGGGGACAAAAGGGAAACATTTAAATACACAATGTTAAGGCAGACTCCCCGGCACCAAAAGAGGCTAAGACAAAGCAGACTAACAGTCACCAGGACATGCCCAGCGATCAGGGAACCAGCCCTGTATTGGAGGAAAATCGGTACGACTGATTGAGAAAGACCCAATTAGTTGAGGCCAAGTTCAAGGACTGCCCAAAAGCATGCGAAGCCCCTTTTAGTATAAAAGATATTCCCCAAGGGAGAATCTTCCTCCTTTGGCTTTGGCTCTGTGAAGAGAGAGACCTGCCTAGCAGCTGCATCAGACCAAGTAAGTTCCAAGTCAACGCATGCTATGAGATAGAATCTCCTAGTTGCTACCCAGTAAAGAGCTCCACCCAGCAGCCTCAGAACCGAGCAACGGCCATTGTTCCTCTGACTGAGTGGGCACCCGAAGTAAAGTATAGGCTTTGGTAATAGTGGTAGTTTAGTTTGTAGAGTTTATGCATGAGTAGATTTGACTGTGCGTAAATAAATGAGTATTGCTTTTGAACTTACTAACTGGTGTATCAAGTCAATGATCAATATTCGGTTCTGAACCTTGTGGCAGTGTTGAAAGATATCTGGCGACTCTTGAGCAAACGTGATTAAACAGAGCCAAATTAAGAGCCAACCAAAAGTTAGCAACAGTACCATCACTATGGGTGAGCTCCAATGGCTGCAACCCACTTCAATTATGCCATTTTTAAGCATACTCTCAATCTCTTTGTTAACCTGTGCTAATTTTAAAGGATTAAGTCTATATGGATGTTGTTTGATAAGAACAGCATTTCCCATATCTACATCATGTATAGCCATTTCAGTACTTCCCAATTTATCTCTACAAACTTGCCCATGTGCTATCAATAACTCTTTCAGGTCAGTTCATTTTTCCTCTGGAAGGTAACTTAACAATTCATCCCAATTTTGAGAACATCCTCATTTTCCAGTTTAATTTGAGGTATGTCAAATTCACAGTCATCTGGATTTGGTTCGTCACTTTGAGTTAGAATCAGTAAAACCTCCTTTTTCTCTCCCCTTTCAAAGTACCTTTTAAGCATGTTCACATGACACACTCGGTGAGTCTTCCTTCTATCTGGTGTTTTTACCACATAATTCACCTCACTTAACTTCCTTTCAATCTGATACGGTCCACAAAACCTAGCTTTTAAAGGCTCACCTATCACTGGTAACAACACTAAAACTTTATCTCCACTGGCAAAACTACGAACTTTGGATTTCTTGTCCGCTACCCATTTCATCACATTTTGCGCAACTTTCAAATGTTGTCTAGCCAATTCACCTGCTCTATTTAATCGTTCCCTAAAATTTGACACGTAATCCAATAGTGTATTTTCCGATTTCTCACCCACCAATTTTTCCTCAATCAATTTACGTGGTCCTCTTACCTCATGACCAAAAATTAGTTCAAAAGGATGAAATTTGGTAGACTCATTAGGTGCATCCCTAATTGCAAACAATACGAATGGGATTCCTTTATCCCAATCCTCTGGATAATTTTGACATTACATTAAATGTCTTTAATGTCTGATTCCACCTTTCTAACACTCCCTGTGATTCTGGATGGTACGCAGTTGATTTAAATTGTTTTATTCCTAAGCTATCCATAACTTCTTGAATAACTTTGAAGTAAAATTTGTTTCTTGATCCGATTGAATTTCTGTGGGTAGTCCATATCTAGTAAAGAATTTAAGTAACTCCTCCACAATCCTTTTAGCTGTAATATTACATTCTGTACTGGAATGGCCTCTGGAACCCTAGTAGACACATTCATTACAGTCAAAAGATATTGATTCCCACTTTTTGTTTTAGGAAACGGTCCTACACAATCGATTAGGACCCTTGTAAAAGGTTCCTCAAATGCTGGAATGGGTATTAAGGGCGCTGATTTTATCACTGCTTGAGGTTTCCCTATCACTTGACATCTGTGACATGATTGACAAAATTTAACTACAGCTTTATGTAGTCCAGGCCAATAAAAATGTTTCTGGATTTTAGCTTGAGTTTTCCTTATTCGCAAATGACCTCCCACTGGTACCTCATGTGCAACTCGCAACACCTCCTTTCTATACCCTACCAGCAATACTATTTGATGAACTTTTGCCCACTTGTCATCCGCCTGCATATGTACAGGGCTCCATTTTCTCATCAAGACACCATTTTAACGGTAATAACACTCTGGTATACTCTCAGATTCCTCTTGCTTTCTGATATATCCGTTTTATTTCCACATATTTCTGTTGTAACTCTGCCAATTTTCCTTAACTAAAAATATCCGCCTCATCCTCCACCTGTTCTTGTTCTTTTTCAACCATCTGATCAAAAATCGGTTCTGATAATTGCACTTCAACTTCATCTCACTCTTTGATTTCTCCTCGTCTTAACCTGTGACTTTGCGACCTTGTTACTATACAATCCAGAAAAATGTGTCCTTCAACACTTCAGTTGTCTGATTTTCCACTAGCTTATCAACCACAGTAGGCATCACTCCCACCTGCGATCCAGCTATAATCATTACCCAAGATAAACTGTATTCCTGGACAAGTTAGTTTATCTATTACTCCTACTACCACTTCACCACTCCTTCACTGGACTTTCCAACCTTACCTTATATAATGGAACGCTACTCCTTTCACCCTGAATTCCACAAATCACCATCTTTTCTGGCAACATTCTTCCCAAACTACATAATTCCTCAACTTTTCCCATTAAAGATTGACTAGCCCCTGTATCTCTTAAAATTGTGACTTCTTTACCCGCTCCTCCTGATACACATGAGTAAACTTTACCCATACAAGTAAATTCTTTAAAGACATCTGGCACCTTCTTAACAATTACTTCTTGAACAGGCTGTACACTCGTTTGCACCTCCTTCGCTTCCCTTGGGCTTTCCTTTACCACTCTAACAAACCCCACCGTCTTATCCTGTTTTACCACATCAGCCTTCCCAGTGCTTTTCTTCAACCACCAACACTGTGACTTTACATGGCCTTGTTTAACAGTGAAAACATCTGAAACTTTTCATTTCTTTTCCACCCTCCTGGATTTCTTTTTTAATCTGAGGTACACTCTCTTTATTGTCTCCCATCAGATCACCTTTATCTTTACCACTTGAGTATTTCTCATGTCCCCAGTTTCTATCCCTCACCGGCTGAAACTGATGTCGGAAACCAATCTTTGATTTATGAACTAATTCATAATCATCTGCCATTTCCGCTGCTAATCTTGCAGTTTTAACTCTCTGTTCTTCCACATGAGTTCTCACTATGTCAGGAATTGAATTTTTAAACTCCTCCAAAAGTATAATTTCTCTGAGAGCTTCATACATTTGGTCTATTTTCAAAGCCCTTATCCACCTATCAAAATTACTCTGTTTGAGCCTTTCAAATTCCATGTATGTTTGACCAAATTCTTTCCTTAAATTTCTAAACCTTTGTCTGTAAGCTTCAGGCACGAGCTCATACGCACTTCAGATGGATTTCTTCACCTCCTCATACGTTCTAGATACCTCCTCCGGTAGTGATGCAAACACTTCACTAACTCTACCTACCAGCTTTGTTTGAATCAATAATATCCACATGTCCTGTGGCCATTTCATTTGTTTAGCCACCTTCTCAAATGAAATAAAAAAGGCTTCCACTTCCTTCTCATCAAACCTTGGCAATGCTTGGACATATTTAAATAGATTCCCACCAAGCCTTTGACTATGACGCTCTTTCTCACTATCCTCATCACTATCATCCAACTGTACATTTCCCTTTATGTCTGCCAATTTTAACTGATTGTCATGTTTCATGGCCATTTTCTGAAGTTCAAACTCCCTCTCTTTATCTTTTTTCCTGATCTGTATCTCCCTTTCTTTTTCTTTTTGTTCTGCTAGGGCTATTCTTTCTTTCCTCCTTTCTTCTCTCTCCTTTTCTTTTTCCTCTCTCTCTTTCTTTTTCCTCTCTTTTTCTCTTTCTCTTTCCTCTCACTCTCTTTCTCTTTCCTCTCTCTCTCTTTCCTTTTTCTCTCTCTCACTCTCATATTCCAGCCGCTTTAATTCTTTCTCATGTTCCATTTGTTTAATTTGCAACTGAACTTTTACCATTTCCAATGAGTCAAACTCTGTCTCAGGCAACTTTAAATGCTTAACCACCGCCATAATTACCTCATCTTTTCGCATTTTGTCAGGTAATGTTAATTGCAATGTTCTTGCCAAATGTAACAGTCTGCTTTTCGTTTCTGTCTGTAAAGTACTACGTGTGACATTCTCCACCCCCAAAAACTTTCGAGCCTCTGAAAGAGCCATTGTTCACAACACTCTCCCCACTTAAACTAAAATACCACACCGGAAAAGCAACAATCCTTCACTGTCTTTAAGTTCACAAAAGCCAATCCAATAGATAGACTTGTATCCCCCTCGAGCTCCCAATTGTCGTGGGCAAGGCGTTTTCAGAACCTCCAAAATGTATCATGGAGTTCAACCAACCTCTCCCTTTAATGTATTTGTTGCTTTTCCTAGCACACAGCTTTTTCCCTAGGTGTGGGATTACAATTATGGACACGTGGGTTTTTAAACACAAAACAATGTTTATTCCATGAACTCAACTTAACATCTTAAATAAAACATTGGATCGCTTAACACCCCTTACTTCAAAGATAACTCAGAAAATATTGCAACAGTAAATAATTCCTTAAAATGTTCCTTCAAACTTCCAAGAGACTTAACACCTTGAAATACCCTCAAGTACGACTCAGGAGAGGAGTTCGATAATACAAAGGCTTTAATAACCAGAAAACCAGACAGCTGCCAAGATGTGTGCTCACTGCACGCTGCCTACTGAACGTAACCTTATGTACAGCTTCCTGGGGGTGGAGCCGGAGGCGGAGTCCCCCAGGGTTCCAAACCCGGTCTTAAAGGGGCCTACGCATTAACGGTACAAATGTATACAGATATCATTCATCACACACCTTTAAACAAAATCACATCAGGTTAAAGGCTTCACTATTATAAGTTTAAATCACCCAAATGATCCAGATAGTCTTTCATGGCAGAGATCCAGCTCACTGCAAAACACAGACACACACCCAGTTCTTTTCCTCCAAACTGCAAAATGGCTGACCTGACCTCAGCTCCACCCACTCTCTGACATCACTGTTTTCTTAAAGGTACATTGCTTAAACATCCATGTCATAAAGGTACTCTCACATGACAATAGCCTCCACTGATCAGTGGTAAACAATGTTTCTGATGTGACTATTTGCGCATCAATGTCTCTAAACTCCTGCTAATCTCATTACTAGGCAAATTGCATCGCATTATTCCTCTAGATGCCTGCTAGTGTTGTTACATTTGTTATTTTATTTTCCTTTCAAGTTCACCATTAATCTTGTTAACTTTCCACATTCCTGACAACCAGGAGCTGTGAATGCCACCATAGATGTCTTGGGTGACAGATTGGAAAGGACTGTCATTACTGACCTTCAGGTAATTGTTACTGGAATATAGATGTGTATCTTTCCATGCTACTGACTGGGGCCTTTTGGTCAGCTTTAACACTGCTCAATAATAACTTTAGAATGGTAGCATTTTCTCTCCTGATTGAAGTGAAATAAGACCATAAGACATAGGAGTGGAAGTAAGGCCATTTGGCCCATCGAGTCCACTCCACCATTCAATCATGGCTGATTTCAACTCCATTTCCTTGAGAAATCAAGAATTTATCAACTTCTGTCTTAAAGACACTCAACGTCCCGGCCTCCACCGCCCTCTGTGGCAATGAATTCCACAGACCCACCACTCTCTGGCTGAAGAAATTTCTCCTCATCTCTGTTCTAAAGTGACTCCCTTTTATTCTAAGGCTGTGCCCCCGGGTCCTAGTCTCCCCTGCTAATGGAAACAACTTCCCTACATCCACCCTATCTAAGCCATTCATTATCTTGTAAGTTTCTATTAGATATCCCCTCAACCTCCTAAACTCCAATGAATATAATCCCAGGATCCTCAGACGCTCATCGTATGTTAGGCCTACCATTCCTGGGATCATCCGTGTGAATCTCCGCTGGACCCGCTCCAGTGCCAGTATGTACTTCCTGAGGTGTGGGACCCAAAATTGCTCACAGTATTCTAAATGGGGCCTAACTAATGCTTTATAAAGCTTAAGAAGTACATCCCTGCTTTTATATTCCAAGCCTCTTGAGATGAAGGACAACATTGCATTTGCTTTCTTAATTACGGACTCAACCTGCAAGTTTACCTTTAGAGAATCCTGGACTAGGACTCCCAAGTCCCTTTGCACTTCAGCATTATGAATTTTGTCACCATTTAGAAAATAGCCCACGCCTCTATTCTTTTTTCCAAAGTGCAAGACCTCGCACTTGCCCACGTTGAATTTGATCAGCCATTTCTTGGACCACTCTCCTAAACTGTCTAAATCTTTCAATACTGAAACGAAATGTTTCAATACTTGGTTTATTTTAATTGATAACCATCACAGGGTCATATCAGATACGTTTGCTCTTATCCCACATATCCAGAATGATGTTTTTGTCCATGAAACACTTGGATCCCTCATCCACGATGATAGCATGGGATATACAGCACAGAAACACGCTATTCGGGCGAATCAGTCCACGCCAGTGTTTATGCTCCAACCCAGCCTCCTCACATCCTTCCTGATCCAGAACTACCATCTACCCTGCTCCTCTGCATACTTGTGCAGCTTGCCCTGTAATGAATGTTTAGGGAAGGGATCCAGAGTTCCAGCAAATTGCGAGGCCTCAGACAAATTTTCTTTTGTAGAGAAATATCGCTTCTGCAAATATAAACACCTGATGGACGCACCAAGAGAGGATAAATATTTAACACTGACGCCATTTAGTGAGTTGGAGCTGGAAACATCGCCACCAAAACAACCCCCCTCCAAAACAAATGAAACCAGGAAGGAGAGTCCCGCGGCGATCGCTGGGAAATGTAGTCTCCCTATCCCTGGCGGCAAGGGGGGAACTGTGTGGAGCAGACTACAGCTCCCAGAGGATAGTGCAGTCGCTTGGGGGAGAGGGACCTGACTTGTCATAAGTGAAACGCCACAAGTTGAGCTAAAGGTTGAGAGTGGCGGCTGGTGTTGGTAAGTAGTAGCTGAGTGAGAGGCGGCGGTGGCGGCCGCCGCAGCTGGGATGGAACGTTGAATGGTTACACGGCGTTCCGTTGGAGTGTCAGCGTTCCAATTTGGAATGTCTCCGCCTGTGTCAATTACAGGCTCGCAACTGTATCTATCAAAAGTGAGCCGGCCTCACAGCGCGTTCAGTTGGTGTAGGGTTTTTATTTTAAATGAATTGATTTTTTTTCTTGTTTCTGTTTCCAGTATCCGCACCCCCATCATTGCGCACCGACAGCAATGAGGTTGTGGGGCAGGATTTGTATTTATGCACCTGCTCGTCCAGCCGACACGTAAAACAGGCGGCCTGGTTTCACTTCGTACACCTGCTCGCTGACCCTTTTTTCGATTTACGTTTTCTGTGCGTCCTTCGAAAAGAGCTATCCGGCCCCAGAATCGGCCCAAGGGCCTTGATTGACTACACAACACTGGCACAGGCTTGATGGAGCTTTATTACAATACAGGGACGAGGAGAAGGGCGTTTGTCTCTGTTTGTGTGGCTGTCGTCATCTGTGACAATGCCATGTCAGTCTGACTACATTTCCTCCCAGAAACACACTTTTTCTCTTTCACACACCATATTTTTCTCTTTCTCACCCCACCCCTTTCCCCCGCAAGTAAATTGTTAATCCATTGAACATCACCGTAGCATAGGATGGTGACGATTTTGTTTTTTTTATATATACATCTTTCATGGAATTGATGAAATGTAAGGAATCGGGTGCAAACTGAGGAACGAACTGTTCACCATGGTGTCGCTTGGACCAGTTTAGTTTCATTCTCAAATAATTGTCGATCTGGTTTTATGTATCTAATGCACAGTGTAAACATTATCACCATTATCATTGTTTATCTCATCAAGCCAACATTTCAATTTGGCTGACTGAATGACGTCAGTGGAGGGAGGCTTTGATTCTGGGCACCCAGTGCCAACATGAGTCACTCGCAGATTGATTATGCATACCTCAGACCAATAGAGTCAAAATCTCCCTCCCCTGTCCCAAATGTGACTTATCCCTAATGTCACAAGAACAGCAGTTAACTCCTCATTCTTACTGCATTCAGCCCTTTGAAATTCCTCTTGTTATTCTGGAGCTCAAAAAAATCAACAGTTAAAACCTCTGTTACTGTGACCCACTAGTGTTTTATGTTGGCACAGTTTCAAACAACAGCATTCGTTGGGACAGTTCTGTGATGTTGGAGCAAGAGAACGTATACCCTTGCCAATGGTTGACATGGTGGCTGAATGTTTGAGCTGAAAATAAGTTATATATTTTAATTTCTTAATCAGCGAGAAGTTTATTTTTCAGTGCACACAAATTGAATATAGAATCTTGGATTTGTGTCTGATATGTTGGGGTCCACTGTGTCAAAAGCAGCAGTTACAACAAATTGGAAGTTTGGTAAATAATGAGGGAGAGGGTCTACAAAAGGCTGATGTAGGTTGGTTAAAACAAGTAGATTGGTTAACAGATTGTTCACACACCAGCAATGTTTACATGCAAGGAGACTTGGGAGTTCAAAAAAATGATTGAAGTAAAGGAGGTGCTGAAGGTTTTGATGGATAGACCCCAGGAGTTTGGATGCATCTTTTTATAAACCTGTAGGCCATAGACAGGCAGCAGCATTTTCAGTTTCAGAATTAGGGACATAAGTTTTAGCCTTAGCTCAGTGATAGCAATCCTGCCTTTGTGTCAGAAGCTTGTAGGGTTCATGCTCCATCCTAGAGATTTGAGGATATGATGCTTATGTGATACTGAGGAAGTCCTGCACTGTGGGATGTGCCGCCTTCCAGATGAACCTTTAAACTGACCGCCATCTCGGGCGGATGTAAAACATTCCTCTGCAATTTCCAAAGAAGAGTAGGGGCTAAATGGTTAACTGGACCTTCCAAAAGCAAATGCTTAAAACTGTGCTGATGTTTCTGGGGAAATGATAGGTAACATTATCCAGCTGGTAACCAACCACTATCCAGAAAGACATAACTGGGATGCAGCTACATTAAAAAAAACTCTTTTCTGACTTAACAAAGAGGTCCCTGGTTGGCCTTCATCAGTGGTGAGTAGTAAACTAAATCAGCATCGGGTATGGACGGTGCAGCCACCTACTGCATAAGTGGAAGGTGGGGAATCGCCTGAAGCTTGATGTTGGACATGAGCTCCAAACATGGGACACTTCACAACAACCTGCCCACTAAGATTTGTTCATAAAGAATCTCATTTTATCACCACATTATCCATCGAATGGATGGGAAAACCAGACATCCTGTTATGTGCATTTCCCGTCATTTTAAAAGTGGCAATATCCCTCAACCATTGTTGCTATAGTCAGTTACTGGGTCGTTAACATATTGCTGTTTGTGGGAGCTTGCTGTGCACAAGATGGCTGCTATGTTTCTTCCACTGCAACAGTGATTACTTAATTGGCTGTAAGTGCATTTGGGCTTCCTTAGATTGTGAATGGTGCTTTTTTTAAAAAATTGGTTCATTCGATGAGAGTGATGCTTTCAAAGGTAGCATTTATTGTGTATTCCTAATTACCCCAGATGTGTTGTGAGCTATCGCTGTGGTTCACATGGTGTACATGCACCCACCGTACTATTAGGAAGGGTGTTCCAGGAGTTTGACTCATTGAGAGTGATTTATCTCCAAGCCAGGATGATGTGTGGCTTGGAGGAGAACTTGCAAGTGATGGTGTTCCCACACATCTGCTGCCCCTTCCCTTCTAGGTGGTAGAATTTGAGGGTTTGGAAGGTGCTTTTGCAGGAGCCTTGGTGCATTGCTACAGTGCATCTTGAAAATGGTCCACAACTGTTGCTACTGTGCGCCAGTGGTGGAGGTGGAGGGTATAAATGCTTAGGATGATGGGTGGGGTGCTGATGAAGCATACTGCTTTGTCCTGGATGGGATTGAGCATTTTGAGTGTTATTGGGGCTGCACTCGTCCAGCAAATCGAGAGTATTCCATCACATTCTTGACTTGTTGGACCGGCTTTGGGAGGTGCGAGGTGCATTGCTCCCCAGCCTCTGACTTGTTGTCACTCCAAAGTTTTGTGGGTAGTCCAGTTAAGTATAAAGGAATGTCTTTACATTTTTAGCGGAGCAGTTAATAAACTCTTGTACAAGGACGGGTTAATCCACAGTTGCAATACTGTGGAGAATCCCAAAATCTCTTTTCTTTCAGGGTTGCGAAACAACAGAGTTACATACTGGAACTCTTTGCACTGGATGACTAATTGAACAGAATTTAAAAAAAACGAAAATTTAGAGTACCCAATTTATTTTTTCCAATTAAGTGGCAATTTAGCATGGCCGATCAACCCACCCTTTGGGTTGTGGGGGCAAAACCCACGCAAACACAGGGAAAATGTGCAAACTCCACATGGACAGTGACCGAGGGCTGGGATCAAACCACCTCGGTGCCGTGAGGGAGCAGTGCTAACCACTGCGCCGCCGTGCTGCCCGATTGGACCGAAAATTTTTAAATTTGTAAAGAGTTTTGGTACCTTTTAATAGAGAGAATTTCTTGTTGAGGGGCAAGTGAGAGAGAATTTTCAAGCTAGAATTCAAAGTGAAGAGAGAAGGTTATCTGAAGTCACGCCTTGCCACGTGGAGTATTTTGAGACAGAAACTGTAGTATCATTAAGAGGATAAATAGTTGAAAGAGATGATACAAGATGGCGCTGGAGCGAGGCGACTCTCTGCAAGCTCTCCCCAACAGATCCACTTTTTACCTAACTTATACTCGTTCTAATCTTTTAAAATTTAATTACATTGTATACCTTGTGTTGCCCTATTATGAATTTTCTTTAAGTACATGGGAAGAAAAGGGAATTAATGATCTGCTGAGCTGCTCGCAGAAAAATACTTTTCACTGTACCTCGGTACACGTGACAATAAACAGATCCAATCCAATCCAATGATGCTTAAAGACTCTAGGGAGGAGCAAAGGTCTATGGGATTACGTTAGAACTGTGCTGGTAAATTGCCTGCATCTTCTAAATGGCAACATTCTGCAGTACTGGTGAATAAATGCACTTGCCACTGGATGAATTGAGTTTTCATTATTTTGTTGACAAGACAATTTCTGCCCTAACTCTACTACTTTCATCCATCTCTACCTTGGCTTCGGGTACTGAAGTAATATTGGTCCACATTGTAAGTGTTGCATGTTGTCTGTAACACGTGTTATTACAATTCAAAGCTTATTAAGCTGTTCTCCTCCATTTTTACATTTGAGAGGAGTATCCCACTTAGATTACTTGTGCTCAAAAGTATAGTGCTTGACTTGGAAAGTTCTGGAAAGTCCAACTGCATTCAAAACCTTGTTAAACAGGGCACTTTGATATTCAAGGTGTGTGACTTTCTCCCCTGTTTCTGAATGATAGGACACTAGTGTCATCCGAGGCTTTTATCATGGGGTTGTGACCGAGACATAATCTGTGTTTTTTCAGTTGTCCATCCCTGAGAGGGTGAAGTTAATTGAAGCATTTAGTTATAATCTGCTTTTTGGAAGTACATCTTCTGGATGCCTATAGCTTTCTCTCATAATAGGGTCATGTTTATCGGCACAGGTCATTTTTATTGTAAGAAGTCTTACAACACCAGGTTAAAGTCCAATAGGTTTGTTTCAAACACTAGCTTTCGGAGCACTGCTCCTTCCTCAGGCACAGGTAAAGGCTGGTCAAGCCCATTATGCTGAAGGAATGTGCCCAATTATGTGGTGATTATGACATTAGACTTGTTCTCATACCCCCAGAAGTTATAAGTTCAAGCCTCATTAACAGTTGAACAACTGAATTTGTTTCCGTTTGTTTGTGGGTTGGCAGCAGACAACTGGCTCGCTAACCTCTATCAGTGGGGGGTGGGGAGAGAGAGAGAGAGAGAGGGTTCAGTTTAATGGAGAGTTAGAAAATCCAAGTTAAAGGAGAAGGTAGAAGTGCAGGTTAATGACGAGAACTTTAAACTAGCTAAAGGGGCCGAGGTCTCAGGAGAGGTTAGTAAAGTTTCCAGAACCCGTAATAGAACAGAGTATAGAAGGTGGCAGGAATCTAACTTCAGACAGAGCAAAAACAGGGACAAATATGAGAAGGGAGGTGGTCAATGCAGGACCGAGGTTATTGTACCTAAATACGCGCAGTATACGGAACAAGGTAAATGAGCTTGTTGCGCACATTGAAATTGGCCGGTATGATGTTGCGGGCATCACAGAGACGTAGCTGCAAAGGGATCGGGGCTGGGATCAAAATATCCAAGGATATGTGTCCTATCAAAAGGAGGCATTGATGGTGATCTTTCAGAAATCACTAGAGGCAGGGAGGGTCCCAGAGGGCTGGAAAGTGGCTAATGGAACACCCTTGTTTAAGAAGGGAGGGAGGTAAAAGATGGGAAATTATTTTAGCCTGGCTGCTGTTATTGGTAAGATTTTAGAGTCCATTATTAAAGATGAGATCGCGGAGTACTTGTAAGTGCAAAATATAAAATAGGACTGAGTCAGCAAGGCATCGTCAAGGGGAGGTCATGCCTGACAAATCTGTTAGAATTCTTTGAGGAGGTAACAAGGAAGTTAGACAAAGGCAAACCAGTGGACGTGATTCATTTAGATTCCCGGAAGGCCTTCAACAAGTTGCCATCTTGGAGGCTGTTAAATAAATTAGGAGCCCATTGTGTTAATGGTAAGGGACTGGCAGAAGGCAGAGAGTGAGGATAAAGGAGTCTTTTTCAGGATTTCATAGAATGTACTGCAGAAGGAGGTCATTCGGCCCATCGAGTCTGCACCGGCTCTTGGAAAGAGCACTCTACCCAAACCCACACTTCCACCCTATCCCCATAACCCAGTAACCCTACCCAACACTCAGGGCAATTTAGCATGGTCAATCCACCCAACCTGCACATCTTTGGACTGTGGGAGGAAACCGGAGCACCCGGAGGAAACCCACACACGGGAAGAATGTGCAGACTCCGCACAGACAGTGACCCAAGCCGGGAATCAAACCTGGGACCCTGGAGCTGTGAAGCAATTGTGCTAACCACTTTGCTACTGTGCTGCCCAATGACTAGTGGTGTACCTTGGGTCGGTGTTGGGACCACAACGTTTCACAATATACATTAATGATCTGGAAGAAGGAACTGGGCATTGTTGCAAAGTTTGCAGATGATACAAAGATATGCAGAGGGACATGCAGTATTGAGAAAGCAGGGGGGCTGCAGAAGGATTTGGACAGGCTAGGAGATTGGGCAAAGACGTGGCAGATGGAATACAATGTGGCAAAGTGTGAGGTTATGCACTTTGGTAGGAAGAATGGAGGCATAGACTATTTTCTAAATGGAAAAGGCTTCGGAAATCAGAAGCACAAAGGGACGTGGGAGTCCTAGTTCAAGATTCTCTTCAGGTTAATGTGCAGGTTCAGTCGGCAGTTAGGAAGGCAAATGCAATGTCAGCATTCATGTCGACAGGGTTAGAATACAAGAGTGGAGATGTACTGAGGCTGGATAAGGCTCTGGTCAGAACCCATTTGGAGTATTGTGATTAGTTTTGGGCCCTGTAGCTAAGGAATGATGTGCTGGCCTTTGACAGGGTCCAGAGGAGATTCATAAAAATGATCCCCAGAATGAAGAGCTTGTCATGAGGAGCAGTTGAGGACTGTGGGTTTGTATTCTTTGGAGTTTAGAAAGATGAGGGGGGATCTTTTTGAAACTTGTAAGATACTGAGAGGCCTAGATAGGGTGAACGTGGAAGAGGATGTTCCACCAGTAGGAAAACTAGAACCAGAGGTACAGACTGAAGGGACAATCCTTTAAAACAGAAATGAGGAGGAATTTCTTCAACCAAAGGGTGGTGAATCTGTGGAACTCGTCATAGAAGGCTGTGGAGGCCAAATCACTGAGTGTCTTTAAGACAGATAGATAGGTTCATGATTAATGGGGGAATCGGGTTATGGGGAGAAGGCAGAAAAATGGGGATGAGAAACATATCAGCCATAATGGAATGCCGGAGCAGACTTGATGAGCCAAATGGCCTAATATCTTATGGTCTTAACCATCAGAGAACATAGAAACAGAGGGCCATCTTTGCCCCTGGAGCCTGATCTGCCATTCGATGGAAGCATGGCTGATCTGTAACCTAATTCTAAACCACCTTTGTCCCATATCGTTTAACGTTGTTGATTAGCAAAATCTTATCAATTTCCCTTTTGAAAATTTATTTTCTGATACTTAGTTTGCCAATGTTGATTTTGATTAGTCCCTGATTAGGTTCTGGCATGCTGATCTGTTCCGCTACAGACGTCAAATAAGAAAATGACTGACGCGTTGAATAATTATTTAAATGACCAATCTTACCATTACCAGTTTTTAAGGAGTCCCACATGCTCCTTATCAACTTCTTTTCGCCAATGAAATTATTAAAACTTGTTGTGTTGATTTTTATATCCCTCCCAAGTTTCTTTTCGTACTCTTTTTCAAACTCTCGCTATTTGTTTTATCATTCTTTATTCCTTTCCTATAGAACTTTAGTTTTATACTTGGGTTTTCTCTTTTATTTTAATGCCGTTTTGGCCCATTTCAGTTGTCCTTGGTTGTTTTCTTTTGCAACAGAACTATCGGCCTTGAGGATAAATAGTTAAAACAGATTATGCTTTCAGACTATAGGAAGGAGCAAAGGACAATGGGATGAGTGTAGAACAGTGTTGGCAACTCGCCTGCAAAAAACATCATTCTTCTGTTCTGCGTTTCTCCATTTTACGCATTCTGTTGAAATCGACTGTGTGATCGTTGTTTGATGTAAGGCAGTTAACTAAATCTGGCTCATATTGTGGCATTTCCTCCCATTTTGTTGACTCTTGGAGATACTGCTGCGGATGGGGAGATGGTGACATTGTAGCAGTGTTACTGGACTAATAATTCAGACGCTCAAGCTAATGCTATGAACATGGGTTCATATTCCACCATGGCAGCCAGATCACTATGAAGACAATTGAATAAAATCTTGAATTGAAAGCTAGCCTCAGTGTTGATGACCAGGAAAATATCATTGGTTGTCGCAAAAACCCATCTGGTTCAGGTATATCTGTTAAGGATAGAAATGTACTGTCCTTGCCTGGTGTGGCCTACATGTGACCTGAACCTCAAAGCAATGTGGTCCACTCTTAACTGCCCTCTGAAATGGCTAAACAAGTCACTCAGTTCAAGGGTAGTTACAGATGGGCAAAAAATGCCTGGCCAACAGTGCGCACATCCCATGAAAGAATTATAAATATTTTGGACACGCTCAGGAAATTTACGACCACTTGGACAGGTTGAAGTCTGCTTGTGATATATGAAAAGGGAATCGAAAGTTATCAGGGATAGGCAAGATTATGGCATTGAGCTCATTATCTCTTTGAATGGTGGAGCAGGTTCAAGGGGTTGAATGGTCTACTTTAATGGTCTAATTCAGGTTAGGTGGATTGGTCATGCTAAATTGCCCCTTAGGGTGGGGTTGCAGGAATAGGATGGGGAATTGGGCCACAGTAGGTTGGACTTTTGAAGCGTCGGTGCAGACATGGTGGGCCGAATGGCCTCCTTCTGCACTGACTGGATTCTATAATTCATATATGCTCGTATGAAAGTTAAATTCTCCCATTAAACCACGAGGGTGCGATCCTGCGGCCATGCTGCGCTGGAATAGCACCTGCTCCCGGGATCTACCCAGCTCGCAACGTCTCATGAGTTTCAACGCAATCTCGTGAGACGTTGCAAGGGGAATCCCACCCACAATGGGCAAGATCACTTTTTAACAAATCTGTATATTGGAGCGAGGCAGTAAGCCTTACTCTAATGTGCAGATTCCCGAGGTACCTGAGGCTTTGGGATTCAGTCCTTTCGCCTCGGGCAAGCGCCATTTGGTACTAGTCCCCACAAACCGGAACCAGACGGAACAGCACTCGTGGGGGTCTCAAGGGGATCGGAGGCCCCCAGCTGATTGCCCTTTGGGCAGGGTGGTGCCCTGGCATGGGTGCCAGCTGGACACTGCCAAGGTGCCCAGGTGGCACTTTAAGCTGGCAGGGGCACTGCCAAGATGCCAAGATTTATTTGTGCGCGTACGATCGGGCCAGGGTTGCCCGGTGTGGTGTTGAGGGGGTGGGGTCGGGCGGGGGGTACCCTCCCATGTTGTGTTTGGGTTGGGGATGAAGGGGGGGTTGGGTTGGAGATTCTTTTCTGGCCTCGGCGACCCGATCTCTCGCTACAATGGGGAGTTGTGGCAAGCAGTGCTCCCCATTGTAAAAAACGGAGCAATGTGCGGCCTCGGCCAAGCATTCCCCGTTCAGGCCCTTTATTCAAAGCGAGTCGCATTGAATGTGTTTTATCGGCACTGTGTGTGCCGGGAAACACGCGACTAAACGCGTTTGCTCGTGGATTTTGTTCCCTTTTGATTGTGCCCCTTGTCTTAATTTCTGCATTTATATAAACAAATATTGTACAACTGTGGGGGCCTCTACACAACTTTCACTACAGTCTTAAATTATTTTCTGTTTCTTAATTCTACTTAATGAAGGTTCCACTGCCTGCTTCCATCTTGTTATATCCTCCATCACTAAAATGATTTCATCCTTATTCATTACTCCCCCTCTACCATTTCCCTATTTTTGCTGTTAACCTTATAACCTGGTATATTTAGCTCCTGGTCTAACCATCTTGTAGGCATGTCTCAATAATGGCTACCGTGTTGTATTCTTGGATTTGCACGGATAATCCATTCAATTTGTTCCTTTTATTCTGTGCTTTTGTGCAAAAGATTGCTTATTAGGGCCTCATGCCCTGACCTTCTGCTTTTTTGTACTCATTTCTCAATTCTCACTCCTAGTTTAACCACTTTAGTTTCTCTTTTCCCTGCAGTGCCTCGAGCACAATGTCTGACTGTAACTCTACTCTCTCGTACATTAAAAAAAAAACCTGTTATTGATACTATCTTTTCCATCTGACCCCGCCCATCCATTTACGCGTTTAAAGTCCTTGTGACTGCCCTATTTATCCATTCTGATGGGACCTTGGTCACAGCTTGGTTAAGGTGGATCTATTCCTGTCCCAATAGCGGTGCCTGTGCCCCATATAGTCAAACCCCTCTTTCCTACACCACTCCTTCAGCCAGATGTTAAACTCGCTAATCTGTTCATGCCTAAATTAATTTGCATGTGTCTCAGGTAATAATTTGAAGCCCTTTAAGTTAGCACCTATTTCCCAGTACTCTCCAAACCGAACCACTTTCCTACTCTCCCCTATGCTGGTCTCAGAACAACGGGATCCTCCTGCTCCCATTCCTTTCAAGCACTTTTCAGGTGTTCCTCACTCTGGCGCCTGGTAGGCAACATGCCATGTGGGTCTCTTGATCCTGTGCTGACAAGGTATTGTAATAATATGCATGAGCTCTCATGTATATAATGATGTAAACGACCTCTGATCAGCAGGTGGCAGTGTAAATCTACCATGTGACTCTGTACCTCAAGGAGTTGGGAGCTGGTCGTGTTAGTGAATAGTCATACTTGCAGTAGCTCTGGGATAATTTACCAATATTAGTAGTTTGTAACATATTTATTATAGTTCCCTTTACCACACGTTATTTCAGAATTAAATTCAAGAACTAGACTTTCTTCTGTGCATCAGCCAAGCACTAGATCGCATCCATTACTGCTACCGCATTATGCTTCCACACTTTAGTCAGTCTCCTAGTTCAAGGTACTATGGTCTGCATGGTGATGTTCTCCCGACAGTCTTTTCACTCTTGGCTTCACAAGTAGCAAATACCTTTGTGCGTGTTGAATAATATTAGTTTTGTGCTTCGACACTGCCCCGCCCGTAAGTGCTAATGTTTCCAAGTGATGACTCAGCCGGAGAGTTCGAGATGGAGACGCCTCCTGATGTGATGCCTCGTGACAGTCTCACTGCCCACAAACTCCCACATGCTGTAACCCAGGCACACACCGACTCTGTTATAGCATAATCTAGATTATTTATATCACTTGTATCTATGTTTATTTTTTCTTGCACTTGCATGAAGTACTGAAACAAAAAAAAAACCTGGAAAAATTCAGAACGTTTGTATTTAATGGACTAGAATGTAGCTGGAGTAAACACAACTCGTCCTTGATTTGATTTGGAGAATCACTCCCCAAATATTCACCATTCCCCAAGTATTCGCTAATGAGTGCATTCCCTTGAGCTACAGCATTTTGGATGTTTTTATTTCACTCCCTGGTGTTCTTGTTCCCTTGCCTCCAGACATGGATTCTTGAATTAAGTGGTTAGACGCTAAAAATATGAAAGCACAGTATATTAAAGAATATTAATATTTAACCTATATACTTGCCTTAAAACTGTGTTCTGCTGCTCCTTCTTCTGCCAATTAAGATGTGATGCCCCTGTTTTGAATTTCTCTCCACCTCTGTTTTGTTCTCTGTGGCATTGTCTCTGCCGCTGGGCTTGTGTGCTGCTTCTGTGCTCTGTCTTGCCAGTGCACTTTACCTGCCTTGTTGCAACAGTGCAATCTGTCATCCCTCCTGGGTCTGGCTGGCACGGAACTCTAACCCCACATCATATTGTTGACACTTACTACCTTGGCATGACCTGGCGAGCCAGGCCACATCGTTGCACAGCTTATTTTGTTTTCACACATTTCTTTCTTGGGATGTGGGCGTCGCTGGCGAGGTTGCATTATTTTCACAGTCACTTCATTGCTGTGTTCATCTAAGCCTACTTGTGACACTAATAACAATTATTAAAATGTTTTTAAAAATAACAATTATTTTCCATCCCTAATTGAGAAGCTGGTGGTGAGCCGCTGCCATAAGCATTGAAGCAATGTCGTCCATGTGGTGTAGGTACACAAACAGTGCTGTTAGAAATGGAGCGCTCCATGGACTGCTAGAAGTAAAGTGTGGTCTTGCCTGAGTTGCCCACATCTCAGCTGAAGGAGGTTTGGCCCCCATTCCTCTGTCAACAAACGAGTTTTAACTAAATCGGCTTCTTCAAAGCTTAGAGAAAATTGGACTTGGTGTTTCAATGATTGAGAACTCTGTCAGGAGGATATAATTATACATTCCCAACTGTTTCAATCAGTATCCATGTTGATCACTGTTTCAAGGCATCCAATATGCTGTAGCTAGCTTTTTTTTTTAAAAAGAAAATTATTTGTAGTCAGTAATGTCACAATAAAATGAGACACGCCTTTCTTTCATCATGCACTCTCTATACATAAAGCAGAATAGTGTAGATGCTGGAAATCGGAAATTAAAAAGAAAATGAAGGAGAAAATTCAACTGGTTGGGCAACAACTGTGTGGAACGAGAGAGAAGCTTGGGTGGGGGTGGGAGGGGGGCGGGGTGCGGTCATGCTTTCTGACAGAAATGAGCTGTTCCACAAAGTGGTCACCCAATCTGTATTCGGTCTCCTTAATGTAGAGGAGACCACATTGTGAACTGCAACAAAAAATATTTCACTTGGAAGGAGTGTTTGGGGCCTTGGACTGTGAGGCGAGAGATGGCAAAAGGAAATGTGGTTGCGTCTCCTGCATTTCCCCTTTCTTTGTGCTGTTCATCTCTGGCATCTTCTGATTTTTGTTCTTGCTTATAGTATTGCAGCTTTTCAGCTTCTCTATTTATTCTCTCGAGATAAAACTACAAGTTTGTCATAAGAATGCGTGCTTCCCACTGCCACACATTTTCATGTCTATTGAACATTATTATACAACAATGTTGGGCTTTATTGCTCTCATTTTGAACCGTTTCCATTTCTTTCCACAGATCCTTTTTGTTCCAGGCATGGCCTACGTTAAGAGTGGGTGGCTGCTGCGGCAGAGTGAGTTGTATTTACCAACCTGTATGATGTAAAGTGATGGCGATGTTTAGCTGCCGATTGTGAGCCGATTGGATAATTGGAGAGAAATTTAAACCATCTTTCAAACTAACTTTGACAGAGTCACCCAGACTCAAAATGTTAGCTCCGTTCTCTCCCCACGGATGCTGTCAGACCTGCTGAGATTGTCCAGCATTTTCTGTTTTTGTTTCAGATTCCAGCATCTTGGTTAGAAATTTAAACCAAGGGCAGCACGGTGGCACAGTGGTTAGCACTGCAGTCTCACGGCGCCGAGGTCCCAGGTTCGATCCCGGCTCTGGGTCACTGTCCGTGTGGAGTTTGCACATTCTCCCCGTGTTTGCGTGGGTTTCACCCCACAACCCAAAGATGTGCAAGGAGGTGGGTTGAACACGCTAAATTGCCCCTTAATTGGAAAAATTGAATTGGGTACTCTAAATTTTTTTTTTTTTAAAGAAATTTAAACCAGATTTGGCTGGTACCAAACATTCTAAACTACCCCGTCAAAGTTAGAGGTTTTTCAGCTTAAACATATTGATTTGATACTGGTCTATATCTAATAATATCCACTGGAAATCTTTGTTTCATCCTGTCTCCCTCTATCATGAGATACTTCCACATTTGCAATGCTTCTGGAACATACTAACATACAAATTAGAAGCAGGAGTAGGCCTCTTGACCCTTCGAGCCTGCTTCACCGTTCAATAAGATCATGGCTGATCTGATTATAACTTCAACCCCAAATTTCTGCCTAATGATAACATTTCATCCCCCTTTTTTGTTAAATAAATTTAGAGTAGCCAATTATTTTTCTTTTTCCAATTAAGGGGAAATTTAGCGTGGCCAATCCACCTAACCAGCACATCTTTGGGTTGTGGACGTGAAACCCACGCAGACTTGGGGAGAATGTGCAAACTCCACACGGACAGTGACCCAGAGCCGGGATTCGAACCCGAGTCCTCAGCATCGCAGTCTCAGTGCTAGCCACTGCGACGCATGCTGCCCTTTTCACCCCCTTGTTAATCAAGAATCTATCTAGCTTGCTTTACAAAATATTCAAGGATTCTGCCTCCAATTGAAAATCTATGATCTCTCCAGGCCCCTCTGTACTCGTGTATTATCCATGCCAAAATTTCTTGTTGGGTTTTTTAGAGAACCATTCGAACCTTGCTTTTGCACTATTTGCAATTGCCCCTCTTTGAACCTTTGGAAATATCTCATTTGAATGTGTTATTACAATTTACCAGTAGCAGCTTTTTATATTTTGTATGTTGGACTGGGTGTTGAAATGGGTGTATCTTTGGGAAGCTTGATATTGTAGTGGTAGGCATGGATGTGTGTAATTAAGTTGGTTTAGACCATTATTCTATTACTTCGAATGGGGCCATCTTTGTAATGCATGTTATGTTTGTTCATGGCCTCCGGATTAAATGCTTCATGGCCATTTGGCCCGGAGTAAGCTGCACTGATGAAAAGAGCTTCAGCAGTTGATTTTCTATTTGAACTTGTTTCAGGTACTATTCTAAAGCGATGGAAGAACAACTGGTTTGACCTGTGGTCCAATGGCCAGCTCTTTTACTACGATGATCAATTGCGAGAAGACATGGAAGATAAGATCCATATGAAAGTAGATTGCATTAACATCCGATCTGGATACGAGTGCCGAGGTACTTCTAGTTTATTGACTTAACTCGGGTTTATGAATTTATTGACTTAATCAACAAGACCAGAAGTTTTTAGTGAGCCCTGTGATAATGCTGCACTTGCTATTATTTTCCACTTCAAGGTTTATTAGGTAACTATCTACCTGCAGTTGTTTCATACCATGCATCTTCCCAAATAGCTTGATATCACCTTTGGCTCAGTCAAGGTATCACCCATTTGTAACACAACCTGAACAATCCGTTTGCCATATTTGCCACATGGTCCGATGGCGTTTTAGCTCCGGTGAACTCGAAGATGCTACTGTCAAATCCTACCTTTTTTGAACATGGATTACTTGGGGCTGATCCAGTTCACCACTTGGAAAGGTTTTTCTTTGCCACATTAAATGCATGGACTTTGGCTGATTTTAGGCCTCCAGAAAAACTAGAGTCACTGATTGAAAGTCAGTTGGGATTGTTATTTCCCCAGAGATTTGCTTGTAAATTTTCTGCAGATTTGCAATGAAAACAGACTTTAACACATAGAATAAACACTTGAGTAGTTGGCAGACCGGAAGAGTCTTGAACTGCCTGCTGTATAAGTGAAGCCGTTCACTTTTGTTTAGTTTTGTTTAGATTGTGTATTGGTTTGAGCTATTATTTATTCCCAAATTAGATTTCCAACCTCCAGAAGGAAAACCAAGAGATTGTTTACTCCAGATTCTGTGCAGGGATGAAAGAACCATTAATCTATGTGCTGAAAGTGCTGATGACTGCCTGTAAGTTTTATTTTACCTCTATTCTCAATATTTCTGTGAAAAGCTTTATTTGATTCTAGTGTTGAAATCTCATCATAAAATCTCTTTGGTCTTGTATTCCCTCACTCTCTCTCGTACTGCCATTGCTCTCACTCACCTGCGCTTCAGTCTCTCAAAAGCTCTGTCCCTTGTGCGCGCCCCCTCGCATGCTGCTCATGCCCCCTCATCTCCTTCCTCAAGAAGGGTATTGTAAATGAGTGACTATTGTGTGAATCAGCATATCAGTGGACTTCAGTTTGAGCTTTTCGTCAGAAGCTTTGTTTATCTGCAACAGTTAGACTTTGTGACTTTCAAAAGGGGGACAGCTGAGCAACAGGAGTGCTCATTTGTGTTGAGTAGCGTGTCATTCCTGTCCTTTTAACAAATTGCACCCTTTCTGACTAAATCTGAACTACACCAAGGGAGGTACGTGACTTGGAATTTTTCAAAATTCTGAATGTTGCACAAATTATTTGTATTTTAGTTGTTCGTGTGGAATAGGAACTGATTGGGTTCTGATTGTTCTTGAGCTCTGTATTAATGCTTGTTCACGGTTTATGCAGGGCCTGGAAACTTGCTCTTCAAGAGGCCCAGACTAACTTGGTGAGTATAAAATCTTTCAGACTTGTAATTTGCTTTGAGTAGTGAGTAATAGCAGTATGCGGGAGTCATCAATTTGATTTGTGACGCAAATCCTAAACCTTTCTCCTTCAAGCAGTTTGGTAGGGCCTCTTTGGTTTTGGTATTGACACACAGGAGTGTCAGAGTTATCAGTAAATACTTTGATTCCCTCCTCGACCTTTGCACCACTGCTGGCCTGCAGCTCCATTTACCAAACACAATTCTGGTCCACACACTACTTTTGCCAATTGCCCACAATTCATGAACAAAGCTAGTTGATGGGTGTTAGTCAGCCAGCCATTTTCACCATGAGGCTGTTCTTTTACCAACATCCAAGCTTTCTAAGTAGGAACCCTGGGCGTTTTCCCTCCATAGAACAGGGTCTGTGAAAACAGTCATGGCCTCAGATCAGGGCCAACAAAATGACCTTAACCATAACAGGAGAAACATAGTGTACACAATGGGTCGACCCAGCACTAATTGTGTAACTGGGACCTGTTGGCCACTGATCATGTAAATAATTTTATACTGTAGTTCAAGTTTCTTCTGATTCTCCACTGTAGTTTCATAGAATCCCTACAGTGCAGAAGGAGGCCATTCGACCCATCGAGTCTGCACTAACCCTCTTAAAGAGCCCTCCACCCAAGCCCACTTCCCCGCCCCATCCCAATAACTCCTTAGCCTAACCTACACATCCCTGGACACGAAGGGGCAATACCCAGTCCACCTAACCTGAACATCTTTGGACTGTTGGAGGAAACCGGAGCACCCGGAGGAAACCTATGCAGGCAGAGGGAATGTGCAAACTTCACACAGGCGGTCACCCAAGGCCAGGATTGAACCCGGGTCCCTGGCTCCATGAGGCAGCAGTGCTAACCACTGTGTCACCGTACTGCCCCTTTATATGTATGAGCTTTGTGCATGAGACATACAGTAACTGAGCTGTCAGTGGCTATGAATGTGTTTCACAATAACTGGAGGTTGTGGTTTTGTAGAGGGTTATGTATCAACAGCTTTTTTTTTCTGTAGAATTTGTTGCATTAACCAAATTTTTATCTCTCAGCGAATTTTAAGAATGAACCTTATGACTCATTACAGAACCCTGGTCCTGAAATTCTCTTGGATGACGCTATTTATGCCTCTGCTCCTCCACCCTACACAACGTATCCCACAGCACCAGGACAGGTAAATGCAGCGACTGTACAAATTACCTTTTACATTGGTAATTTCTTGAGACCAGAGCTCAGCTCTGTTCATTACTTATTGCTTATGCTGTTTGCCATGCAAGTAGTTCTGTGTTGTAGCGTCACAACGTTCAACTATACATGGTGTTGCTCCTGACATGCTCTCCTGTACTCTTCTTTGAACTGGGGTTGATCCCCTGGCATGGTGGTAACGAAAGAGTGGGGGATAGGCTGGGCCATGAGTTTACAAATTGTGGTTGAGTACAATTCTGCTGATAGTCCACAGCACCTCATGGATGCCCAGTCTTGAGTTCCTTGATCTGTTTGAAGTCTATCCCATTTAGCACGGTGGAAGTGAGGGAGTAATTTCAGATGACAGCAGAGCTGATTGATGCAGAGTAGCGGCTGAAGAAGTCCATGTGGATTCTTATAATAATAATCTTTAGTGTCACAAGTAGGCTTACATTAACACTGCAATGAAGTTACTATGAAAAGCACCTGGTCGCCACATTCCGGCGCCTGTTCGGGTACACAGAGGGAGAATTCAGAATGTCCAATTCCCCTAACAGCACATCTTTCGGGACTTGTGGGAGGAAACCGGAGCACTCGGAGGAAACCCATGCAGACTCCACAAAGACCCAAGCCGGGAAACAAACCTGGGACCCTGAAGCTGTGAAGCAACAGTGCTAACCACTGTGCTACCTTGCCGCCACCGAGTCTGAGTCATTAAATGATTAAATGGTTTGAAGGAGATAGATATATTTCTTATTTTAAAAAGCGGGTTAAAGGGAGATGGGGAGCGGGTAGGGAGGTGGATTTGAGATCAAGAAGATCAGCTATGATCTGATTGAATGGCGGAGCAGACTCAAGGGGCTGAAATGCCTACTTCTGCTCCAAATTCCTATGTTCCTGACACGATGGAGTATATCCTCAATGCAAACTTGGAACTTTTGTGTCCACAAGGACTGTGATGTGAGGGTCCCTTTAAGAAAAATGTTTTATCAAATGGCTGCACTGATGTCATTGTGTGGGCAGAGCTGGGCTGTGATTCTGTCTTTTACTTTCGTTTTGAGCTGGAAGCTGCTTTGTGGCTCCTGCGTTTTTTGGTTTGGTTTTCATTTGGGAGCTGCATTCAAACAAAGAAGATGTATGTTTGGTTTCTCTCTCTGCATGCTAAAGAATGTCTCCAGACCACTTGATAACTTCAAAGTAATACCTGTTTTCTGTAAGGAATTCAAACCTACTGTTTTTGTAGAAAAAGGGTGTTTGGCTTATGCATGTTGTTAGGAAAGTTATTAAGGGTTACCTATAGAGTACTGTATCTTTGATGGGGTATGTGTGTTGGTAGTTGATAAGATGTTTACTGTGTGTTTATAAAATGTTAACTGGATTCCTAGAATAAACATTGTTTTGTTTAAAAATACTTAAGATCTCTGTTGCTTAACACCTGGGCCATTGTGCTCCTCACAACCAACCAAAATTTATTAAAAGTTGTAAGTCAGGTGAACTCCATGATATTCTTTGGTATTCTCTAAACCCTGACCCTCGACAACTGTGTGGTGGTCACTTCCACTGATACTGTCATGAACAGATGCATCCGTGGCAGGCAGATTGGTGAGGATGAGGTAGCGTATGTTTTTCTTTGTCGGTTCCTCACCATCTGCCACAAACCCAGTCTAGCCGCAATGACTTTTAGGACCTGGCCAGCGCGGTCTGTGCTGGTACTGCCGAGCTACTGTTGGTAGGAGTCCCCCACCCAGAGTACATTCAGTTACATTTGTAGCGGTTGATTACAACTGAGTTGCTTGTTCGGCCATTTCACAGGGCACTTAAGAATCAGCCACGTTGCTGTGGGTCTGGAGTCACATGTAGGTTTTTCCAGGTCATTGGTGAACCAGATGGGTTTTTATTGACAATGGTTTCATGGTCATTCCAGGCATTTAAAAAAGTTTAATTAAAATGTCACCATCTGCCACGGTGGGATTCAAACCCAGGTCCCCAGACCACTACCATATGTCTCCGGATTACTAGTCAAGCGACAACACCACTGCACAACCGCCTTCCCATGTCTTTTGAGTGAACATTTGACTGAACTATTGAGTGAACATCAGACTAGTGAAACAATCCAGTTGAACAGATCCGGAGTATTGTTTCTCTCTCAAATGAATCCGTCAAGGATTGCAATTCTTTCTCGATGTTCAATAAATTTTCCAGAACATTCTGCTTCCGGCTGCTCCCGGATAAGCAGCCATCGGTTCCCGCATAGGCGGCCATCAGCAAGTCCAAAACAATACATTGGCTTGTTTTAAAGATTCCAGCAAATAGATTGAGCTTTCCTCACTTTGATTTATGGAGAAATTCTTGATGTTTTTCTCTGCAATTCTGAAAAGTTGCTTTCTTTCAGTAGTGCTCATAGTTCCTTTTAATAATGCAGCTGAAACCGTACCTTCTTTGTCCGTTTTAATTCTTCACTCCTCAAATGTTTTGATTCTGACTTCACCACAATTCTACAGGCATCGCTAACATGGCACCCTGTGCAAGGTGAGATGGTAAATGTCAATAAAATATTCGGCCATGCGGGGATCAGAGTTGAGGATACAGGGGTTTGGTAACATAGCAGCTACGTTACTGGACTAGTAATTTGGTGATCTGGATAAATAATCCAGAGACTGGAATTCCAATGCTATCATGGCAGTTTCTGAATTTGAATTTAGTTCATTCAATAAATCTGAAATGAAGAAAAAAGTCAGTATCAGAAATTATTACCATGGAGTTGTTGGATTGCCGTAAAACTAGCTGGTTCACTAATGTCCTTTTTTGGGGAAGGAAGCCCATTTGTTCTAGTCTGTGGACAACTCCACATCCACAGAAAAGTAACTGACTCTTAACTCGCCTGTGAAAAGGCTGAAAAAGCCACTCGCTTGTATTAAACCACGACACAAAATTACAATGGGCGGCTGCCGCGACGTCCTTGTGGAGGTGAAGTCCTGTCTTCACATTGAATGTATCCTCCATTGTGTTGTGTGACTCTACCACCGTGCTAGATGGGATAGATTTTGAACAAATCTTGTAGCTCAAAACTGGGTATCCATAAGTTCCTGTGGGCCATCAACAGCAGCAGGATGATTTTCAACCACAATCTGCCACCTTATGGTCTGGCATATCTCCCACTCTTCCACAGCCAACATGCCAGGGCATCACTCCTCATTCATTAAGTGGCGGAGAGCACGCCCAAGAGAAGCAACAGACGTACTTTAGTCACAACAGACGACTGCATGCATTTGAACAGTAGAAGCAGCATGTTATAGACTGTGCCAAGTGATTCCATAACCAACAGATCTGAGCATGCCATGAATGGGTGGATAATTTAACAACTAACAGAAGGAGACGGCTCCAGAAACATCCCTGGGTTGAACAAGAGAGCTTCCTAGCGTGAGCTGAGAATTATTGCCCTTCATCCAGGAGGCATTTGACCACGTGTGGCATCCAGGAATCCAAATAAAATTGAAGTCAATGACAAACTGGTGAGATGATGTGGAGATGCAGCATTGGACTGGGGTGAGCACAGTAAGAAGTCTTACAACACCAGGTTAACTCTAAGCTGGTGAGAGATCAGGGGGTACAGAATGGCAGAAGAAGAACTATCCACTAGTTGGAATAATACTTGGCACAAAGGAAGGTGGCTGTGCAGGTTGGAGGCCGATCATCTCAGTCCCAAGATGTTGCTGCAGGAGTTCGGGGTGTTGCCCCAGGCCCAACCACCTTCATCAATGACTTTCCCTCTATCATAACATCTGAAGTGGGGATGGTTGTGGTTATTGGTTGACTGTACAGTGTTCAGTACTAGTTACAACTCTTCGATACTGAGGCAATCATAGAATCATAGGACTTACAGTACAGAAGGAGGCCATTTGGCGCATCGAGTCTGCACCGGCCCTTGGAAAGAGCACCCCACACATCCACCCTTTTCCCGTAACCCAGTAACCCCACCTAACCTTTTTGGTCACTAAGGGCAATTTAGCACGGCCAATCCACCTAACCTGCACATCTTTGGACTGTGGGAGGAAACCAGAGCACCCGGAGGAAACCCAAGCAGACACTGGGTGAAAATGTAAACACCACACAGACAGTTATCCAAGCCAGGAATCGAACATGGGACCCTGTGGAGCAACAGTACTAACCACTGTGCTACCTGTGGACAATATTCAGGCTGATTGTTAAGTAACATTCGTGCCATGCAATGATGATAGCCAATAAGAGAATCTAACCTTGACATTCAATGGCATTACCATTGCTGAATTTATCATTGACCCAGAAACTGAACTAGACATAGCCATGTAAATACTGGACAAAATTATCTTTCTTCCCCCGCCCCAGGCCGGGTGGGAGAATCGCCTGGGCACTGCACGAATCCCGCCCCGATGCCCGCACATGATTCTCCTCTCTTCCCCCGCCCCCCCGAAATCGGCGCGGCGAGAATCACGGCTGGCCGGTGGGAGAATCGCCGCTTGCCGTTGGTAATGGGCCATCGGCGATTCTCCGGCCCAGATGGGCCGAGCGGCCTGCTCAACATGACAGGTTCACGCCGGCGCCATCCACACCTGGTCGCTGCCGGCGGGAACAGCGCGGGACGCTGGGAGGGCGGCCTGTGGGGGTCGGGTTCATGCACTGGGGTGGGGGGCCTCAAAAGGGGTCTGGCCCGCGATCGGTGCCCACCGATCGGCGGGCCGGTCTCTCTGAAGGAGGACCTTCTTTCCTCCACCGCCCCGCAAGATGCATCCGACATCTTCTTGCGGGGCAGCCGCGGGGAGGACGCCAACCGCGCATGCGCGGGTGACGTCATTTACGTGGCGCCCGCGCGTCATTTACAAGCAGCGTCAAGGCCCGGCGCGCGTAAATGACGGGGCGCCGCTCTTAGCCCCCTCGGGGCGGGGGAATAGGGGGCTGGGAGCGGCCTCCGATGCTGGAGTGAAACACTCCGGTTTTCACTCCGGCGTCGGGACTTAGTCTCCCGATGGGAGAATTGCGCCCACTGTGTCTGCAAAAGCAGGTCAGAGACTGGGAATTCTGCAGAGAGTAACTCCGTGACTCTCCAAAATCTGTCCACCATCTAAAGGCACAAATCAGGGGTGTGATGGAATATTCTCCCCTCTCCTCCAGTTGTGTGATTGCATCAACGCTTCAGCTTGATCCCATGTAGGACAAAGCACCCTGTCCACCATCTTGAACATTAATTTCCTCCACCACTGACGCACATTGGCAGCAGTGTGTACCATCTAGAAGATGCATTGGAGCAACTTGCCAAAGGCTCCTTTTACAGCATCTTCCAAACCCCCGATTTCAACCATTATGAAGAACTAGGGCAGCAGATGCAAAGGAGCACAAGTTCCCCTCCAAGCCACTCGCTATTCTGTCTTGGAACAATATCACCATTCCTTCACTGTCACTGTGTCAAATTTCTGAAACTTACAGCACCATTGGTGTACCCCCTGCAGGTGTTTTTTTTCCATTTAACAATGGTCTCCAGTGTTTTGGGTTACTGATCAAACTGATTGAACATAGATTCCAGGGTTAATTGAAAATCTCAATACTGAGGTTAAGAGTTTTTTTATTACAGAAGAGTGTTCAGAGGCATGGAACAAAGGTGAGTAACTGGAATGCAGGCGCAAGTTAACATTGATTTTATTTGAATGATGAAACCAACTTGAGGGCTGAATGGTTTGTTATAATAATAATCTTTATAGTGTCACAAGTAGGCTTACATTAACACTGCAATGAAGTTGGGCAGCATGGTGGTGCAGTGGTGAGCACTGCTGCCTCGCGGCTCCGAGGTTCGATTCCGGCCCTGGGTCACTACATGTGTGGAGTTTGCATTCTCCCCGTGTTTGCGTGAGTTTTGCCCCCACAACCCAAAGATGTGCAGGGTAGGTGGATTGGCAATGCTAAATTGCCCCTTAATTGGAAAAAATGAATTGGGTACTCTAAATTTTTTTTTTTTAAAGGAAAAAAACAAAAAACAACACTGCAATGAAGTTAGTGTGAAAATCCCCTAGTCACCACACTCCGGCGCCTGTTCGGGTACACAGAAGGAGAATTCAGAATGTCCAAATCACCTTACAAGCACATGTGTCCAGACTTGTGGGAGGAAAGCGGAGCACCCGGAGGAGTTCCACGCAGACACAGGGAAAACGTGCAGACTCCGCACAGACAATAACCCAAGCTAGAAATCGAACCAGGGTCTCTGGCGCTGTGAAGCAACAGTGCTAACCACTGCTATATGTTTGCAAAGTGCTTTTTTTCAGGTCGATAAATGTATTTCAGGAAAACAATTGGCTGAAGGGTATCCTCATGCCTTCCACTGAGAAGTAATTATTAGAATTGCTGGTCTGTTGAGAAAGAGCCAGAGGTTTCTTCAAGGAATAGGCCAAATTTTAAACAAAAAAACTCCCTTGATCCCACTTGATTGACAGCTCTGTGCTCCAAAGGCCCTCTGGGTTCAATACATTCCACAGGCTGTTTGGTAGTTGGTTAAGTTAAAGACTACCCTTGAGTGCAAGGCATGAACTGCTTCCTGTGTGTGTAATCTTCTGGTTCCATTATTCCAGTGGTAAGACAAATCTGCTCACAGGATAAAGTATTTGCTGAATACTTGGGAGGAAATATTCAGTCAGAATATTTACTCATCATTCTCATCCTCTGCTTTTGAGTTCATTTGAATCTTTTGTTTCAATGGTGGCCTTTAATTCTTGTCAAGAAACTCTTCGCCAGGCTGTTACGTTCTGATAAATGACGCCTTCCCACTCTTGGGGAAGGGCAGGTGTGTGCGTCTGCTTAAAGATGTTGCCTCCTGCGTGAGTATTGTTTAGAAAATGTTGGACAGGGGGCTTCTATTGTCGTAAGCAGACCGCCTATCGCCCCCTCTCCAGTTGCACCCTACACTTGAGGGGTAGGTGACCAATTAGAAATTGAACCTTGGATTTCTTGTCTGATTAGTTGCAGTGTTTTTACCACTCCAGTCATGAGGAGACCAGAGTGGCGGTTGTTCAACTAGGTAATTTCCTGTGGCCTTGTTCAGTAGCACGACAGAAATATGAAGTGCTGTATTTGCAGACTATATAAAAGCCCATTTGGTTGCCTCCTCCTACATTTATATATTTTATTCTTTGCCGTTGTCTTCAAATCTTTCGGGAAAAGAAACTTCACTTTACATTAAAATGCCGAGAGATGTACATTTAAATGCCAAGGGATGACTCACTGAATTACAAAGATGGTTGTCAGTCCATTATTTTTTCCCCTTCATTCGGAGGGTAGGGTTTGAATTTTTTTTAATGGGATGTGGGCGTCGTTGGCAAGGCCAGCATTTGCTGCCTTGAACTGAATGGCCATTTCAGAGGGCAGCTAAGAGTCCATGACTGTGGATCTGAAGTCACATATAGGCCAGACCAGATGAGGGCGACAGATGTCCTTCCCTATAGGACAGTGGGGAACCAGATGAGTTTTTACGACAATTGAAGAGCGTTTCATGGGCATCATTACTGAGACTAGTCTTTTGTACTGCAGATTTACTAATTTAATTTAAATTCCAACAGCGGCCGTGGTGGGCTTTGGACCCCTATGCCTCCCCAGGGAATTATCCTGGGCCTCTGGATTATTGACACATTATTAGCCTGGGCCTCTGGATCACTGACCCAGTATTAGCCTGGGCCTCTGGATCACTGACCCAGTATTAGCCTGGGCCTCTGGATTATTGATCCTGCGACGTGAGAGTTGTAGAAATGACACGATTTCGCAAAGCTAAAAATATTTGTCTTCTGGTTGGGACATAGGTACGTCAAGTGTGATTATCTTTGTGGTGCTGTAAGATGTTAACATTGGATGGGCTGACCAGTTGACCTGGATTTTTTTTTTTCAGGTTTACAGCTACAATTCGTACAGTGGTGCTTATGCAGCTCAGCCACATTCTGCTTCACAACAAGTAATCTACACATCTAATGGACAGCCTTATGCCGTGGCCTATCAGTATCCTTACCAAGGTGAGTCTATATTACCAGCAGTGATTTCTATCAACTTCTTATTTGCAAGAGTCACCGTCCAGAGCTGTCTGAAAGATAATCCTAGTGGGGAAGCAAGCTGTTTGATTTAAGAATGAAAATCACAGGCTAAAAGCACAGCTTCCCAGTTTCAGGAGATGATCCCTTTTCAATGTAACATTTTTGCAGCTTTGTCATTTCGAAAGCAAATTGTGGCAGACAGTCTGCAAGGCACACGGGGAATTGAAATGGGTCACCACCGTGCCGAAGCTGGTGAATTTGAAGTGCGTTCCCAGGGTAGTGTGAGATGGTTTAGACAGGGGGACTGAGTGTAGGTGAGAGGGCCTGTCACATCTTTCTGATTGACTTGTGATTTTAAAAATATATATATTTTATTGAGGCATATATATAATATATATGTCAAACACAACCATAAAAAAGCAGGAAACAGGAATGCAAATAATCAAAACAAATATCTAATATCTCACCTCCCCCCCCCCCCGCCCCCCCCCCCCCCCCCACCTCCTTTTTTACCGCCCTCACTACTGACGACTATTTTCGAAGAAGTTGATGAACGGCTGCTATTTCTGGGCAAACCCCTCCACTGACCCCCTCAAGGCGAACTTTATCTTCTCCAGCCTGAAGAACTCTGCTAGGGCGCTCACCCAAACCCCCGGTTTCGGCAGCCCCGAGTCCCGTCATTCCAATAAGATCCTTCTCTGGGCTACCAGGGAGACAAAGGCCAAGACATCGGCCTCTCTCGCCCCCTGGACTCCTTGGTCTTCTACACTCCAAAGATTGCCAGTTCTGGATTTGGAACCACCTTCTCCCTCAAGACCTCCGACATAACGTCGGGGTTCCCCTGCCAGAATCCCAAAGCTTCGGACAGGCCCAAAATATGTGGACATGATTCACGGGGCCCAGCCGCGCACCGTCCACACCTATCCCCCATCCCTTCAAAAAAAACTGCTTATCCTGGCCACAGTCATATGTACCCTTTGAACCACGTTGAACTGGATAAGGCTTTGCCTAACAATCTTTATTCGTGTCACAAGTAGGCCTACATTAACACTGCAATGAACTTACTATGAAAAGCCCCTAGTCGCCACACTCCGGCGCTTGTCCGGGTGCACAGAGGGAGAATTCAGAATGTCCAATTCACCTAACCAGCATGTCTTTCGGGACTTGGTGGAAACCGGAGCACCCGGACAAACCCAGGCAGACACGCGGAGAACATGCCAGACTCGGCACAAACAGTGACGCATGCGGGAATCGAACCTGGGACCCTGGCTCTGTGAAGCAACAGTGCTAACCACTGTGCTACCATGCTGCCCACAAGCACACAAAGAGGATGCGATGCGTTCACCCTCCTCAACCTCCTCCCACAACTCCACCTCCCTCCCCATCTCTTCCTCCCACTAACGCTTCACTACTCCAATCGGGGCTCCCTCTCTGTCCATTAACTCCTTATACATTTCCGACACTCTACCCTCACCTATCCCCGTTTTCGGCACCACTTAGTCCTGTAGCCCCTGGGGCCCAGGTGGGGAAAGGTCGACACCTGCGTCCTG